>NC_056745.1:163292745-163892745 GCF_019279795.1 Protopterus annectens | reverse complement strand
GACCCCTTCTGAGAAACCGAACACTGTTTGTACTTGAGTCACTGGGTCCTTGTACATACCTTACACTAATTCTAGCAATGTTTCTGGGACTTTGAGCAGTCCTGCTGTGGTTCAAATCAGCTTTCTTGGGATCTTATTATATGCTTTCTCCAAGTGTAGGAATGCACAGTTAAACTCTTTCCCTTTTTTTTTTCCAATAATAATTCTTTATTATTTTTCACGTTATTCATACAAAACATATAACATAGGAATAAACCAATGATTACCAAACAAAATTTCTAATAACATTCTAACAACATATATACATTATTTACATGAATGCTTCCATGCTTTTTCACAATTGTAAAAAATGAATATTATTTCCTCCAGGTATAGTATTTGTGGTGATAAAGTTCCAGATATTATTATATTATAAAATAGGTATAATAAAAGAATAGTTTAGACTTCAAGTTTTAAGCCAATATAATATTGAAAATTTGATTTTTGTTTTGGTTATTAATTACATATTTGTGGGCTAAAATGTGTTTTATCGCTAAGGTTCTAAAGTTCTCCCATAAGGTTTGAGATGGGGGTCAACAGTAGCTATGTAGAGTTTCATTAAAAGAAAAATATTGATGAGTATAATTATTTGGGATCTAGATAGGTTATTTGGAGGGATATGTAATATCATGAATTCCCAGGAAAGCGTTGAGTTTTGATAACCCATCTTTTGTAATTGTAGTTTTAAGGAATTCCAAAGTTTATATATGCATTTACAGCTCCAGAACATATGTAAGAGGTCAGCCGTTACATCTTTACAATCTGGGCATTTAGGAGAATTATTAATGTTTTAAAGCTTAGAAGGGCACGATTATAGTTATTCCACTGTAACTAATTAGTTCTGTTGTCCCATGTTTCCTAATATTATGCCCTTCTTTCACTACCACTTGGTATGTGCGCATTTTATTATAACACATGACTTAGGGACTCAAGATTCACTATTTTCCCTCTCCTTAACTCCCATGCCTTTTTCTTTGGTATGACAACCTGACACTTGGTCTAGGGTGTCCTTTTTGATGTGAACTATGAAAAAGAATCAAGATCCCTATTACAAACTAACACTATATGCTCCCTCACACTTCTAACAGAATTTCACCTTCCAGGTTCATCAAAACTCATGGATTTCCAACGTTTCCAATAGCAGCTTTTTAAAACATTTTAACTTTGATTTTATTAAATTTGAAACAGTGTTTTTAATGTTTTGTAATTTTACAAGCATAATCCAGCTGTCAAACATATATATACTTTCAATAATACAAGCTTTTATCTCATGTTTCATTTAATGCAAAGCCCCTTTAAGGAATCTAACAACTGGTTGACAACACCTGTTTTCAATTAATGTGTTACCTATGGTTATATAAAAGGATTTGGCTTCAGCAAATGCTTTTGTACTCACTTGAAAAAGCTCAGGATTATCCTGAGTGAAAGCGCTTGTGTTTATTTCTTCTTGGACCTACTTGAATAAAAGATTTTCGCATTTCACATCAGCTTTTCTTTTTTGTTCTTGGTGGCTGTGGAGTCGTGTTACTTGGATTTCTGGCATTTTTTGGATCTTAACTCTAAACCACCTCTATCTTTCGGGATCATCAGATTGACATATGATATTCTAGTTTTCTTTGGTTTCCATATAAATTTTGCAAATTTGGTGTGAATTTGTTTAAAGAAATTTTTAGGTATTATCAAGTGTGCTGACCTGAAGATATATAATAATCTGGGCAAAACATTCATTTTAATAATAGAGACCTTTGCTAGTGGTGGTAGTTTCAAATTTTCCACTCACTCCCTCATCCCAGACCGCAGAGAGCAAGCTCCTCAAGAATCCCCTGTTGGGATCTCATCCTCTTCCGAGGCCTCTCCTGAATTGGCAGGGGAGCCCCCTAGGAAGAGAAAGTGTAAGAGGAAGCACTTAGACTCACCTGAGTCTGTCACCTCTGACACAGATTTAGAGGATTCCGAGGGTTCCCCGTTCCCCTTCTGAAGATGTCTCTTTCGCAGACATTCTAGAGATCCTGAAACAGAGGGGAAATTGGCCAGCCCTTAACCCTTCGGAGGATGAATCTGTGTATCTTGAGGTGTTTGGCTCTCGCCCTTCCACCTCCTGGGTGTCCCCCCCCCTTTGATCCCCTCATGCAGGTGGTTGCAAAGAAGGCCTGGACGGCTCCTGATTCAGTGGACCCTACCCCCAGGAGACCCTCCAAATTTATAACAGCACCAACCGACAAGCAATTCCTCACAAAAGGTGTTTCTGTGGATGCTATGGTGGTAGCTGCTGCCACCAAGAAGGAACTAGCTGATCCTTCGGTGCCTGTCCATCCACCTAACAAGGAATCCAGGTCTATGGACAGGTACAGGAAGCGGATGTTCTCGTCAGCGACCTTTGCAATGCGTTCGCTGAACTACCTATGCCATTTTACTGCCTTCAAAGGGACTTGATCAAGGAAGCGAGTGATATGTTGAAGGATCCTACAGCTGTGGGTTTTCAAGACAAGATGAACACTCAGCTGGCTACCCTGAACTCCATAGCTAACTCCTCCATGCGCCTCCTTTCTTATGCGGCTGATGGAGCGAGCAGGGCCACAGGGACAGGTGTGGCCTTACGCAGGCACGCCTGGATGCGGTTATGCAACTTTGCGGACCCCTTTAAAACGTCTTTCACTAATTCCCCGTTTGATGGATCATGTCTTTTTGGTCCTCAAGTGAAAGAAACCTTGACAAGGTGCGAGACAGATGGCAAGACTCTTTCTGCCGTCGGAGTCCGTTTTTCTACTCCTTCTAGGCCTTACCCCAAAGGCCAGAAAAGTGGGAAAATGTGGTTCCGTAAACCATCTCAAGGGACTTCGCCTGATGCACAAAGTCGGTTCCCCGCCAGAGGCAGAGGGGGAAACAACAATGGTAGACATCGCCCTAGAGGCAGGGGTCCAGAACCAGGGCAATCGTGAAGTCTTCTCTGATAAGCCCTTTCAGCATCCCTGAGGTGTTGCCCGGCTGCCCACCTTCGGAGGCAGTCGGGGGAAGATTGTCACTGTACCCAAAAGCCTGGCTATCCCTGACTCAAGACAAATGGGTACAGTCCATCATTTCCGAGGGTTATTCCATTCCCTTCTTTCGCATTCCAAACCAATCAAAAATCCCTTCCAGATGTTCCACCGCTCAAAGGGATCTTGCAGCTTTGGAAATTTCAAAGCTGCTTGCAAAAAGAGCAATTCAGCCAGTTCCAGCAGACCAGCAAAGATCCGGAATCTACTCTAGGTTCTTTTTAGTTCCAAAGAAAACAGGGGACTGGAGACCAATTTTGGATCTCAGTATCTTGAACAAGTCAGTCAAGAAAACAAGATTTCGGATGGTCACGCTGCAGTCCATCCTTCCCCTTTTGGGAAAGGGAAGCTGGATGTGCTCTATAGATCTTCAGAATGCGTACTATCACATAAAAATGAAAAGACGCTCCAGAAGATTCCTCCGCTTCAGGCTGGGAACCAGTCATTTTCAATTCAGGGCCCTGCCCTTTGGTCTCACCACTGCCCCGGTGTTTACCAAATGCATGGCAGTGGTAGCTTCTCACCTGAGACGACAAGGATTCCAGGTGTTTCCATATTTGGACGACTGGCTCCTCACAGCTCCCACCAAGCATCTTCTTCTAATGGCCAGGGACTACACCTTTCGTGACTTGTCGAAATTTAGGCATTTCAATAAATTTAAAAGTCTGTTTTGTCGCCTTGTCGCACTATTACCTTCATAGGCAAATCTAGACACAGTCAACATGTCTGCAAGACTAACAGATCAGAGAATAACAGACATACACAAAATAGTCTCACTCCTCTTCAGCAGCAACAGAATCAAAGCCAGGCTAGTTCTGAAAGTGTTGGGGATTATGGCGGCTGCCATACCTCTGCTTCCATTAGCCAGATTCCACATGAGAATCCTTCAATGGATGCTCTTCACGCAATGGTCGTACCAGCAACTTCCAATGTCTCACACAATTATGATCACGCAATCATGCAGAAATCATCTTCTGTGTTGGATGTCTTCCCCTCAGCTCTTATTGGGAAGACCCTTTGTTCCTTCCTCCGTTGCTACTCTGACAACGGACGCCTCCCTGATCGGGTGGGGGGGGGATTATCAGGGCAGAACTGTCCAGGGCAGATGCCAACTAGAGCAATGCCACTTGCACATAAATGTTCTAGAGATGAGAGCAGTGCTTTTAGCGTTGCAAGCCCTTCAAGACTCTCTTCCCTTGGGAACGATAGCAATCCAGACGGACAATATGTCTGTAGTGTGGTATATAAACAAACAAGTCGGTACCAGGTCCTACCCCCTGTGTCGAAGCACTCAGACTGTGGCAATGGGCGATTTCTTCTCAGCGTTTTCTGATAGCAACGCACATCCCCTGGAAGTCCAATCAAATCGGACAAGTTGAGCAGAGCTATCCTCATGCCTCACGAGTGGTCTCTGAAAGACTCTGTTGTGAGAGAAATTTTTCTCAAGTGGGGCCAGCCTTGCTGCGACCTTTTTGCTACTCCCCAAAACAGCAAGTGCAGAGATTTTTTCACTCTTTTCCCGTTACCAGGCCAACCCAGCAGATACGCTCTAGTCCAGGTTTGGCCCCCGGGACTTCTGTATGCTTTTCCTCCTTCCCACTAATCTCTCAAGTGATACAGACAGCTATCGCTCAGAAGGCTTCATTGATCCTCATTGCTCCGTACTGGCCTCGACAGGTTTGGTTCCCCTTTCTACATCAGTTTCTGTTGAGCGACCTTGGCATCTGGACCTAGTTCCAGATCTTTTGATCCATCAGTCGGGTCAGTTTCATCGCTCCTTCCCTCCCTGAACCTCACTGCTTGGTTCCTCCAATTCCAACCTTAGCCAGGCTTCCTCAAATATCTCACTCTGTTAGAGATATTTTGATAGTTTCCCATAAATCTTCCACTGAAAGATTTATTTGAGTAAGTGGAAACGTTTCTATTGGGCTCAAGGAAGGGACATAGATCCTTTCACTGCTTCCATCCAAATGGTCCTTGATTTTCTAGCTGAACTCTTCCATGCAGGTTCATCTCCTTCTACTCTTAAAGTTCAATTGGCAGCTATTTCTAACTTTCATGTGGGCATTTCAGATTCTGCCATCATGTCCCACAAGCTTTGCAAGCTTTTTTGAAAGGAGTTTTTCTACTCAGACCTCCGGTAAGAAATCCTCCTCCTCCTTGGGACCTAAATTTAGTTCTCAGTTCTTTAATTCTCTCCTTTCAACCTGCAGCTTCCTGTTGTTTAAAGTTACTATCATGGAAGACTCTCTTTCTAGTAGCTATTACTTCAGCTAGAAGAGTTTCAGAACTTCATGCACTCAGCTGTCGACCTCCTTATCTGTTGTTCCATAAGGACAGAGTATCTTCTGAACCAATCCGTCCTTCTTACCAAAAATAGCCTCCTCGGCTAACCTAAATCAAAGCATTGACCTCCGGTTTTTTCCAGAATATTCTAACAGATCTGAACAAAGATTGCATTGGCTAGATGTTCATCGTCAGTTAAGGTACTATTTGGATAGAACAAAACAATTCAGAAAATCTGACCAGCTGTTCGTCTCTTATGCAGAAGGCAGAAAGGGACTTTCAGTTTCAAAGGTATCATTATCCAGATGGCTAACATCTCTGATCTCCCTTGTTTATGAAATTAGACACCAAAAGCTGCCTAGCAAACCTAAAGCCCATTCTACCAGAGCTTTGGCTACTTCTATAGCTTTCCAAGATAGACTGCCTATTGACACCATTTGTGCAGCGGCTACTTGGGCTACTCCTCACACTTTCATTTCTCATTATAAGCTGGATTTAGCCTCTAGACATAGAGCTAACTTTGGTTCCACTGTTCTCAAGAGTCTGTTCCGTTAGGCCACCGGGACAAGGTGCTAGGGACGGTCCCATCCAGCAAGAATGAAGGCGAGATAGACAACTTAACATATAGAAGTTATGTTCTTACCATAACGCTCCATGTTAGTTGTCTTCTTCTCGCCTTCTTCTTCCCACCCTCCTTCCCCCTGGCCTGGACAGACCTAGAGGAGTTTTGATTGTGACCTCTCTTTCTACCACCTCTGTACTTTAGGTATATGCTCTGCTGTGCATATTTCCTGGATCAGGATGTAGGTCACCCTTCTCTTCTCCCTTGTTTATAGAGGTGGACTTTGTTACTAGTTATTCTATTGCTATTATAGGCTGGGCCTAGCTTACAAACGAGATCTGAGATAACTCACGCCTAGCATTGTGGGATATAAGGGGAGCCTCGAGCCGGTGGAACCAACTCTCGAGCTTTTAGAGTGGCAGTGGAGCCGAGGTCGGCTCCGAACCCATCCAGCAAGAAGAAGGCGAGAAGAAGACAACTAACATGGAACGTTATGGTAAGAACATAACTTCTATTTATTTCCTCCAGGTATAGTATTTGTGGTGATAAAGTTCCAGATATTATTGTATTATAAAATAGGTATAATAAAAGAATAGTTTAGACTTCAAGTTTTAAGCCAATATAATATTGAAAATTTGATTTTTGTTTTGGTTATTAATTACATATTTGTGGGCTAAAATGTGTTTTATCGCTAAGGTCCTAAAATTCTCCCATAAGGTTTGAGATGGGGGTCAACAGTTAGTAGCTATGTAGAGTTTCATTAAAAGAAAAATATTGATGAGTATAATTATTTGGGATCTAGATAGGTTATTTGGAGGGATATGTAATATCATGAATTCCCAGGAAAGCGTTGAGTTTTGATAACCCATCTTTTGTAATTGTAGTTTTAAGGAATTCCAAAGTTTATATATGCATTTACAGCTCCAGAACATATGTAAGAGGTCAGCCGTTACATCTTTACAATCTGGGCATTTAGGAGAATTATTAATGTTTTAAAGCTTAGAAGGGCACGATTATTTATTCCACTGTAACTAATTAGTTCTGTTGTCCCATGTTTCCTAATATTATGCCCTTCTTTCACTACCACTTGGTATGTGCGCATTTTATTATAACACATGACTTAGGGACTCAAGATTCACTATTTTCCCTCTCCTTAACTCCCATGCCTTTTTCTTTTGTATGACAACCTGACACTTGGTCTAGGGTGTCCTTTTTGATGTGAACTATGAAAACGAATCAAGATCCCTATTACAAACTAACACTATATGCTCCCTCACACTTCTAACAGAATTTCACCTTCCAGGTTCATCAAAACTCATGGATTTCCAACGTTTCCAATAGCAGCTTTTTAAAACATTTTAACTTTGATTTTATTAAATTTGAAACAGTGTTTTTAATGTTTTGTAATTTTACAAGCATAATCCAGCTGTCAAACATATATATACTTTCAATAATACAAGCTTTTATCTCATGTTTCATTTAATGCAAAGCCCCTTTAAGGAATCTAACAACTGATTGACAACACCTGTTTTCAATTAATGTGTTACCTATGGTTATATAAAAGGATTTGGCTTCAGCAAATGCTTTTGTACTCACTTGAAAAAGCTCAGGATTATCCTGAGTGAAAGCGCTTGTGTTTATTTCTTCTTGGACCTACTTGAATAAAAGATTTTCGCATTTCACATCAGCTTTTCTTTTTTGTTCCTGGTGGCTGTGGAGTCGTGTTACTTGGATTTCTGGCATTTTTTGGATCTTAACTCTAAACCACCTCTATCTTTCGGGATCATCAGATTGACATATGATATTCTAGTTTTCTTTGGTTTCCATATAAATTTTGCAAATTTGGTGTGAATTTGTTTAAAGAAATTTTTAGGTATTATCAAGTGTGCTGACCTGAAGATATATAATAATCTGGGCAAAACATTCATTTTAATAATAGAGACCTTTGCTAGTGGTGGTAGTTTCAAATTTTCCCATCTTTTCAGATCAGACAGAATGTGTTCCCAAGTTTGTTTAACATTATTAGGATAAAAGTCCTTATCTGTCGAAAATGTAATGCCTAAATATTTAATCTTTTCTTCAGATTTTACTTGACCTATCAATGGTAAAAGTGAGAAGGGTTTTGGAGTTTTTAAAGGAAATATATTGTTTTTTTTAAGGTTTATTTTATAGTTTGATATTAATGCAAAATCATCAGTAGCAGATAGTATTTTTTTGGTATCTGAAAACGATGTTGTAGAATATATATTAAAGTCATCAGCAAAAGCTGCCAGAGAGATCTTAGTACCATAAATTACTGGGGCATTATGATATATATTTTGTTTAATGTGTAAAAATAAGGGTTCTAAATATAGATTAAATAGCAGGGGGATAAAGGACATCCTTGACTGGTTCCATTTCTGATTTGGATCCTTTTAGAACACATTTTATTTATATATAAGATTGTATAAGGGTTATTATGTAGTATTTGTAAAGTTAGAATGAATTCTTGGGGTAAGTTAAAGTAGTGTAAAATTTTAAATAAAAATTTTATGTTAACTCTATCAAAAGCCTTTTGAGCATCTATGATGAGTGCGTACATATTTAAATTTTTTTGATTGGCATATGAGATTAATGTGTGAAGTGTTAAAGTATTATCACTAGTCTGTCTAGATGTTAAAAATCCAGCTTGCTCATTGGAAATAATTAGGTTTGTTATTTTCTTCAGTCTATTAGCTAGAATGGATGTCAAAATTTTAGTGTCAGTATTTAAAAGTGATATAGGTCTATAGTTGTCTGGGTTCTGGGGATCCGAGTTCTTTAAGTATAAAAATTGTTTTGGAGGCATTAAAGTGTAGATCATTAATTTTATTATTGATTGTTTAATTTAATATGTACGACAAAATTTTGGCAAGAATACTATAGAAGGTTTTATAAAACTCTGCTGTAAGGCCATCTGGGCCTGGAGTTTTGTAGGATTTCAGTTTTTTAATTGTTACTGTTATTTTTTCAATGGATATAGGTTTTATTCAATCTTCCTGTGAATTGTCGTTAAACTCTTTCTAATGTCTAGCTTCTTCTCAACTATCTGTCTCAAAGCAAACATTGGGTCAGTTGTGCTGCATTCTGATCTGAATCCAAACTGCTTATCTCACACCTTACTTTCTACTGCTCTGCATATTCATTTATCAATCACCCTCTCCAGCACTTTCATGCAGTGTGACAGGAGTTTGATACCTCTGTACTGCCCACAGTTGTGATTGTCCTCTTTGCTCTTAAATGCTGGAAACAGTATGGTTCTTTTCCAGTCATCTGAGATACGCCTTGCTCTCCACACTGCTACGAGGACTGTCAGGAGCCATTTCTCCCTTATCTCACGAGCATCTTTATCATATCTGCTGTGACCTCATCTGAGTATGCTGCTTTCCTGACTTCAGTTTCCTTAGTGCTGTTCTTACTTCTTGTATGGTGGGCTGTCCCTCTTCTGTCATCATAGGCTGCGTCTGGGGCAGTACAGTTCTGTAGGGTTTTCTTCATTCAGAAGTTGCTGGAAGTACTCTTTCCAGCTGCCTTTGATATCCTGTGGACTGGTAAGCAGGTTGCTGGCATCCCTTATGAAGGGTGCATGACTATCTTCTTTATCTTTTTGTCATTCCCTTGCAACTTGATATGGTTCATTTTTGTGTGCCATCTGCTGACTTGCTTTCCAGAAGCTGGTAGAGTGCCTCTGAAGCCCTGTTCTTTGCTGTTGCAACTCCTTTCTTAACCTGTTTGTTAACCAACCAATATTCCTTCCTAGCCTGGTCTGTCTTTTCTGTCTCACACTTTTGCCTGCTGTCCTTTCTTTTGGGGACTTCCCGGACTTTTGTATTCCATCACCAGCTTTCCTTGTGTACCTTATTTCTATACTTGGCTAGGCTGCATATCTAATCTGTAGTCCTTACACATGCTGTTTTGAGTCTCTGCCATTCTTTTTCCATTCCACATATTTCCTCTTATTCTTGAGGTGCTAGAGCCCTGAGTAATTCTTTGAACTGTTGTGCTTTCTTTCCAGTCAGCTTCCAGGTTTTCAGTCTGGTCTCTGTTGACCTTACAGCCTTCTCTGACCATTACCTGCAGCTGATTGTGGCAACAGGTGGTGTATGCTGTGCACTGACTGTTTCACTGGGAATGACTTTGCAGTCACTGATTCTACTCCAGTGCCCTTTACCCCTAGAAGAAAGTCTACTTGGGTTGCATGTTGGCAACTCTTGTATGTGATCTTGTGACTGTCTCTTTTTCTGAACCATGTGTTGACCACTATCAAGCCATTTGCCAGAGAGAAGTCTAGAATAGCCTCTCCTTCTTTATTCCTCTTTACCCCACTTGTGGACCTGGGCAGTCCTCCTATCTAGTTCTGTCTGTCCTGATAAATAAATTCAAGTAACCCATTATCAACACAAATTCATGTTGTCTTACTTTATCCAATAGATCCTGCAACTGCTGTCTGAATGCACTATTCTCCTCACAACCCTGCTGTGGGGTATAGGCTAAGATTATGAATACTGTCGCATCATTAGGTTGGAGTGTTGTTGTCATGAGTTTGTTATTAATTTTGATGACATCCTTCACTGTCGTCCGAAGCCTCTCCCTTACTACAATTCCCACACCATTTCTAGTCTGTCCTCCTCCTGAGTAGAAGACGCTAGATCCCAAACCAAGTGGTTTTGCTGCATTGCCCTTGCATCTTGTCTCCTGGATACATAGGATGTTGAGCCTCCTCCTTACTGTCATATTATCCATATCCAAGCTCCATCCTATTAGTGAACCTACATTGAGTGTTGCAATTCTTAGTTCATGTTTGGCAGTTTCATTGGGTTTACGTCCAGCCTTCTATCAACAGAGCTATCCCAGGTAACCCAAGCTGGGCAGCTGGCTACCATTTGGCTAGTAGCTTATTACCCTGGGCTGCTGGGCTTTATGGAAGGCACACACTGTTCAAAAAGAGACACACGCCCTTCCCACTATTAGCATGGGTCCCTAGCCATAGGTCAGAGTAGGCCGGGTCCTCAGCCCACTTATCACCTGCAAATACTCATTTACATTTGGCAACATTAGTCACCATGAACAAATCACCTAGAGACATGTTTTACACCATCGAGTAGCTAGCTGTACCACTGCACACAGTCTGTGGTTCATGATCTCCTATCTCGAGGATACTGAGCACTACAGTAGATGCCCAAAGCATTTGGTCTATACAAATCTTCCCCCACTAGGCACCATGAAGAGTCTGTGCTGCTGCCCACAGCTCCATTCTTTGGTAAATATGAGATGGAAACACTTGGCATGTTTTTTCAGAGGTGGAAGGAACCCTCTAAAGACAAAGGAAGAATGTTCAAACTCCAAACATGCATTGACCGGAGGTCAAGGTTGAACCTTGTGTATGGAGGTAAAGACCTTAACCATTATGCCAACTGCTCATCTATGTACATATCTATTACATCTGTAAAGAGGATGTGGTGGGCTTTACTTCCTCAGCAGAAGTTAGGGAGATTTGTTCCCTGATGGAAAACTCTAAATTGACCCAACTCATTTTCACTGAAATGAGAGTGTGATCTTGTAAGTTTTCCCACAATATAGTAAAACATTCATGCAGAACTAGATAAAAAGCCATTGTTGGGTTGAATGCAATGCATTCTACTAGTTAAGACACATAAACCATGAAGCCATCCTAACATAAGGTGTCAGAAATGATCAATGAATTATCAAGGTATGGCTTTCACTTATTATAGTCACCTAAAAACCTTTTATAGCTTTCACAAATTATGGATTAAGTTTGCTCAGTGGTGAGTTGTTCTGTCCTAGTTTTCTTTATGAAAAGGAGGTTATTTGGAAATCTGCATACGTTTTTCATCTTGTACTTCTGCTCAGTTTCTCTTCATTTTCATATCGGTTTATTTTTTGCCTCACAAATGAATAGAATTCTGTTCTTGAAGTTGTCAGCTTGACTGATTCTTATTTTGTGGAATGCATTATATTCATGTACTCTGTTGACTTGCTGAACTGTTATCTCTGTGACATTTCTTTAACATTACTTGTCCTTACAGCCTTCCTTATGGTAGCTATGAGCTGTTCCACTGTCCCATTTGCTTCTGATTGTAAACGTCACCCTCCTGTGAGTTATTCTGAGTGTCACAAACTGTTTAAACTGAATGCTATTGAATGGGGGCTTATTACTGATTTTATTTTAGCTGGATCAGGGAATTTATGTACAAGACACATCTCCATAATCATTTTCTGGGACACGCTTTCGGCATGACAGAAATACCCACTCTATAAAACAGAAGCCTGACAGTACAGTCAACTGCTAGACCCATGTAGTCATATTGTCCAGTGTTCCCCTCATTATTATTTCTGGCAGGTAAACTTTCATAGGTTCATATACATATATATATTAGGCTTGCTGCCCTTGTGGGACATTTTAAGGCTAGCCAAGTTCCTGTTTGTGCTTGAATGAACCTATCCCATTTAGGTAGAGACTGGCCTTACACGGGTTCCTATTACTTTATCAAACTTCAACAAGTTCGAACCCTATATGGTCAAAACCATATAGTCGAACTTGCTGAAGTTTGAATACATAAAAAATAAGTAAATAAATAAAAGAGGCAACAGTAAACTAACTATTGCAAGCAGGGGGATAGCTGCACCCCCCCTGCTCTTTAAATATACCAACTCTGAGACCACACTGTAGTGCGGAAAGGGAATATTTCCCTTTACTGCACTATAGTACGATCTCTGAGTTGGTAAATTTAAAGAGTGGGGGGGGGTGCAGGGGGGGCTTGTCCTCCTGCTTGTAACAGTTAGTTTACTGTTGCATCTTTTATTTATTTATTTATTTTTACCATGTTCAAAGTTTTGAAACTTCGAACAGACAAGTTTGATATTGTCGTGTTTGAAGTTTCAAAACTTCGATCACGTAATAGGAACCCGGCCTTACCCATCCCATGGATGAAAATTATATGTTTGTTTGTTTGTTCTTCTTTATATGTTTGTTTGTTTGTTCTTCTTTCGGCTTTTCCTGGTTAGGGGTCTCCACAGCGGAACTCCGGTCCGCTAATGATTGACAGTAGATTTTTACGTTACCGAGGTGCCAGCCCGATGCCCAACCTTCAACGAAGGCACACCCATTTGCGCATGTCTTTCGAATGCCACTTGACCACGGGGAGGACATGCAGACTCCACACAGAAGGTGCTCCAGCCGAGAATCGAACGGGAGAACCTCTTGCTGTGAGGCGACAATGCTACCGCTGCACCACCGCGGCTTTCATGGACAAAAATTAAATATTACCCCAAATGTGAATAAGGACCCAGACCCATTCACAGGATTTCATTTAATTTAAAGAAAAAGAAGAATTTACACCCATCTAGTAAAGAAAACCTACCCAAAGCTTTTTATGTTCACAGAGATGGCCTGTTGCTTATGATAAGTTAAGCACAAGCGTCAGCTATTTTCTTATACGATCTGGCTGAAAAAGTAAAAAAATATTTGTGGCTATATGTGGAAAAATCTCAGTGAATGCCGTTGGCATAGATCACACTACTGAAATCCCATGTATTCCAAAACTAAAGGATTTATTTATTTATTCATTTACATTTGTTTACCGGGAAATTCCAACTAGACACAGGTCCTTTTTCAGTGGAGGTCTGGGGAGAAAAGCTCCATACATGGCCGGCCTTAGGCATAGGGCAAGTAGGCAGCTGCCTAGGGCACCGCTGTAGCAGGGGCACTTTTCCAGTATTTATTTGGTGTAGGTAGACAAGGATGGGGGCACCTGGGTTGTGTGGGGGGTGCCGTGGAGCCCTTTTGCCTAGGACACCTGCTGGCTCCACAGAACAATAAATAAGCAGTAGAGTACATGAACAATTGAGTATACATACATACAATAATACATAATAATGCAGATAATACATACTGCAGCAAGCATTAGCTATACATATAAAATATGAAACATAGTAATGAACAGATATACCAATATCTAGCTAAAGGCTAGGAATAAAGGTAGGCTGTATATGCAGATAGTACTAAGCTCAAACAGATACTTTTCTAAACTCATATACCTAAATCTTGTATACAAATATTGCACTAAACACAGGCAGATATAAAGCAGAAGCTCCACACAAAGGTGGAACAAGCTAGTAGGGCTAATGGAAGGGGAAGATAGAGGAGTAAGAGAGGAGACTGAGTGAGTAGTATACGTGGTAGTGAGAGGAAGCTAGGTGTAAGTCAGTTGGATATGTATTTGGAGTTGAGATGAAGTGAGGTAGTTAAGCATGTTATAACAGGTCTGAGAGATTGAGTGAGGAGGGAAGGGGAGGGTAAAGGGTGAGCCAGAGCCTGCAGAGCAAGGAAGGAATGCAATGATCAGATGGTGTGAGGCACGGTGGCTAGGGGAGGGGAGAGGAAGGGGAGGTAAAAGGAGGGTTACTAGTTGGGAGTGGTGCATGGGCATAACCAGAGACTTTCTAAGTGAGTTTGTAGTGCAGTCTTGAAGTGATTGCAAGAAGATAGTGTGGTTATATTGGGGGAGAGTGTTCCATAATCTGGATGTGACGCAGGAGAATAGTGCTTCTCCCGCTGAGTTCTTGGGTTTGGTTACTAGAAGTAGATTTTTGCTGCTGGAGTGTAGTGGTCTAGTGGAGCAGTAAGGCTGGAGAAGGTTTTGAAGGGATGGGACTTTAAGAGGATGGTTTACTAACTTGTGGACAAGGGAGAGTTGATTCAGGTAAAGAAGTGGAAGGGAGTTCAAGCCAGTCAAATTCTCTAAGTGAGATTCAGTGGTGGCTGCGATAAGATGCAGCAGTGGCAAACTTAGCAGGTTTATTGTAGCAAGCCTTGAGCTTGTTTAGGTCTGTTTGTTTAAGGTAAGTAAGTATAGGAGAGGTGTAGAGTAAAGTGGAGATTAGGTAGGAATTGGAAGCAGAAATGGTCTTGCAAGGAATTTTTTTTGTGAACCTTTTTATGGTAAGGGAAGTGTGTGTGTCATATCTGAGATTATCATCTAGAGGTTTTAAGTAGATAACATTGTACACATATGGAGTTTGTTAGAACTTTGATCAACATTAATATATTTAATGAAAATAAAACTCAGGCTTAGGTAGAGCAGCTTGTTTGACTTACTGGCAGATTGAATGTCATAAAAATTATATTAGTTCCCAAAGCTTTATCATAAGTTAAAGTATTCCCCAAGGCTTAGTGAAGTTAGAAAATATTGAAAAAAAAAAAAGATCTGAAGTAGTTAACTTCATTTGTGCATCAACCTATGGGTCTTCGGATCCATATCGGATCCGAGCCGGCAGTTTCCAACAGCATAGGTCCGAGCTCCAAGCTCCTCCCCTACCCATAATCCCCTGCCAACCCTACCTGACCTCAGATCTAGTTTGCCACGGTTTCATCCAGCAGCTCGATCACTGAGTTCCAGGCTTTAGCGTTTTTTGTGAGAAAATGTTACTGTTTTTCTCTCCTTTTTTCTATAATCTTTAGTGTGCGTGTGTTGTGTACAGGTCCCTCATAATTTTTAAACCAGTCTGTTAATTTTCTTGATAGTTTTCCATCCCCACCCTCGTTAGTGCATTAGGGAGTGTGCTGTGTGTTGGGGCCTAGCGTGTGTGTTTCTTTTCAGTATGTCGGAGGCCCCAAAAGCTGTTTTCTGCAAGTGTACCGAGTGTGGCCATAAGCTATCCCCGGCGGATGGCCACACTCGGTGCATGTTGTGCCTTGGGGTTGGACACCTGTCTTCAGGTTGCTCCATATGTGCGGCATTCAACCCCAGGGCACTTAAGGACCGGAAGGCTAAGCTGATTCTGGCGGGACTGCTGCCCCCGGACTCAGCTTCAGCCTCCGGTCCCACAGTGGCTCCTGCCGTGGCTGCGGCTACTGCCACTCCTGCCTCCCTTCCCCTGGCCGGGACTCAATCTCCCGCTTTGGGCCAGGAGGATAGGGAGTCCAGGAAAGAGAAGCGGAAGGAGAAGCACCGCAAGCGGCGGTCCGAGGCCTTTTCATTGGCCCCGCCGGCTAAGCGGTCTCTCCCTCCAGGACTTCTGAGACTCCCCCCCCCCCCTCCTCGGCTCTGGTCTCCTTGTTTTTCACCGGGACCGGAGGAGGAGGAGGCCCGGCCCCCGTCGAGGTCATCGAGGCGGCACTCCCGTCCCGCCTCGGTGGCCTCATCCAGATCCACCCGAAGCCTGACGGACGCAGACTTGGACCGGATGATGAGAAGATTCCTCCAGGCCCAGCTGCAGATGGGAGTGCTCCTGCCCCCCCCCTCCGGGGTGGGGGGGGGAGCCCGACCCCGTTTTTTGCCCTGATTGCTCCTTCTCCGACCCGCTTCCCGGGTTCGGAGTCTTCGGGGCCGGGTAGCGTCGGCGCCGGGGGGTGTCGGCGCTGACAGTATCGGGTACTTTGGCGCCGACAGTGTCCTCGAGTTTGTCGGGTCACTTTTCTTCGGATCCGAACTCTCGGAGCCGAGAGCTGAGCTTCGGATCCTAGGGTTTCAGTGTGCCTTCGGCTCCACCCAGGCCAGAGCATACTGGACCTTCGTATCCGACCGGGTCGGCTCCGGCCCCTATCCACCCGTCTGATCCGAGGGAGGGTCTGCTCTCGGATCCCAGAGAGAGCGGCTCTCCTTCAGCATTCAACGTAGTGGAGAGGGTCCTGTCGAGGGATTCCTGACCCCCGGCCTTGGCTACGGCTCCACCCTGCACTCCATCTCAGATGGGTCCGACTTCCGTGAGCCAGTCCCAGGGACAGCCTGCTCCGACGTCCCAGGTCGTTCCGTTGGAACATGATGTTGCTGGTGAGGTCTCCTCGGACAGCCTCCCCGAGGAGGTTCCTCACAAGCGCAAGTTCAAGAGGAGGCACTTGGACTCCCCTGAGTCCTTGACCGAGGACACAGATTTGGAGGAAGGGGAAGGTTCCCCAAGATCACCCCCCGAGGACGTCTCATTTGGAGACGTCATGGAGATGCTCAGGATTGGGGGGGGGTGGTCTTCCCCAAAGCCTACCTCGGACGAATCTGTGTTCCTGGTGGCGTTTGAAGCAGACCCGTCTACCTCTTGGGTGTTCCCTCCAGCTGACCCCCTGGTAGATCTGATCACTACCAGGGCGTGGAAGGAGCCGGACACTGTGGAGCCAGTCCCAAAAAGACCTGATAAAATACTCAGTCCACCCTTCTACAGATCACACTGGAGTAAGGGAACCCCTGTAGATGCCATGTTGGTGGCGGCGGCCACTAAACGGGAATTAGCCCAGGAGAGTCCCTCGGTCCATCCTCCAGACAAGGAGTCTCGGTCGATGGATCGCTTAGGGAAGTGGGTTTTTAGTTCAGCTACCTTCTCAGTGAGGTCACTGAACTACATGGCACATGTCATACGACTGCAGCGAGACCTTATCAAAGAGTACGCCGCGTCGCCCCTGGAGTCCATGTCGGCTGAGGACAAACAGTCGTACTCTTCCCAAATGGCCACTCTTAGGTCTATTTCGAACACCTCTGTGCGGCTACTGTCCCACTCCACGGAAGGGGCCGCTAGAGCTAGCGGAGCAGGCGTCGTTATGAGGCGACAGGCCTGGCTCCGCCACTGTGATTTCGCGGAACCCTTTAAGGCGTCTTTTGCTAATGCCCCATTTGATGGTTCTGCCCTCTTTGGCAAAACCGTACGCGATACCTTGGTCCAGAGCGAGAAGGACGGGAAGACGTTCTCTGCCGTTGGAGTCCGCTTCTCTGCTCCCCAGAGGTCCTTTTCCAAGAACCAAAAGGGACAGAAGAAGATGTGGTTCCGGAAGTCGCAACAGCCCCGTTTCGCTGCGGACCCCCAGTCCTTCCGCGGCAGAGGAGGACAGGGTGGACGCCGCCCTAGAGGCAGAGGGGGCCCGAAGAACTTTGGGTCCAGAGAACCGTTCTCTGACCGGCCCATGCGACAGCTCTGAAGGGTTACCCGACTGTTCCACTCTAGAGACAGTCGGGGGGTGCTTCTCGAGGCACCTAGTAGCTTGGGAGTCCATCACGACCGACCGCTGGGTGCTTTGCATCATATCCAGAGGTTACCAGATCCCATTCTCTCATTTCCCTCGCAATCCCAGACACCTCCCCGACGTCCCACCCGAGCAGAGGGAGGCCGTAGCTGCGGAAATCCAGCAGCTGCTAGAAGAAAAAGCCATCCAGCACGTCCCCCCAGACCAGTACGGATCAGGCTTTTACTCCAGGTTCTTCTTGGTGCCAAAAAAGACGGCGGACTTCAGACCGATCCTCTACCTATCCCTCTTGAACCTGTCAGTAACCAAGGAAAAGTTCTGGATGGTCACGCTTCAATCCATTCTCCCCCTCCTGTGGGAGAACGACTGGATGTGCTCTATAGACCTCAAAGATGCGTACTACCACATTTTGATGGACAGACAATCCAGGAGGTTTCTTCGCTTCCGGCTAGGAGCTAGTCATTACCAATTCAAGGCCCTTCCCTTTGGTCTCATCACAGCCCCCAGGGTGTTCACCAAAGTTCTTTCGGTGATAGTGGCCCACCTGCAACTGCAGGGCATTCAGGTTTTCCCATACCTGGACTACTGGCTCCTGACCGCCCCCATAAGGCATCTACTCTGCGCAGCCAGAAACTCCTTTCTTCACCTAGCGACCCGGCTGGGGATCACTATCAACATAGAGAAATCTTCCCTTTCTCCAACTCAAACCATAGATTTCATCAGAGCCAGGTTGGACACAAACAGCCGTCTAGCCCTCTTAACTCAGACAGAGTGCAGACTTTAAGACTCCATGTGCGGGCCATCCTCCTACCCCAGGCACCCCCGGCAGAATTGGTCCTGAGGGCTTTGGGTTCGATGGCGGCCACCATCAACCTATTGCCGATGGAGCATCTGAACATGAGTCCTGCAATGGACTCTCCATGTTCAATGGTCTTTTCTGCAATTCCCCCTGTACCACCCTATTCCCCTCAGCAGGGTTTGCAGGAAGGCCCTCTTATGGCAGCTCCAATCCCCGGTCCTCCAGAAGGGGCGCCCCTTTTCTATGTCCCCTCCCTTAACCACAGTGACCACGGACGCCTCTCGCCTCGGGTGGGGGTGGGGGGGCATTGTGCGGGCAGGACAGTCCAAGGCACGTGGAACAGCATGGAGACCTCTCTGCATATCAGTGTCCTAGAGATGAGGGTGGTGCTTTTGGCGTTGCAAGCACTACATACATGGCAGTGGTCTGGTACATCAACAAACAGGGAGGAACCAGGTCTTATCCCCTTTGTCGAGAGGCCATGAAAGTGTGGGAATGGGCGATTTCCACCAACCGCTTTCTCATAGCAATGCACATTCTGGGACGGTCCAACATTTTAGCAGACAAGTTGAGTTGCACCATCCTCTCGCCGTACGAGTGGTCTCTGAACCCAGAAGTACTGAAGCAGATATTCTCCACTTGGGGTCAACCTTGTTGCGATCTTTTCGCCTCCTTCAAATGCGAAATGCAACGACTACTTCGCTCTAATTCCCTCACCCGGGGAATCCCTACGAGACTCTCAGGTGCATGTTTGGCCCCACGGTCTCCTTTATGCTTATCCTCCTCTTCAGCTGATGTTGAAGTTTCTACAGAAAGCCATTCGGTTGCGGAACAAGATAATCCTCAATGCCCCATTCTGGCCTCACCAGGCTTGGTTCCCATATCCTTGGACTCACCTAGTGAATCCTCTCTGGATTCTGGATCCCATTCCGGATCTCATATCCCATCCATTGGATCTTCCGACCCTGAACCTGGACAACCTCAAGAGCACGGCTTGGTTGATCCAGTTCCAAGGTTAGCTAGGACTCCCGATATCTCTTCCCAGGTCAAAGCTATTCTGGTGGCAGCGCATAAGCCATCCATCAGAAAGGTCTATGATAGCAAATGGAAACGTTTTTCTATTTGGGCGGAGCACAGAGATTTAGATCCTTTCACAGCTCCGTTGCCTGTGGTGTTAGATTTCCTATCAGGACTCTTCGATCAGGGAGCCAGCTCCTCTACAGTCAAGGTTCAATTGGCGGCTATCTCTCACTACCACGTAGGAAGTGACCTTGGACCGTTGATCTCCTCTAAGTTATGCAAGGCCTTTCTGAAGGGTACTTTCCTACTCAGACCCCCGGTGAAGGAAGCAGTCCCTCCTTGGGACTTAACTTTGGTATTGCAGGCACTTACAGCCCCCCCCTTTGAACCTGCAGCTTCAGTAGATCTAAAATTTTTATCATGGAAAACTGCCTTTCTTGTAGCTATCACCTCAGCTCGAAGGGTTTCTGAACTTCAAGCCCTTTGTGCAAAACCACCTTATTTGTCCTTCCACAAAGACAGAGTCTACCTCAGGACCAATCCCTCCTTTCTTCCAAAAATTGCATCCGAATCGAATATTAATCAATCCATTAACCTACCAGTTTTTTTCCCCAACTACCAGAACAAAGGGGAATATAAGTTGCATTTGTTGGATGTGCACAGACAACTGCGCTTTTATTTACACAGAACAGCTGGTCATAAGCAATCAGATCAGTTGTTCATTTCCTTTGCCAAATTTAACTTAGGAAAGGCTGTTTCTAAAGTCAAACTGTCCAGATGGATTTTTCAGTGTATTCTGTTGGCATATGAAAGTACTGGTCGGCCCTCACCTCTAGGAGTCCATGCCCACTCTATCCGGTCTATCTCTACCTCGGCGGCCTTTCGTTCTAGACTCTCGTTGGATGATATCTGCTCAGCAGCAACATGGGCTTCGTCTCATACCTTCATTAATCACTACAAGCTGGATATTGTCTCCAGAGGGAGAGCATCCTTTGGCTCTGCAGTGCTCCAGAACATCCTTCCTTGAGAACCACTCAAGATTTAGGTAGCTGGGGACTCTGTCCCATAGGTTGATGCACAAATGAAGTTAACTACTTCAGATTAAGAAGTTATGTACTCACCGTAACGTTCCATCTGAGTAGGTAAACTTCATTTGTCAGCAACCGACCCCCCCTCCGTCCCCCTGACCTTCGGATGTTCGAGATGTTACCTTCCTTATGGCAAGGGTATGTAGCTAGTTTTGCGGGTGATTTTTGTATGCTTATCTAGCTGTGTGCAAACTCGATCTGAGGTCAGGTAAGGTTGGCAGGGGATTATGGGTAGGGGGAGGAGCTTGGAGCTCGGATCTATGCTGTTGGAAACTGCCGGCTCGGATCTGAAGACCCATAGGTTGCTGACAAATTGTTTACCTACTCAGATGGAACATTATGGTGAGTACATAACTTCTTATTTCTTTGGAGTAGTGATTCCCTCATATACCATAAGTTAGTCTAATTTCTCAGTCTTCAGACAACCTTCATAACTACAGCTTATTTTCTTTCCACTCTTTGCCACTGTTGTCATCATCCCCCACCACATTCAAGCATCCCATTTCTTCTCCATCACTGGGTTGAGGTTGGCCAGGAGGGGGGCATTATTCAGATAGCCATCAGGGATGATTCAAGGTTTTCTTTTTGATGAGGCATAGGGGAAGGGCATCCACTGGGATGATGGATGATACCCCCTCACATCTAGAAGTGGTGTTCCCTACAGGCATACCTGCCCCCACCCCCAAAGCCCCAGGCATCAAGAAGTTAGCATTGCCCAGTGTGTTCCCAAGTGCACATATCTTCTCCTTCTCTTCCTCCTGGGGAGAAGAGTGGGCCAAGCCCCTTCACCCCCCCCAACCTGACTGCTACAGTGCTGCTCATCAAACCCTGGTCACCTGAGAAGCAGTGTGGAATATATCCCTCTCACCAAAGAGCCAGGATACTGATTGAAGATGTGGCTGAGACCCTAAAATTACACACATTTATAAAATGAATTTCACATCTGATAAAGAGTAGCAATATGATTGTGTTTTTTTAGGAAACTGAAATTTGTAGATGTTTCTATAATTTATTTTGTTAGACATGAACCAGCAGGGAAACTAAGTTTTGGTTTGTAGCCTTTTTAGTTATAATTTAAGGAAAGAGAAAATGACTGTCACTTTCAGCTGGAAAAGTCTACTGGAACAATCCTCGCAGTAAAAGCTGGACTTTTCTAAAATTGTCTTCCTGAGTTTTATATGTCTGTAATAACCTCATCTTGCACCCATCTGCTCGTATTTTGTGAGCAGTGTGCTAGGCGGTCACATTATTGGTGGTAATGTCCAAAAATTCACAAAGGAATACTTATTAAATAGCAAACAGTATTTTAGAAAGAAATTTACAGTTAGGTATGGATAATGTATTACTGCAAGTTCTGTCAGAGCTATATTTCCAAGATCTAGCCAGTACAAAGAGGTTGATATTAAATTCTTGGAATTGAACAACTGGACATTTTTCCTTATAAGAGGAGTGGAGCATAGTGATACAACTACATCTGGTTTTCTAATAACTTTTAGCATCAAAGTTTCTAGTTCGCCTATTTTATGCTTTTTCTGTAGTATTCAGTATCAGAATTTCATTGAATGAAAGTTGAAATAAATCAGAGCATTATTTTTAAGTATATTAAGCATATGGTGCATGCATCACCTGATATTTTGCAAACTTGGAATATTCCTGGTAAATATATAATAAATAATGCATTTAATTGGCTAGGCTTAAAATGGCTCGGAAGGGCAGTTAGCCTAGTACTAATCTATGAACCTATGAACCTCTATTTAAGTAACCGTTTTTGCTAACAGTTAATATAGAAACACTATCATAAGTATATGTACAGTAAGCAGTTTAGACCACTAGAGGTCACCAAACAAATGTAAAATACGGCAACTTGG
Source organism: Protopterus annectens (assembly GCF_019279795.1). Taxonomy (NCBI): domain Eukaryota; kingdom Metazoa; phylum Chordata; order Ceratodontiformes; family Protopteridae; genus Protopterus; species Protopterus annectens. Next base: position 163,870,062 of record NC_056745.1, on the reverse strand, counting down.
GGGAAAATACAACTTGTGTATGTTAGCAGCATCAAAATCTCTTTAAAAAAATGTCATAGAAGTGAAAAGATAATATTAGCTGTAATTTGGGACTTGGTCCCAAGACCTCAAGCATACCATGCTGGTGTTACTGCCACTGGACCAACGAGAGCCTCTGGACAGCTAGGTGTTGAGTTTTCTATATTAACTTTCACTTCTGAGTTTTTTTTTCACTTTGTGTTTTGATTATATACCAATAATAAATTTGTATAGTCTATAGTAAGGTACGTTTTTCACTTTGCATTGTAATTATATTACAGTATTGTACATATCATTTTACAAAATAAAAACTGTATATTTGGTATTAGTAGGTATGCTTAAGACAAAATGTTGTCTGTGACGTCTTGTTGACGTGAAAGTTACAGGCCTAACTATTGGGAAATCTGGACTATTCATCCGTTAGTATTTTTCTTAGAGCTGCTCTCCAGGTCTGCTGATCTAGAATCAGTGTTTAACACTGTCACACTTAGAATTGACATATGACATAACAGATTTTCAACTTAAACCTTGTTTTAACTATTTAAGTACTTTTTGCTATGTCTGGCCATTACATGTTCATAAGTAGTCACACCTTTCAACTATACAGATTTTCGCAGAATGTCCAGATTTTTGCCTCATATGTTTGGTCCATTTTTTATAAAATTGTGTTTTTTCTGGAAAATTAGTGACAAATCATTAAAGACTGAATTTGGAAAATAATGACAGACATTGCAGTTTCAGATTTCATACTCTTCAGAAAATTAATGCTAATGCAAAATCTGTTATTCTATCAACTTTCTAAGTTTGTAAGAGCAATATTTAAAAATTGTACCTATTTTTACGTCTTTGTCCCACTTTTATTTATGGCTTTGTCCAGATTTCTTGCTCCAAGTGGGTTGAGAGGTATGTAGGTAGTTACTAGGCATGCAGTCCCGGAGACCATTTAGGGAGCATAGCCCATATTTCCAGTTGCCCCAAAGTGCACAGTGTCTGGTTAAGGTCACATAGTAGGCAAAGTGTGAAGGAATCCAACCCTATTCCACAGGAAGTATCTCGTTAACAGCTTTTAACTGCCTGACACATACTCAGGTTGTGCATCCTTTTTCCATTAGTTTCCTTAAAAGTGCTGTTGTTGTAAACATGTATTTAACAAATGTTAAGCTGTAATTTGTATTGCCTAGTAAACATATCACCTTATTACTTGATGGGGATCTTAACCTTCTTTGAATTTGGTATTATTACATGAAAAGTAAGTTGCATTGAAGGTACAAGCTTGCTGCGTTTACACTTTGAGTTAGTCCATTTCCTTTAATTATTTCAACTGTCTTTTTAGGGGCCCATGTTAAACTGCAACATATGTTTGCACATTTTGTTGCAGTCTCAGTACTGAAACTGCTACTGAGCAAAATGTTTTATCAATTGAAAAGCGGTAAATATTCTGCAGCATTTATCAAAAGATGGTAATCACACTGAACCATTGCACTGGCCAAGTCCCCTTGCCTCATGGTGCAGCAACCTCAGACTGTTTTATATTATAGGGATGCAAGAAGCAGATTCAACTGTATGGGCGGAGGAGCTTTGCTTCCACAAAACGTTTTTTAGCTTTGTTTTCTACTCTCTTGCCTATACATTATTAGTACTTCATTGCTTTATTTGGCTTTGGAGTTATAACAGTACGTGAAACTCATGGTATTCCATCTTTTACCTTTATATAATGTACATTTTTTCCAGTCTTATTAGTACATAATAGTATCCTTCAGGAAGTCATCAAACCTGGTAACCGTAATAGTATCCTTCTGGAAGTCATCCACCTCTGGTAATTATCATATAGACAACACACCCTTAAGAGCTGACTCAGTAGTCAGGGACCTGGGGAAACATGTAGACAGTAATATAGCCTTTGACCATCACATGTCTACAGGAGTGAGGAAATCATTCTATGTTGTGCAACTTCTAAACAAAGGCATGACATCCAAGTCCAAGGAGGTCATCGTTTCACAGCATTCATCAGACCTGTCATTGAGTAGAGTCCCCCCTTTGGTATGTCCCTAACTAGGCACATCCAGCAGTTGGAACATCTACAGAGGTTCCTCACATAAAAGAATAAAGGGCATAAGTAACATGTCCTGTGCAAAATCCTATCCCTGTATTCTGTCTCCTACAGGCTGTTGAGGGGAGATCTATGCGTGGCATACAAGGCACCGTTGTCAGACCCCACCCTAATAGACATCCTAAATATCTGCAAAACAAACAGCACCAGAATTACTCATTCTAAAGACTTAGACCTTGTCTATGATAAATAGCACCTGCTTGAGAGACAGGTATGTATCCCAGAGACCACCCCTTCTATGGAACAGGCTCCTCATCCATGTGAAGCAGAGTTCCTCCTTAACCCAATTCAAGTGTAACTTGGACAGCTGGATGGAGAACAGGAAATTCATCCCTAGTTTGGCACCATGTTTCTAATAGACACAGGCAGCCTGTAAATGTTTCATCTCCCAAGCCCCTGCTTAGACTTATCAAAGGTACCAGAACTTGTCATAAATTTGGGATGCATGGTTAGACTTAAAAAGGTCCTAGTGGCCATTGGCCTAGTACACATCTGTGAACCTATCTTCAGTTTTCTTTATCAAACAAATCAGTATTCCTCTATGTGATTGAGATACTTGTAAATAATTTGTTGTACATTTTTGTAACTTAGCCTGTTCATTGCTCTTAAGATGATAGTTGATTGCAGAAGTAATTTTTCATACAACCATCAAGATTTTTGTCTTGACTGTAACCCCGCCCACTCCTTGTAAGCTAACGTATATGTCTGTGTAAGCATGAGGGTTTACTGTGCCCTCCCCCTTAGTGAGGGTTGCCATCACCACCTTGGTAAGCCAAATCCTTTAGTCCAGTATAGATGTTTTGACTGTAAGCCGGCACTTGTTAGCCACCTGACTTTCAGTCCCTCCATGTAGAGTAGGTGGGCATCATTTCTAGCGGCATTGCAATTGTGTAACTTAATAGTGAAGAACCTGTTCCTCCCAGTACATAGAAAGCCACTGGCATTTTTCTGATTCGCTGTAGCATCTGTTAAAGAACACCTTTCATCACCAGTGGCACCTCTAAGTTGTAGAAATGCCCTTTAGCAATTGCTTTTTTGCAACTTTATGGTTTTAACTTTACTAATATGTTCCTCTTTGTGTGTACTTGAGGCACAAGAGTGTCTTAACATTCTCACTTCAGTATTTTTTAGTTCTTAGTTATGTTTGTATTCATACTAAACTGCCCTGATAAATGTCCTTTTCTTCTCCCACTGTAACAGTAGTATAACCCTCACTGTTAGGAAGGTTCAACTTCACTTGAATTCCCATTTCTCGGCAACTGTATTCAAGTCTTAGAACAGGTGGCAAATACTTCTTAGTAGTGACATAAATCCCAACTCCTTCGTGGTTGACCTAAAGAAACACTTCATCCTAAGCTGGGTAGGTAACTGTTCATTCTTGTGAACTTTATCTTCAGGTTCTGAATTTTGCACTGCATTCTTTTTCGCCCATTTTGTGTGCACGTGTCCTGTTGCATATAACCTGGAAATACTAATAACATATTAGAATTAGCTATTAGAAGCTATGTGTTATGTTTTACTAAACCTTTTCTTTGTACTTATTACTCATTGCTTGTCTACCTTATTACTTGTCATTTTATATGAAATTTTCTTCCTTGGCCTCTGATGAAAATGTTCCGTGATGGACAGACCATCTCAGGCAACAAAATAAATAAAATTGTGAAAGCATAATCTCCTATATTATCTTTTTCATGTATCTGTTTCAGTTATGTCTTATTTCTTTCTTGTATTCTCTTTTCTGCTCAAACTGTTACATATTCCTGCAAAATGTAGCTATTTCTTATATATTGTATTTATTTTCCTTAGCAGGACAATGTCTTTTGTGTGGTCATAACTCTCCACTGTATCAAAAGACTTGATTTGTTACTTTGTTTTGAGTTGGTGTCTGTCAAATGTTTAACTTGTGTGTCACTGAACTTTCCTTTGTTCAACTTTTTCTTTTTTCTTATTTTTATTTTTAACTGGGGTACTGGACTGATCAGAGGTGGACCCATTTCAGCTACAGATGAGAATTACCCCTGACACAGAAATCACATTTTAGCTTTGTTAATTAATTATACAGTGCAAATGTTTGTCATACTTCACATTGTAAAAGATATAGATACACAGAGTCATGATGTGCACACTGAATCTGATCAGCAAAATAAAGTACAGGATAAAAGTATTTACAGTATACACAATTTTAATGTGCCAGACCAGTTGACCTATGATTTACAGGTATGACAAATGCACGTTTAGTATGTTGTGTAAATGATTTACAGATTTATTTAGGTAGCTGCAGGTTATTGGAAGCAAGAGCATGCGGCTTTTAATTCAGGGAAGCACTTCTTAGATGTCTTTATTTGTATGAGGAAAGATTTTTTGATGTCATGTTGGAGTGTGCCCCTTACTTTGTTGCCTAGGATTGAGAACATACAGTCAGCTGAACATAGGTTATTGGTCAGTCAGACTTTGGAGTACAGGTGCATTATTTACATATGATTGCAACTGGTATGGTGTGTATTTATTTGAAAATACAGTCCCAGGTTTAGAGGAGGAGTTGTTTTATATAGGTTTGTGAATTACTGTAAATAAGAGAAGGCTAGCACATTCTTGTGTGCAAAGCCATTCAGCAAGCTGAAGAGTTATGTAGTAGCGGATATAATTTTAATGTATTTTTTTTCTTGCACATTTTTGAGTGTATTCCTGTTTCATAGCAAAGTCGATAATATTTTAGTGTTAAATCTGAGTCAGAAAATGGCATTCCCCCATCTCTTACTGAACTACAGTTCCAAGTAATGTTTTAGTCTAATTATTTTGAGAACCCAGTAAAATGTGTTTTCCTTTATTTATTTTATTTATTTATTTCACATTTGTTAACTGGGTTATCCAACTGAGTTTTCAAACAAACCCATTTTCAGTGGAGACCCAAGGGGAAAAGCCTCAGCAAACATAAGTAAAGATAAACATACAGGAGAAAAACTATTAAAAATAATGCAAATACGAAATTAATTATAAAGGGAAAAACAAAAGAAAAAATCATGAACATATTAAGGGTTGCACTGATAGCAGTGGTCTAAAATGTATTACATATGAGAGTAAAAACACAAAGATAATCGTTCAAAAGAAGGACAATGTATAGACATTGATAGGAAGTGTTGGGAAAAAGATAAATAGTGTGGAGAATGGGAGGGGGGAGAGAGGAGGGGGCTATCGTAGGACTATAGTGGTAGATCTGAGGGTTTAGGAGGTTAGTTTAAGAAGAAGTTACTAACAGAGAAAGAAAGGTAGGAGATGCAACAGGTTATACAGTAGGACAGACTAAGACTATGTGTGGTCAAGGCAAGCAGCGGCATAATTTCAAGTTTACTAGGTGGGATTTAAGCTGTTTTTTAAAACAGGGAAAGAAAAGGTTAGATCTAATATGGAGAGGGAGTTAGCTTTTGGGTTTATAAACTGACAGAAGATGCTTTTCAGCACCCCCGGAGAGGCCAGATGGAGAGAGTAGAGAGTAACATGGGAGGTGAGAGCAGGGCAGGCAGAGGGGTTGTTGAGTATGGAAAAGGTAGTGTGGAGTTGTGATTGTAGGAGAAGGTGCGGATATTCCAGCCACTGAAGTCTGTTTAGTGAGAAGCAGTGATATGAAGAGAGTGATTGGTTTAGAATAAATCTGGCAGTTTTGTTGTATGTTTGTTCCACTTTCTGCACTGAGGTAGTTTGGGTATTGGTAAGGATGGGGGAAGCGTATAGAAGACTAGGTAATAGAAATGCCTGTGCCAAGAGTGCGTTTAGTTGCAGTAGTGAGGAATTTTTTGTTCCTATAAAGTAGTCCAAGTTTTTGGTGTGTTTTTTTGATGGCCTGTTGTATGTGTAAGTCAAATTTTAGTCGGTCATCAGTTATTACCCCAAGGAGTTTGGTATGTGAGGCAGGGGAGATAGTGGTGCCATCAAGGGAGGAAAGAGAAAAATTGGATTTAAAGTGAGAGAGTGTCTGAGGTAAGAAGAGAAGGAGTTGAGTTTTCTTAGGGTTAAGGATTAGTTGATTGTTGCGGAGCTATTTTTCAATAGAGATAAATTAATTCTGTGGTAGTGTGTGTGGTTCAAATATAGTATTGGAGATGGATAAGAGAGTAGAGTCTTCTGCATATTGTATTACAGGTGAGAGACTGCAGGATGAATGTAGGTTCAAAAAAAATTATTAGCTATGGAAAGTAGGTTTATTTTAAATTTTGGTACATTGACCCCTAGAGGGTTAAATTTGGAAGTAAACCTGAATGTGTGATGTAAGTTTGTGTTTCTATGAAGACCATGTATTTAATGAAATAATTATTTATTTATGTAATTATTAAATTGAGTAATTTTTGAAGGTTTATACATTTGAATGCACTGTGTGTTTGAATTATTCCTCTGAAGGCATTTTAGCTGAGGTACCAGAACACATTAAAGTTTAGCAGTTTGCAGCTCCTTGGTTTGTTTTTCTTATGTTTTTTGGTTGGTTCGTTTTTCTGTATGTTGTTGGAAGGGGCTGCAGCTTTTCCTGAAATTCTACAAACTCAAAGAGGCACACAAATGGATGGCACTGCAATATTAATGGTTGATTTGTTGAAAGAAAGGCAGGAGAAGCTAGACAATTTCGATACATGGTCATCTATTGAACATGAAGCTCAGGACAAAAGATACGATGAGCTTAAAAAACTTATGATCCAGGAAGTGACTTTGTTCTATGACTTGCATCTTTTGGACAAATATACCAATCTTTCTATTACTCTCCTAGGGTTAAGAGTGGGCAGGTTGCCCACTTTTGAATTCGGGGAAGATGAAATTGATTTATTAGAGGAATGGAAAGAAATTGCTTTGCAGTGCACATTGAACTGGTTTAAGTTATTAATTAAACGGAATACCAGTGTGCACTGTCAGATTCAGCAACAGATTTCAAGTTTTGCAGGAAGCATTACTGAAAGAGTTTTCCTCTAATATTTTTGCATCTAAAATGAAGGAATCAATAATGAATTATTAATGGTGGAGACTGAGGTGATTGAGTATAAAAAGAAGAAGCTCAGTCGGGACATTAATGATTATAAAAATAATCTTATTTTTTCCTGGCAGAGGAGTCCAAAGAATGGTAGATTCCACTTGAACGTGGAAGCGAGATCTCTGAGCTCTTGTGATGACTCCATTTCCTGTGTGGAGACGACAGCTAGTAAAATAGCATGTTGTTTGAGAGGGTGGATGTAATGGAGGATCCAGAAAAACTGATGGAGAAAGCACAGCAGCCAAAGGGTAATTTTCAACAAAATAAGAGGCACGGAGGGAGAGCAAGAGGGCGGAACAAATGCTACTAGCAAGTCAAGACTTCTCCCTGGACTGTCCATTTATACAGATGTGAGTTTGTTTAATTGTGAATTTAATGGTGTAAATCTTACTGATTTTTGCATTACACCCCCTGTGTTGAATATTTTTTCTAAAGGTAGTACATTTGTGCCTACAAGGTTTCCAGTTCTTGCTGCTTTATTACTTGATGTACTGCGTGTTTGCCGAAAGTTACCTCTTAGTATCTTTTTCAGAAAAGCACACTTTGGATTCCAAATCATATGATGATTTGTACGATTTGGATGACTGTTAGATTTATCTATTTATAGCCATGATTTCTTTGATGTGGATGAGTTTGACAATAATAACTGTGAAGGTGATGGAAATGTTTTAAATAATTCTAGTTCTGTAAATGAAGTGCCTTTTTTTTTTTTTTTTTTTTTTTTTTTTTTTTTTATATATATATATATATATATACAGAGTATGGTAAACTTTCCCTACCTAAACTACCTAGTACCAGCAAATTTAATCCCCCTAACAAATCTTCAGCTGTGCTCACCTTTGAAAATGCTATATGTAGCAAAATTGAACAGGAGTATGTTTTGTTTATGAGGTCAACTAAAGCCTGCAATTTGGGTAAAGATGAGTGGCTGGGTTTAAAACAACTTATGGAGCTTACAGATATGTATTTGTAGAAGCAGATAAAGGGGGAAATTGGGTCATCATGGGAAGGTCCCAGTATTCTGAAATGGTTTTGAAACTTTTGTGTGATAATGATGTGTATGTAAAATTGTCTCAAAATCCAGTGGTTCAGTTTATTGAAGCTTTATTGGAATTGTTGGAGAGAGGTGAACGTTTTGGGTTCCTGTCTTTAAAGCATGTTAAAAAATTGTTTATACCTTATCCTAAGGACCCTTTCTTTTATGCCCTCCCCAAAATCTATAAAAATGTAAGGGAACCTCCTGGTGGCTCATTTTTTGAACATGTTGGCATGTTTTTAGACAGCCATTTGAAAAAATATTTAGTGAAAATACCTTCCCATCTTAAGAATACTAGTGATTTTTGTAAAATTGTAAAAAAAATATTGCTTGGGAAGAGGGATTATATTGGGCAACAGTGGATATAAAGTCACTCTACACTGGTATTAAGATTCAGTGGGGAATTTAGGCAGTGGAAAAATCTTGGGGGAAGGCCCTTGCACTTCATTTTTAGTACAACTTTTGGAATTTGTTTTAACCCACAATTATTTTTTGTATGAGAAAAAGATTTTTTTTTACAGAAAGAAGGAACAGCCATGGGGCAGATTATGCCCCAACCCATGCTGTTACTTTCATGTCTTTTTTTGAAAATTGTTATATGTATAATTTAAATTGTTTTCTAACTCAGCAGTGTGTTATCAACGTTATATTGATGATTTGATCTTCATTTGTAAGGGGGACATTGGTGGATTTGTTGTTTGTTTCATATCTTAACAAAACTCTGTCTGGTTTGGAATTCACTTTCCAGACAAAGAGAAAATATGTTTTTTGGATATTGAGTTATATGTGGATGCTGACATGAAAATACAATACAAACCACACAGAAAGGAAACTGCAACTAATAATTTTCTGCATGCTAGTAGCTCTCACCCTTTGCATTTATTTGATGCTTTGCCTTTTAGGGAGTTCAAGCGTATTTTTGAACATACTTCTGATATGAAGTTAGTTCCTTTTGAATTTTTGTCAGTAAAGGAGAGGCTTTGAGCCCAGGTTTATTCCGAAACATCTATTGAGAAGGCTTCCCAGAGGGTCTTAGAAGGCAAAAGGAATTATAAGAGGAGATTTAATTGTTTAAATCACGAATTTGGTGGGATAATGAGTTAGAAAATGACAAATTGTTCTTTGTCACTAAATTCTCCCCTTTTTCTTCTACACTTAGACATGTTTTGAAAAACCTTTGGCCTATTGTGTGCTTTAATGATGAAGTTGGTAATTTATTCCCCCAAAAAGTAGCTTTTCCATATGAGAGGTATTCTAATTTGAAAGAATTGTTGAATGGGAGAAGTAGACCTGCAGTGAAAGGACCTACCAGGATATTTAAATGTGGGAAATCTAAAGTGTGTTGCAGGGTAAAGAATCTTTCTGGTACTGGCATTAATGGGGTACATTATGTTGCCAAATGTAAATGTGATTGTCAGTCTTGTGTAGTGGTGTACATAGTGGGTTGTGAGTGCATACCATCGAAATGGTATGTTGGTCAAACAAAAAGGATGATTAAAATTCGAATTCTGGAACATTTAAGGGATATTTAAAAATTGTAGAAAGGAAAGTCCGATTGCTGACCACTTCCATAAAATACTCAAGAGAAGGGATGATTCCTTATGTTTTTGTGTGCTAGCCAGCCCTGAGAACAAAGGGGGGAGGTGATTTTGTACAAAAATTATTAGCTATGTAAAGTAGGTTTATTTTAAATTTTAGTACATTGGCCACTAAAGGGTTAAATTTGGAAGTAAACCTGAATGTGTGATGTAAGTTTGTGTTTCTGTGACGACCATGTATTTAATGAAATAATTATTTATGTAATTAATTATTCAATTGAGTAATTTGTGAAGGTGTATAAATTTGAGTGCATTGTGTGTTTGAATTATTCCTCTGAAGGCATTTTAGCTGAGGTACCAGAACACATTAAAGTTTGGCAGTTTGCAGCTCCTTGTTTGTATTTCTTATGTTTTTGTGGTTGGTTCGTTTTTCAATATGAGTATAGGTTGCTGGTAAAAATGGTGAAAAGGAGCAGTCCAAGTATGGACCCTTGGGGTACTCCTGTTTGAATAGCAAAGAAGGATGAGAAAAGCTGCTGCTATCTAATGGCTTGTTTTCTGCCAGTAAGGTAGGATTGGACCCAGCCAAGAGTAGAAGGAGAGAGGTTTAGATCTGAGAGCTTAAGAGGGATAGGATGAGACACAGTGTCAAAGGCTTTAGAGAGATCAAGGAATAGACAGGAGATGAGGAGGTTGTTGTCCCTAGCTTCTGCAACCTTTTGAGTAAAGGATAGTGAGGCAGTCGAGGTACTGTGTTTAGGGCGGAAACCATGTTGCGGGGGGTGAGGAGATTTTTGTGAATGAGATAGGGCAGTAGTTGAGTATGTATACATTTTTCAAGGATCTTAGAGAGCGGTGAGAGAATAGCGATTGGTCTATAGTTAGAGGGTTCAACAGAGTTGCCACTTTTGTGCAGATGAGTGGTATAGAAGGATTTCCTTATTGTATGGTAGATTCCTGAATGGAGCAGTTGATTAAGATAGATACAGGATATGCAATACAGTCAGCAGCAATTTTCAGAAATTGAGGGGAGAGTTTAGATTCCTGAATGGAGCGGCTGATTAAGATAGATACAGGATACGCAGTAGAGTCAGCAGCAATTTTCAGAAATTGAGGGGGGAGTTTATCAGTGGAGGGAGAGCATGGTTTTAGTTTGAGAAGCAGGGATTTGATATATTTAGTAGAAACAGGTTGCAAGGTAAAAGGCTGAGAGACAGAGGAGCATAGAGGTTTAGGGGAAGGTGAGGGTGACACAGAAGAGTTGGGATGAGCAGAGGTACCAGAGGGTAGGAGTTTAGAGATGCTGTCTATGAAGTGTTTGTTGAGTAAGTCTGCAGTTTCAGAGGGAGAGTGATAGGGGGAAAGGGTTAGGGATAGTAGGAGAACCAGTGTGGACCACAGAGTTGATAGCATTCCAGAATTTTTTGGGGTCATGTGGGTGAGAGCTTTGAAATTTAATTAAATATTGGTGTTTATCTAAAATAATAAAGTTTTTTTAAACAGTTTCTGAGCTGCTTATAACCTTGGAGAAAGGTGGAAGATTTAGTGGTTTGCCATTTTTTTCATAGAGCATCTCTTTCATGCATCAAAGCATGAGTAGCTTTGTAGAGTCAGTATGCAAAATTAGATTTGATTCTGATTTTGTGAGTTGAGGCAAGAGAGTTTAGGACATCAAGGAAAATGTGGTTGAATTTAGTAACAGCATCACTGAGCGGGAGAGTTTTTAGGAAAGACTAGTGATGGCAGAGAGTCTATAGTTAAAGGTTTCAGTTTCCTACAATTTCTGTAGAGATGGGGCTTAGAGAGATGAGGAGAGTGCTTTAAGCTAGAGATGGGAGAATGGTCACTAATTAGAGTCAGGGAAGGTAGAAGGGTTACAGTAGTTGTAGTTGTTTGGAGAGTTGGTCAAGATCCAGTCAATTGTGGAACTAGTAGCATTTTTACTGCAGTGGTTAGGGGTAGTGATCAGTTGTGAGGATCCATACAGGTTTATGAAATATTGGGGTGAGTTACCAATAAAGGAGTTCAATCTATATTAACATCTCCAAGAATGAAGAATAGGGATGGTTTTACCTTGGGGGGGGGGGGGTAGTATAGATAGCGGCAATAGCAAACTTCCTATAGTTATTGATTTAGCAGTCTAGGAGCAGTAGTTTAGCAGGGGAGAAACTAGACAGGGTAATGTCTATAGGTGTTAGCATCAGTGAGACAGAGTACAAGATAGCCACCCCACCATGTTTTTTGGGTGTCCTATCAGACCTATAGATATTGTATTGTATTGAGGTGGGAGAAATTCAGAGGAATTAATATGAGATTTTAGCCAGGTTTCCAGTAGGGCCAGGATGTGAGGTTTGTTTTGGGCCAACCATGCGTGAAGTTCAGATGTTTTGTTTAGGCTTTGGATGTTCATTGCAGAGATGGAGAGATGTTTGAGGCTGGAGATATTTGAGGATGGTTTTGGGGGTACAGCAGATGAAATTGGAGGGGGAGTGGAGAGAGGGGAGGGACCAGGATTAGGATGGATGTCACCAGAAACCAGTAGAGCAAAGACAAGACGGAAAAGGTGAGGGTGGTCAGTAAGGGGAATGGGGTACTTGAGTTTGAGCTTAGGAGTAAAAGTGGGGTAGGACATGAGTTTAAATTTAAGACATTGAAAAGGGGAGAAACAGAAGACAGAGGGGACAATACTCAGTGGAGGTTGGTTATATGTTGGAAGAAGTCTGGGAAAGAGAAAGTTAGAGGAAGAGGAGAAGATATGGAGCTCAGTGTGGTAGCAAGTGCTTAGGACTAGTGAGATTAGAAGTGGAAGAAATAGCGGTAAGGACAGAATTGTGTGATGGAAAAATTAGAGGAAGAGTTATAGGGAAAAATATAAGTAAATATATTAGGGGAGAACGGTGGCTAGAAATCAGCAGTGTGAGGGAAGGAACAGTATAAAGAGTGGAAATAGTGAGTATGTGAGGCAATAGTAGGTGTGCTAGGGAGTGAAAGAGTTGTGTGTGAGAGAGGCAAGCCACAGAGGAGGCAGCCCAAGGTTGGCGGGGAAAAGGGGAAGATTGGTGACAAGGAGGGAAGAGTGAAAGGGTGAGAACACAAGTTACTGTGGTGGGAGGGGGCTGTGGGAGTGACCAGACAATGAGGTGAAAGTATAAATTTGAGGATATTTGCAGTGGGTAGGATTCGGGAGTGGGACGGGAGCGAAGCCTGAGCAGAGCGGACGGAACCACATCCCACCACAAGTGAATGTAAGGGAGCAGGCAGAACCACACCACACCACAAGTGAATGTAAGGGCCTAAAACCTGCACTCAGCACTTTCATTTTATTTACTTTTAGCATAAAAGACAGACCAACAGTATACAATTTTGAGGTTTTCTCAGGGTTACTTGTTCAAATGTCAGACAAATACGTACAACTTTCAAACAGGAATCTATGTCTGAGTGTTAGAAAGCTACAAAGGTACAAGGTATAGCTGTAAAACTTAGGGTCAGAGAGATTAATGTATAAATCAGTTTACTTTAGTTAGAGAGGAAGGAGACAAAAAATAAAGCAGAAAGAGCCCTATGGCTGAACAAAACGGTGACTCGCTTTGTTACACAGCATGTTAAAGAGAGCTTAACAAATGTTTTTTATGTGTGTAACCTACACTGTTTAATTGTTGGGAGAGAAAAAGTTTTGTTAGAGAAAGTGATGGCCAATTGCAATCCTGTAGACACCGTTTTGGAGGAGCTGCAGTACCCTAGTGTAGTTAAATGTAGAGATTGACTAGAAAAAGAGAAAAGCAGAGATTCTAGGGTAAGCATTAAGGCAACAACAGGCAGTTATTTTACAATAGTACAAAGACTGCGGTGGTGGTGCTGCGGTAGCGTTGTCGCCTCACAGTTAGACGTTGCCTGTTCGATTCTCGGTTAGAGCATCTTCTGTGTGGCGACATGCGTGAATGGGCGTTCCTTCGTTGAAGGTTGTGCGTTAGGCCGGGCAATCCAAAACGTAAAAATTTACTGCCAATCATTAGCGGACCGGAGTTCCGCTGTGGCAACCCCTAACCGGGAAAAGCCGAAAGACACGCACACAATCAGAGAGGTTTGGGGGAGTAAAAGTAGCACACTTCAGAGAGGACTGGGGTTTATGGTTTAGAAAACTTAGTAGTAGAGAACATAACAACCACCAGATTTTAAAGATACACCAGAAAAACTAATCAATCGTTCATCATTGTACAACTGCAAAATAGTCAGTAAAAGCAATTCCAGTGAAGCTAGCATAAGTTATTTAGGTTGTAAATGCACTTATTCCATGTGTATGAGCAATTTAAACATTAAAAACATATGCAGCAAGTAGTCGCTTTGAGGATTTTACACTTTCTTTAGGTGTAGGTTCAGTTTAGAACACAAATATTAGGACGGAATTCAGTAAAGTCACTAGCTACTTATAAAGCTTCTGCAACAAAATAGAGCAGTCTGTGCAGTATCAGAGCCTAGAAATAGGTCGTTCAGTTACACACAAAAACAGTAAAAAAATCCATACAATGAAAAAACTTATGCTGTGAGTCACGTCAGGTCAGCCAAGGGGGGGTGGACGGACAGAATCCTAAGCACCTAGGTTTGGAAATGGTGCCTGTACTACTTTGTAGCCAGTATATACTTTTTAGAAGTAAGGTGGGGGGGGGGAGAAGGCAGTACTAGTGGTTAGACGGAGAATCTTGAATGACTCAGTACACCACACCACAAGTAAGTTGAATGTAGTGCCCTAAAACCTGCAGTCAGCACTTCAATTTTACTTACTTTTAGCAGGAAAGACAGACCAACAGTACACAATTCTGAGGTTTTTCTCAGAGGTTACTTGTTCATATGTCAGACAAATAAGTAAAACTTTCAAACAGTAATCTATGTCTGAATGTTAGAAAGCCACAAAGGTACAAGGTATAGCTGTAAAACTTAGGGTCAGAGAGGCAAATATATGAATCAGTTTACTTTAGTTACAGGGGAAGGAGGCAAAAAATAAAGCAGAAAGAGCCCTATGGCTGACCAAAATGGTGACTCGCTTTGTTACACAGCACGTTAAAGGAGAGCTTAACAAATGATGTTAAGTTGTCAATCTCGCCTTCATTCTTGCTTGATGGGTTCGGAGCCGATCCCTCGGCTCCGACTCGGCACTTGCTAAGCTCGAGAGTCACTTTTACCAGCTCAAGGCAGCCCCATATCCCATGATGCAAGGCGGTAAGTACCCAGATCTCGCTTGCCCCGCTTATGAGGTCCTCCTTTTACCAGCTCCTGGTAAGTGATTCACTTTATTAATATTAAAGCCCCCTTTTGTTAAAAAAATACTTTATTGTTAGTTATAATTTAATTATTTAGATTTCCTGACAGAAAATCCCTGTCTTTTTAATATTTTTAGTCAAACTTTACCCATCCCATCCCTCCCTGTTAGGGTGTGTGTGTGTTTATTTTAGGAATACCTTTTGGTATTTTCTTTAATTTAAATTTTTGACTGGTGTGTGTGTGTGTTTAAGCACCATGTCAAAGGAGAGGGTCTCAGGTTTTAAGAAGTGTGACTCGTGCTGTCAGAAGATGTCTCTGACAGACGGTCACACTTCTTGCCTGTATTGCCTGGGGCCTCTTCACCTGCAGGACTCCTGTGCTATTTGTCATTCCTTCAGCCAGAGAGTCCTGCAGGAGAGACGCAAAGCTGATACTTAGGGGCCTTCTTAAGCCGGAGGGCTCTCCGGCTAAGTCGGCTCCGTCAAAATCAGCAGAATCTTCCAAGGCCCAGGCTTCTGTGTCTAAGCCTGCGGCCCGACTTCGTTCAGTCGAGATCGCTCGGCTGGAGCCGATTCTGGCTTAACAGCCTTCGCACCGATGGCTATCGGTGCCGATCTGCATCGACACGCCGTTGACGGCTCCGTTCGGTTCCGACACCCATGTGGCACAGGCAGCGGTGTCGTCACCGACACCGTTACTTTGGTGGCTGTATCGGCTCTGGCTGGAGCCGATACATCGAGGCTTCCTGTCGGCTCCGAGAAGTCGGCTCCGACAGGATCTTTAGTATCGGTTCCGATGGCTCATTCCAGGAAGAGGTCGAGGTCTCCTTCCTTGGAGCCGATACTTTCGCCCGGCTTCACCTCTTCTTCGAACGGAGCCATCGGAGCCGATCTTCAAGGTCATCCAGACTGTCAGATCATGACCTAGAGAGAGTGGTCAGTAGATTACTTAAGTCACAGGTACTGGCCCAAATGTTACATAGTCCGTCTCAACAGACGACTGTTGGTCCACACCACGTTACAATTCCTCCTTCAACTCTACCCCAGAGCTTGGAGTTGGGGTCTTCGGGAACGGTTACTGCTACGGCTGGAGGACGGATACCCCCTTCTGTTCCTTCAGCCTCTACTCTTATCTCCTCTTGAGACCTTCCTTAGAGGGATTCGTGGTCGGGCTTCCATGGTCTCCTCCGAGGGGTGAGTGGCATCGGACCCATGTCTGAACCCGCTCTTCCCCTTGGAGCCTCGGCCTTGGTGAGCTCGGCTCCGACATCTGCCTCGAGACTTCCCTTCGGTGGTCCCTGGAGCTCCTAGTTCTTGGAACGGTTCTCGGACCTGCCTGGAAGGGGAGCATTCGAGGTGATGAAGAGTGTGCTGGCCACGGTATCAGTCAGCAGTCTGTTCCCGTAGCTCCTCCCTCTATAGTACCTGTTGACATCTCTGCCACTTCTCTTGCTACAGGACCCAGAGATCCTCCGCCTCAGGTTTCCCCATTGGGAATTTCCCCTCTTCCGAGGATTCTCCTGATGTTTCGGGAGATCCTCCTAGGAAGAGGACTTGTAAGAGGAAGCATGTAGACTCCCGAGTCTGTCACTGGATACTGACTTTGATGAGTCAGAGGGATCCCCTAGATCCCCCTCTGAGGATGTCTCCTTCGCAGACATCCTAGAACTCCTGAAACAGAGGGGAAACTGGCCCACCAACAATCCCTCTGAGGATGAGTCAGTATACCTAGAGGCGTTTGGATCTCGGCCCTCCACCTCCTGGGTGTCTCCGCCTTCGACCCCTTATGCAGGTTATTGCACGAAAGGCGTGGGCAGCTCCTGACTCTGTAGAGCCAGTCCCTAGGAGGCCTTCAAAATTTATCACTGCCCCGTGTGACAAGCAATTCCTCACCAAGGGTGTCCCCGCTGATGCCATGGTGGTGGCTGCGGCCACCAAAAAGGAACTTGCAGATCCTTCCGTGCGTCCATCCTCCTAATAAGGACTCTAGGACCATGGATAGGTACGTGGCGGATGTTTTCCTCAGCGACCTTTGCTATGCGTTAAGCTGAATTACCTATGTCACTTCACCAGACTCCAGAGGATATCCTTAAGGAGCTGGGTGAAGTAGTTCAGGATCCTACAGCTGCAGGGGCTCAAGAAAAAATTGCCGCAGCTAGGAACCCTCAATTCCATTGCAAACTCCTCCATGCGGCTAATATCTTATGCTGCGGATGGAGCGAGTAGAGCCGAGGTACAGGTGTGGCTCTTAGACGCCAAGCCTGGATGCGGCTATGTGATTTTATGGATCCCTTTAAGGCGCCCTTCACAAATTCTCCCTTTGATGGGTCAGCTTTGTTTGGCCCTCAGGTGAAGGAAACCTTGACCAGGTGCGAGCAGGACGGCAAGACTCTTTCTGCTGTTGGAGTCCGTTTTTCCACCCCTTCTAGACCTTATCCCAAAGGACAGAAAGGTGGGAAAATGTGGTTCCGAAATCCCAAGGAGTCACGCCCGGATTCATGTGGTCAGTTTACCCCTAGAGGCAGAGGGGTAACAACAACAGACGCCGCTCTAGAGGCAGAGGGGTCCGAAAACCAGGGAAACAGAGAGCCTCTCTCTGACAAGCCCTTTCAGCATCCCTGAGGTGTTGCCCGGCTGTCCCTCCTTGGAGGCAGTCAGGAAGATTATCACTGTACCCAGAAGCCTGGCATTCCCTCACTCAAGACAGATGGGTACAGTCGATCATATCCAAGGGTTACATAATTCCTTTCGAGGAAAGTCCTTCCCTCAAATTCCCTTCCAGATGTACCACCCGGTCTAAGGGAAATTGCAGAGTTAGAAGTCTCAAAACTACTGCAAAAAAGAGCCATTCAGCCAGTTACATTAGACCATTCAAAGCCCGGAATCTACTCAAGGTTCTTTTGGTCCCCAAAAGACGGGAGACTGGAGACCAATATTGGATCTCAGCAGACTCAACAAGTCTGTCAGGAAGACAAGATTCCGAATGGTCACTCTTCAGTCAATTCTGCCCTTCTTACAGAAGGACAACTGGATGTGCTCAATAGATCTTCAGGATGCGTACTATCACATCAAAATTCACAGACGCTCCAGGAGATTTCTCCGCTTGGCTGGCGTCCAGTCATTTCCAGTTCAGAGCCCTGCCCTTTGGTCTCACTACAGCCCCCAGAGTGTTCACCAAATGCATGGCAGTGGTCACGGCTCACCTGAGACACCAAGGATTCCAGGTGTTTCCAGATCTCGACGACTGGCTCCTGTCAGCCACCACCAGGCATCAGCTTATACAAGCCAGGGATTACACAATAAACCTTTGTTCTCATTTGGGCATCTCGATCAACTTCAAAAGTCATCCTTATTGCCCTGCCAGTCTATTACCTTCATAGGCAAACTTAAACACTGTTCGGATGTCAGCTACCCTTACAGATCAAAGAGTTTCAGACATTCAGAGTCATGTCAGGATCATTCTGGCCAACAAGAAAGTACAGGCCAGAATGGTTCTAAAGGTATTAGGTCTCATGGCTGCGGCCATTACTCTTCTTCCTGGCTCGATTCTACATGCGCCTTCTTCAGTGGATGCTGTTCACACAATGGTCATACCAGCAACTTTCAATGCGTCACCAGATTCTGGTGACTCAGACATGCAAAGAGCATCTTGCTTGGTGGATCACATCTCCTCAGGTTCACCAAGGCAGGTACTTTGTACCCCCATCCCCGATAGCCACTGTCACCACGGATGCCTCCCTGATCGGGTGGGGGGGGTCATTATCAGGGCAGGATGGTTCATGGGACGTGGCAGCCGTTCGAGTACCATCTGCACATAAATGTCCTGGAGATGAGAGCAGTGCTTTTAACGCTGCAAGCCCTCAACGACTTTCTTCCCGTAGGGACAATTGCAGTCCACACAGACAACATGTCTGTAGTTTGGTATATCAACAAACAGGGCGGAACCAAGTCCTACCCCTTGTGTCGAAGCGCTCAGACTATGGCAATGGGCGATCTCCTCTCATCGGTTTCTGGTAGCAACACATATCCCTGGGAAAACCAACATTGTAGCGGACAGATTGAGCAGAGCTATTCTCATGCCTCACGAGTGGTCTCTCAAGATATCTATAGCGGAAGAGATTTTTCTGGAATGGGGTCGTCCATGTTGCGATCTTTTTGCTACTCCCCAAAACAGCAAATGTCCAGACTTCTTCTGCCTCTTCCCTCTATCAGGCCATCCCCCCAGAGACGCTCTGACCCAGGATTGGCCCCAGGGACTTCTTTATGCCTTCCCTCCATTTCCTCTGATCCCTCAGGTTATCCAGAAAGCTACCGTGTTGAGAGCCAAATTGATTCTCATTGCCCCTTACTGGCCTCGACAAGTTTGGTTCCCGTTCCTCCATCATCACCTTTTGGTGCAGCCGTGGCATCTGGACCCAGTGCCAGATCTTCTGATTCACCAATCGGGTCAGCTGCACCGGTCAATCCCTTCTCTCAACCTCACAGCATGGTTGCTCCACTTCCTTCCTTAGCCAGGCTTCCTTTGATCTCTAACCCAGTTAGAGACATCATAGTAGCTTCACTAAAATCCTCTACCAGGAGGATTTATACAAGCAAATGGAAACGTTTCTCTTATTGGGCTAAGGCCAGAAATATTGATCCTTTTACTGCCCTGTTCAGGCAGTCCTGGACTTCTTAGCAGAGATTTTTCATGCAGGCTCCTCTTCTTCCACAGTCAGAGTTCAATTGGCTGCTATCTCCAACTTTCATGTCGGGGTCGCAGATCATAATATTATGTCCTATAGGCTCTGCAGGGCCTTCTTGAAAGGAATTTTCCTACTAAAGCCTCCAATCAGGAATCCTCCTCCTCAGTGGGATCTAAATTTAGTGCTGACATCCTTGATTCTTCCCCTTCGAGCCAGCTGTTTCTTGTTCCCTGAAACATCTTTCTTGGAAAACTTTATTCCTAGTGGCTATTACATCTGCCAGGAGGGTGTCTGAACTTCATGCTCTTTCGGTTCGACCCCCCTATTTGGTTTTTCACAAAGACAGAGTATCTTTGAGAACTAACCCAACCTTTTGCCTAAGGTCGCTTCAAAGAACAATTTGAATCAATCCATTGATCTCCTGTATTTTTCCTAACTATTCAGATAGGGCTGAACAAAAGCTACATTATCTTGATGTCCACCGTCAACTTAGATATTATTTGGACAGAACAAAAAATTTAGAAAATCTGATCAACTTTTTGTTTCCTATGCGGATAATAAAAAGGCCTTCCTGTTTCTAAAGTGACCTTGTCCAGATGGCTTTCTTCGGTCATCTCTGAAATTTATACTAGGGGAAAACAGCTGTGCTCAAAACCTAAAGCACATTCAACTAGGAGCTTAGCTACTTCTACAGCTTTTCAAGCTAGACTTCCTTTGGACACTATTTGTGCAGCGCCACTTGGGCCACTCCTCACACTTTTGTTTCCCATTACAAATTGGACTTGGCCTCCAGGGACAGAGCCAGTTTTGGCTCTACAGTCCTCAAGAGTTTGTTCCATTGAGCCACCCAGGATAGAGGTGCTAGGACGCGGTCCCATCAAGCAAGAATGAAGGCGAGATTGACAACTTAACATTAAGAAGTTATGTACCTACCATAACGTTCCATGTTAGTTGTCTTCTCTCGCCTTCTTTCTTGCGACCCTCCCTCCTTCCCCTGGCCTGGACAGACCTTGTTATAAGAAACTGTTATGCTTAAGACCATTCAGATCTGGTCCTTATTTCATCTGTAAGTTTCTTTCTTCCTTTTGGAAGTTTTTATGCTTGGTGCTATTGCCCTTTGTCATCAAACGAGATCTGGGTACTTACCGCCTTGCATCATGGGATATGGGGCTGCCTCGAGCTGGTAAAAGTGACTCTCGAGCTTAGCAAGTGCCGAGTCGGAGCCGAGGGATCGGCTCCGAACCCATCAAGCAAGAAAGAAGGCGAGAGAAGACAACTAACATGGAACGTTATGGTAGGTACATAACTTCTTATTTTTTATGTTTGTAACCTGCACTGTTTAATTGGTGAGAGAGAAAAACTTTTTTTTGTTAAAGACTGTGGTGGCCAATTGCAATCCCGTAGACACCGTTTTGCAGGAGCTGTAGTACACTAATGTAGGTAAATGTAGAGTTTGAACTGTTTAATTTTTGGGAGAGAAAAGGGTTTTGTTGTTAGAGACTGTGGTGGCCAATTGCAATTCCGTAGACACAGTTTCTGACTATATTGCATCTCAGAACTTAAATATTTTATTTGATGCACTTTTCTTTTCAAGATACTCTTATTACATCTCTAAAGATGGTAAGTGCATGTGACATAGTCCCATTTTAGCTTTTCATCTGTTATATTAAATGCAACTGTTTAATGTTAAACCTTGCCAACCAACTTTTCTGGAGTAACTCTAAACAGTGTGTGTAACAGCCAGTCGAAATGACTAGACCTGGTATTTCTAGACATGTGGTATCTTATTAATTTCCTATCTTTGTAGAGTGTCTGCCTTTGTTTTCTACTCTGTGACCTGTTTAATATACCGTATACTCTTGGGCTCTTCTTACCTGTGTTTTTAGTTAAACTGCACTTATTTCGGTATTGCTTGTTTTTGTAGTTCAGTACTTATGGCTGCAAGCTTCAAAAATATGAAGCCTAGCAACAATAAAGTGACAAAATGCACTTTACATGAATTTCATACAGTTTAAAGTGATGTAGTTTCATCTTATCACCACCTTACGCTGTATTGTCTAAAGCAGTAGTTCACTTTCAACAAGGTCTGCCCTCCGCTAATCATAGTGGAAAAATGTAAAAATGTGTTAAGGGGACAATTTCAAGAGGCAACCTTTTTATGGCTAGCAGGTAATTTATGCATTTGTTTTGTTTTCCACATTTGTTAACAAGGGGTGTGGTCTACACAAGTGACCAATTTCAACCATAACCTGAGCTGCAGATAAAATTGTATTAACACATATATATGCAGAATGTAATTATAGATATTGCACTCACTTACAGAGTTCATAACATAACAGTGAGCCTGTAGAGTAGTCCAGTTTAAAACGGTAAGGATACTTGGACTGTGTAGTTCTTACTGAATGAGAGGTCACATTAGATATTTATTGGGCCATAGGGAAGGGATAATAGAGAAATGAAGGACTGAGATAGTTGGGAGACAATACAAATGTAAAAAAGGCAATCTCCACATGTTTATCCTATGTCAATGTATATCATATTTTCTTTATGGAAGATGAGATCTGCTCTTCATTCTGAAAAAAAAACTTTTCTATCCACTGTCTGATGTGAGTGTATGGGTGCTAAACTGAAAAAAGGTATTGTCTGGTGTGAGGATGACGCATGTTAGAGCCAGAAAATCCTACCAACAAGCAGCAGCTGAACAAGGTAAGATACCATAGGTTTAGTCTCACTAATGAAATTTGGGGTATGAATGGAGTGATAAGTCAGCAAGCAAAGGAGAGTAGTACTGCTGAAATTGAATTCATCCTGAAGTCTTGGTGAGTATCTTCACAGTGTGGACCCTCTTTTTCACAAAATCTCACCAAGATGACACTAATACATAGACTGTATTTTATATAGCATATATCATGGACAGAAGTAGGTCAAAAATTAGAAAAGGTAGCTGGGTGCACAAGACCAAAGACAAAAAAAGTGCCCAATCCTGGTAGGCACACTGGTGCCAGGACTGAAAAAAAAGACTGTGTAGAATACTCAAAATGCTGAAACATTCCTACAGTGAGGCCAGGACAAGGGGGAGGATGCCCCCCCCCCCCATTGCTAAAGAAAGTAGCAGTCCACAAAAATCACAAAACCTGATAGGCCAAAGAAGAGCCATAAAGATGATAAGAGGACTGTTGAGGATAATAAAGAAATTATGTAGTGTTACTTTTATACCAAAAGCCCAGAATTTCCAGACACAGGATATACAAAAATATTGAGAGAGAAATTAGAATTAGAAAAATACTTCCAAAAGAAAAACTCAGAAGCTTCAAATAAAAAATTGTGTTCATTAATACAACAGATTTGTGAAAAACATTATATAGACCAAGAAATTTTGATGTGTTTGGAAAAAGAAGCATCTGAGGAAGTGTGAAAATATAAAAAAACAAAACCTAAAGATTTTTGAAAAGTATAAAAAAGAAATATGGACACAGGAAAGAAAGAGAGATTTGATATGGTACAATATTTATGCAAAGTCAAAAGCCAAATTAATCAGTACAAAAAGGCAGCCCCAAAGATATTCAAAAAGAAATACAGGCAAAGGTATCCAGGTATGGAAAAATTAACAATTAAAAATATCACAAAGAGGGAATGTAGAAAAGAAAACTAGTAAAGTAGAAGTTAAAAAAATAGAAGTTGAAGTTATGGAATGCCTGCGAAGTGAAAGATTTGGTGTAGAAGGTCTAACACAGGTTATATCACAGCATGATGGAACGAGCCCCCGAAGTAAGGAACAGGAAGATCAGGAGACATCTGAAGAAGAAATATGGACATGGGAAAGAAAAAGAGATTTAATATGGTATAATATTTATGCAAAGGAGAAAGCAAAACTAATCAATACAAAAAAGCAGCACCAAAGGTACTTGAAGAGAAATAACAGGCAACAGAATCCAGACATGGAAAACTTTACAATACAAAAAAATAGAAGACAAAAAGGAAAAGTAGAAAATAAGGATTCAGTGTAGAAAATCTAACTCAGAAAACACTACAGCAGGCTAGAGCAATGGACATTCAAATTAAGGAGAAACCAGTGGAACGGGAAGCAACAGGTCAGTTGCCATATGAAGATATTTTGGAGCCTTTCTCAGGAAACCAGTATAAACTTTCACTTGAAGCTGGATGGCAAGGGAAGGAACATAGTACTGCGGCAACGTAATCGATGTTGAGGAGTGATAGGCCAGTGAGTTCCCATATGACAGAGCAACGGATGTCATAGGATGAAATTGAAGAGAATGTGCCACAGGAAGATACAGAACTTTCTGTAGAATGCCCGCAGGAAATGGATAACAAAAAATGTCAGTTTAGAAGAAAATGAGCTAAGAGTAGAGTTGCTTGATTTAATAGAAATAGAAATATTAAGATCAGTGAAAGAAATAGACTGTAGAAGGTCAATAAAACCCCAAATGTTAAAAGTCTGATAAAACAAATGAACACAGTAGTTAGGACTGTCCATAAAGATCAATGCAATATAACAGAAGTAAACAGGATATATTACTGTGCAGCTAAATTAATAACAGATAAAATTCTACCACAAGAACACAGGGTAATAAGGGAAGAAATCCAATACTATCATGGAAGTACTGAATAGAGAAAACTATAAAGCAATTAGCACAAAATGCCATTGTGTTAGAAGCCTATAGAAGAGGGAACAGATCAATAAAAATACTCAGAAAGACGGACGTGGTAAAAGAAAAGTGTAGTGTTATAATGGATTGGGATTTATCCTGCACTATCACAAATGATAAACTAAAAATATCAGAACAGGCAGAAAAACGTAGAAGATACACAGATAAATATAATGGAAAAGTACAAAATAAGCAATTAATTGATGACCCAAAAAAGTTTTGTAGAGAATTGGGAAACAAGGTAAAAGGAATTGAAAGACCACCAAAAAAGAAGAAATAGATTTGTTTTGGAGTAGTATTTATGAAGATCCTGTGAAACATAAAGATGCTAAATGGATAGAAGAATTAAAAGAAAGAAAAAGAATTTTGAAGGTACAGGATATGAAATGGGATAAAGTAACAAGACTGAAACAAACTTAAGAAAAGCCCCTAATTGGAAAACTTGAGGCCCAGATGCAGTACTTAACTTCTGGTTAAAAGTATTAACATCTTTGTACAAAGATTTAACTATGCGTAAGAACTATTTACACCCCAAACAGACATCAACTTGGCTAACAGGAAAAACAATGCTCCTACTTGAGTGAACCTGCAGTCTACCCTAAAAATTATAGACCAATAATTTGCCTTCCGACGACATATAAACTATACACTGAAATTGATGCCAACAGAGTTTATAGTCCTTTAGAAGAAAACTCAGTTATGCCAATACAACAAAAGGGCGGTAAAAGAAAGTCCTATGGAACAAAGGATCATTTATTGTTAAATAAAATCATAGTGGAGAACTGTAAAAAAGGGGAAGAATCTAAGCATGGCATGGGTTGACTACAAAAAAGCATTTGACGGTGTCCCACATTCATGGTTAAGAGTTCTTAAAAATGTATAAGATACACCCTACGCTAATACATTACATCACAGTGACCATGAAACAGTGGCAAACCACTTTGCAGCTAAGCCATGATAAAGGACAAATTGTTATTCCAGAGATAAAAATCCAAAGGGAGATGTTCCAGGGTGACTCTCTGTCACCGTTGCACTTTTGCCTTGCCCTTAACCCATTAAGCTGTCTGCTTAACAAATTTAGGTCATGGCTATAAATTGGCTCCCAGAAACCAACAAAGTGTAAAGACTTCTCATCTTCTCTGTATTGATGATTTAAAACTTTATAGCTTATCAGAGGAGGAACTGAAAGCACAACTGCAAGTAGTCAAAACTTTTTCAGATGATATAAGAATGTCATTTGGTCTTGATAAATATGCAAAAGCAACATTTAAAGCAGGAAAACTGCAACACCAAGCAAAGATCAGTTTGCGACAAGAGTGTGATATAAAATAACTTGAATAAGAGGGAGTGTATAAATATTTGGAAACTGATAAAGGATCAACAATAAAACATGAACAAATGCGAATAAAACTTAGTAAGGAATATTTTAGAAGACTTAAATTAATCCTGAAAACAGCATTGACATCTAGGAACAAAGTTCAAGCTGTAAACTAATTTGGTCTTCCTGTCCTACCTTACAGTTTTGGAGTGATTGACTGGCCCCAAAAGGTGTTGCATAGATTAGACAGGAAAACAGGAAGGATGCTTCATGCTCACCAAATGGTTTATAAAAATCAACGCATACCAAGATTATATATTCCTTGTTTCGAAGGAGGTATGCTCCTCCTTGAAATTGATTGCATGTATAGAGATCTCCAATCATGGGACTGCATACATATCTGCTGATCTTACAAGACCCAAACATAGTGAAAGTTTTGAAACATGAGAATAAATCTAAGATGACTTCTCTTATTAGTCTAGCATATTGGCGTTAAGCAGGAATGGAAATTAGACCAGAAGTAGATAAAAGTCATGCAGCAACCGAATGTGCCAAAAAACAAAAGAAAGAATATAAGGTGAAGGATCAGATGAGAAGGCAAGAAATGTGTAAAACGCATAAATATAGTTGCAAGTATAGAAAACTTCTGGAACAACCTCATGTTGATCAGGACTGAACACAGGAATAGTTAAGGAGAGGCAAATTCAAACCAAACATGGAAGGTTAATATTGGTGGCCCAAAATAGTGGCTTACATACATATTAGTTTACAGACTCCATTGAACATGTGGGAGAAACAGACAAATGTAGGTTTTGTAAAACAGAACTGGAAACAGTTGCACACCTTGTTAATGGTTGTGACATTAATGGCAGTTGAGCTGTATACTGAAAGGCATAATAATGTGACAAGACTGTTACACTGGGGATTGTGCAAACATTATAATACTGAAGTAGCTGTAAAACATTGGAAACATGAGCCACAAAGCATCATAGAAAGTGATGGTCTACATCACAAGGGATCACCAATTACCAAAAGTTTAAAAGATAGATGCGAGAAAAACAGATATTGTGGTCCACGAAAAGAAGACTAAAGTAGCATTAATCACTGAAATCACTATACCCAGTGACTAGTATGGCTTGCATACAGAGTGCGACAAAGTCATACAATATCAGGATTTGCAGGCAGAAATTACAATAATTTGGAAGAAAGATGCCCAGACAGTTCCAATTGTAGTAGGAACAATGGGTCTTATAAAAAAGAATCTACGGTCATATTTGAATATGTTACCAATACATGTAACTCCGTGCGAATTGCTGGAGGAGTCACTACTGAGCACATTGCAAGTGCTGCGAAGAACACTTCTGGCTGACATCAAAAACTGAAACAATACGAATTCCATGAACTTTAATCATACTTTGACTTAGGAATGGGGTCCATTCCTGTCATGGTATTAGAAGCTCAAAACAGTTGGAGAAATTAAATAGCATGAAATGCTACATAAAAGTGTACTGTTAAAAGTGATTGTCTTACTTAACTGTACTGTATACAAAGGGTTACTTTCAAGTTCAGGTGATGTGGTCAGTGCCTGAGCATCTGTTGTAGACTCAGAGAAACACAAATGCAAAAAATAAAGATAATGTGCCTGTGTTACTAACATATGTGATCACTTTTAAATGAATGATGTGAATTCAACCACCACTTTTCCCTATATTAAATAAATGAAAAACTGCTACAGATCCTGCTGTTTTGATGGGCTGAAATGACAAACTGTAAGAATTATGAAACCTTAGAGGCTTTGCAGTGTTTAAGTCACATGCACTACTGCAGAAACTGAATATTATTATTTATTGCCAAACCAGAGCATTTGACATTACTTGATTCCTTGAGCCAATGAGGAAACAGCCTGTCAGACAGGGAATAAATTAAAATGTACAGCTGCTCTTAATTGTGACGTCTCTGCTTGAAAGAGTCGGTGACTAATCTGCTGTCACATAAGACAATGTGTTAAAAAGACTCAAGAGGTTATTGATAGGACTTGGGAAGAGTTGTTAAAGAAGGTAAATTAGTACGTCAGATAAGTGGTCAGGGAAGGAGAAGTCATTAGGTGGGAAATTAATTAAAGAGAAGAGCGTTAGGCATTTGAAAAGAGTGGGCCCCTGTTTATTTTCTGCAGCAGAGCTTAATGCATAGATGGTGTAGGACATCTTGTAGGATTAAAGGTGAAGGTTGGTGGGAGCAGGCCATCTGCTGGAAGTGTGAGGAAGGAGGCAAAGGACATACATTTGTGATGGTTATTTGGAAAAGTGAAGGCTTTTTGGAAAGACATGATTTGAATTTGTTCAAAAGGGTATAGGAAGTGGCAGGGGATACATTTCAAGAGTGTTTGTGCGCGTGTCTGCATGTCCTGCAGGGAAATATAAGTAGAGCTGCAGTCTTTATGCAGGGTGGCTTAATGAAATAGCTAAGAGGTGGAAAAGCTTTAGGAACAAGAATATTGTATAATTATAGGGTTGGGTTTCAGTTAATGGAGCAAATATTTAAGAGAGAGGATTAAAGGGATAGGAACTAAAATATAGCTTTTTTTTGTTTTTTTAATTATCACATCGGCAATTATACATTTATATAAATGAAAACAAACCATATCGACATAATCTTACTTGCAAGCATTTTAGAACACAAGCCATATCGGCACAGTTTTAGTTCCAAATGTTATGCATGACTTGTACTATACACATCATTGTCAGTCACACATTACATAGCTCATTCAAACCCTGCCTTCTTTTAAACCTCATTCCTCCCCTGTATGTATTGTTCCCACACTTCCCATTTTTCCTGTGTAATTTGCTCCTACCCTTTTCTAAAGACCCCAATTCAAGTTGTTTTATCTCTGTTACTATATTCACTACTTCTAGTATAGGTGATGTAGACTTGGATTTCCATTTTCTAGTAATTGCTTTTTTGGTAGCCAACGTAATTAGACTCAGCAAGGCCTTACTATGTCTAGGCAATTTCAATTGTGTATCATAACTCAGAAAAAGCATTTCCCTAGTTAAACTAGTTTGTTCATCCCAGTGTATGTGATAAAGTTGTCTGCAAAGAATCTTTAAAGTCTGCCAACTCATTACAGTCCCAGAAAATATGTTCCCATTTACCTCTTTCTTCCCCATCACACCTTCAACATTTGCTGTCTACCTGAGGAAAAATTCTCTGGAATCTACATGGAAATGTTTACCTAGATATTTTTATACCCCAAGCAAAAATCATAAATCTTCTAGATTTTGTTGCATATTTGGGAGACAAACTATATCATCCAATGTTATTTTGTGAATTACTTATCCAATCTCTTTTCCCAATCCTTTCTAACCTCCTCTGATTAATTCTTATAGTTATTATGCAATATTTTATATGCTCTACTAATTATTCCCTTTTTAACAGCAGCTTCTGTTCTAGGTTCTACTGAATACTCTACCAGTTCTGATATTTCGTTTAGGACTCCTCTATTTCTTTCTCTTTGCCTATACTCTGATATCAGTCCTTGATAGGGAAGGCAATCTCAAACCTGCAGTCCAAATCAATTCTTGGCATCTTCTCATTCTATTGCCTTAACCTCTCTTATTTGCTCCCAATACTTTGTTCCTCTGCCAGTTTTCTCAAATAAATTCCAGCTCCCTCTTGCCTGTATCCCTAATTGCAGTCATCCCTATCGGTGGAATCTCCTTTCTCCATTCTCCATGTTGACTTTGTTCTTAGAATATTTTCTGTTACTTTATGAAAATAATATTCTGTATGATTATTATTCTCCTTAAAGGTCTGCAAACTCTGCATCCAGAATCCTAGTCTTTCCTTGTTTCTTGAGCTTCCCTCCATTTCAACATCACTTTCCACTTTGAATTATAGTTTTCTGTTTGTACTGTGCACAGGAGCCTTAACTGTGTAGCTCTGAAATACCCCTTCAAATTGGGTAGTTCCAATTCACCTTGTTTTATTTGTAGAATAAACATGTCCTACTTGACTCTTGTCATCTTCCCCTCCCAGATAAAATCCTTCAGCCCTTTATTAATTGCCATCCACAACCTTCTCCTAGGGTTAATAAAAATATGTCTGACCTGTGCATAAGATTAAAGGGACTATAAACATTTTAACTGCTTGTATCTTGCAATATGTATTCATATAACAGTGCTTCTAATTTCTCAGTTTTTGTGTTATCTTTTATTTATTCTCTTCCCACATATCCTTAGCTGCCACACTGGAATCATTTTTAATCCATACTCCTAAATACTTCATTTTATCATGTCACCATAAATATGGATATTGCTGAACCAGTTCATGTGTGGGTACATAATTTACCACTGTTGACTTTGTTTTAGCTTCTTTAATTTTGGAATTTTGTATTCCGAAAATATTTTCATTGCCCTTCTCATAAAGTCACAGCTTTCCCTGTCAAATGTATTCTGTTAATGTTGTTGAATGTTTGCCTTCCTCTCAGAAAACCACATTGATTAATAGCTATCAATTTTGGCATCAATTTTCTCATTATTTAGCCATTATAAACATAGACACTTTATAATCATGGTTTAGTATTGAATTGGGCCTGTATGAAACTGGATCTGATGGATCTTTACCCTCAGTAGGTGTTACAGCTACCACTGCTTTCTTCTTGGATGTTGGTACTTCTCCTTTTATTAAAATAATGTTAAACAAAAACCTTCCATATCTTTGTCATTTCTTTCCCTCCTTGCTTCCAAAGTTCTACAGGAATACCAACTATTCCTGGGGACTTTCCTGTAGATTGGCTAAACATCACCATTTTTATCTCATCTCCTCCTGTCCTAACAGTTAGTAATTGAACCTTGTCTCCCTCTAACATTGGCATATTTAATTTTTCCATAAACATTTCCATTTGTACCTTTTCTTGATTTCCATATTTCTGTGCTTTTATACAGACTTTCATAGCATTTCCAAAATATTTCTAATACTTCTACAGGATCTCTTGCCATCTTCCTTGTTATAGACTCTCTATGCTTAGCAACAGCCCTTCCTACTTTCTGTTGCCTGAGTCGTTGTGCTAAAAGTTTTTGTGCTCTAGAGTTATTATCAAAAACAGTTGCTTTGCAGCAGTCTTCCTAAACACATGTATATTATCGAGGTAATCCATTATTTTCTGTTTAGCATTCTGCAGTTGATCCTCTTCTTGTTCTGTGAGATTCCCCCTACTTTCCAATACTTTAGCATTTGTCAGTCTGTCTAAATAATGTATTCTTGTGACTTCTTAATCACATCTCCCTTTCTTTTATTTCCACCATATTTTTAAACTCCACTTAGTCCCACTCCCTAGCTATGTTTTCAAAAGAAATTTCTATTTTCTTTAATAGCTCCTGAATAATTTCCTCTACCCATTCCTTAAATTCCTCTCTTTTTAACAGATGGGTGGGAAAGCGCCAGTGTCTCATTGTTATTTCATTACTCTGTGTTTTTATTTTAGCTATTATTGGAGCATGATCTGAAAGACTTATTGGGTGGGTGTCAAGGCCTTCAATTAAATGCATGTGTTTCTGTGAAATTTTAACTCTCCCTGGGATTCATTAATGCCTATACTAAGTGTACTCTGCTCTGTGTGAACAAACAACACAAAACATAACTCACACCTTCTTCCTCCTAATGTTAGTTTTCCTACTGATTTTCTTGCAGCTTTAAATACTGAGGGGGATTCATAAAGGTTTCCACAAAGTGTAGGTTCATAGGTAGGTACTAGGCTATTTTTCTGAGGGCATTATAAGCCTAGCCAGAGTGTGTCAGCTTTCACCACCCCATTGATTAATTAACTGAGCCTCTGTCAAGAAGAGCCAATGAAGTGATCCCAGGGGTGTATTTTCTGTTACCCATCCACTCGTCAAGGTTTTTCTTGAAGAGTGTTAGTGAGGGGCTCTGCCTAATGTAGTTAGGAATTTTGTTCCAAAGCATGGGAAGTCTCTGTGACAGGAATCTATCCCTCCAGCCTGTTCTATTTATTGTTGTGGCAAGGTTTAGCTCACTAGAGCAAGTGGCTCGCAGTGACTTGGATTTCTTTAGGTGGAGCATGTCCATCAATTCTGAGTTGGACATGGCTTTGTAAGTCAGGCAGAGATCACCCCTGAGTAAGCGATATGCCACTGAGTACAGCCAGAGTTTTTCCAGTCGGGCTGCATAGGACATATGTTTGAGGCCAGAAATCCTCTTGGTGAAGTACTTTTGTGGTCTTTCCAGCTGTTGGAAGTGTCTTGTGAGGTACTTCCCAAATGGGGCATTGTACTCTATGATGGGTCTGATGAGTGACGAGTAGAGGGGCACTCTAACCTCTTTATTTCTAGATGCGAACCCTTTAGTAATTAGATGGGCTACATAGAAGGATTTCGTAACTACTTTGGCAATGTGATTGTCAAAGGAGAGATTACTATCTACCTGGGTCCCCAGATCTCTTATTACCTCTTCTGTATTAAGGGGGATGCCACCTATGTGGTAATTCATGAGTGTTTTGTTTTTCCAAAACGGGATGACTATGCATTTTTTGGCATTTAGCTTGAGACCATGACTTTGACACCAGGTGTCTGTCTCATTAAGGCCTTTTTGGATAATGTCCGTGTCAGCTGAAGAGTCAGTTATGACTCCCAGTTTGCAGTCATCTCTGAACTTGGTTAGCGATAGTCCTCCTGTGTTTGCCTGTACTTCTGAGAAGTATATGCCGAACAGTAGGGGTCCCAGGACCGAGCCTTGTAGGACATCACTTGTGACTGGTTTAGAGTCATTCCTGGAGCCCGCTATTCTTACCGTGTGAGTTCTGTCTATAAGCCAGTTGACAACCCATCTTGTGACATAGGGGTTTATGTTCAGGCTGGTGAGTTTTTCTATAATTCCCGAGTGGGGAATTGTGTCAAAAGCCTTGGCGAGGTCAAGGTAGGCTGTGTGAACCACCTTCCCCTCATCTATGGCCTTGGTGACTGTCTCGAAGAAGTCAACCAGGTTTAGTAGGCATGATCTGCCCTTAAAGCCAAACTGGGTCGGGTCAAGTGTTTGGAGGTTCCCAATATCTTTGTTAATGAGTGTACACTTGTACACTTAGTGTAATCTTTCTGAGAGGCTAGAAAGTGCAAAAACTGTGGTAGGGATGTTGAATACAGATTGTGTACACTTAGTGTGCACTTAGTGCAGATGAAATTGAATCTGGCCTTCTGTCTAGCCTAGCCCAGTTTTTGTATCTTGGGGAATAATATGTAAATTAACTCCAAAATCCTAGTACTGAGTTCACATCTTACATGCCAAATATTTTCATAAATGTCTTCGAAACTCTATCCTTCTTTGTTATATTTTCCCTTCTGGGATTCCAGACACAGCTTCACTGTTGCAAATCAAATTACAGTCCCTATCTATAAGTAATAATCTTTGCTGAAAGCTTATTATTTCTCACAGACTTTTCTTAAGCTCCATTATAGCAGTTTTCGGTGGAATATAAATACATGCCAGTGTAATTCTACTCCCTTGCCAGTAGCCCCTTAGTACTATAAATCTACCATTATTATCTTTTTATCTTTTATCACTATTGGATCTCCTCTTGCAATTAATTTAAGTACTTCTGCTTTTCTTTGTCCAAGGTATTCCACTGAACAAGTAAAAACAGACATCCACCAAGGCTGAGTGTAAAATCAGATTTAATGAGGCAAATAAAAACTGGTGAGCACTTTCACTGTAGACCCACTTCTTCAGACCATAATACAAAATATCAATGACAAAAACATTTAAATAAAACAAACCCGCCAATCAAGAGCTAAAAACAAATCACATGATTGTAGTCAGTGATGCAAACCCCTTTTCTTAAGTGCTGATTGTAAAGACACTGAATTATTAAGACCTGGGGTGCAAGTTTGCTCTTGGGTCTAAAATCCAGCACAACTCAACAAACTGAATTATGGTCTGAAGACTTGGTGGTGGACGTCTGTTTTTACTTATTTATACTTTTGGATTTTGTTTTGGTCTTTTTGCATTCTTGGATTTCTCTGATTATTCCACTGAATAACCATCCTGAAAACCTTTTGTTTATCAAATCACATGTTCACTTCTTTCCAAGTGTGTCTCCTGTTGCATAGCTATTTGCACTCTGCATTGTCTAATATAGTTCACTACTCTTTCTTTTTTGTATTTATTTGTGAACTCATTGACATTTAAAGACATTACAGAAAACATCATTGTATTAAAAAGTTATTATTCTTACATTTTATGTATAACAGCTTTTTTGTTGTTAAATGTCTAGTTCCGGCTTTTTTGTCACATGCATACATTGTTTGGCAGGTTGATCTTTTATACAGACGAAATAATATATCTGCTCCCAATGAGGTGACTGCCTCTTGATTTTCACAGAATAAAGATAGATCAGTCCTGTAAATATAACCAAAAGGCATACACAGCAAACCTATAAATCCAGTATAAAAAGGGATAATCCAAATGTACTATGTTTCCGTTGTTAAATACCAAGCGTTCCGTTCACAAATGATATTCCATTTGTAAAAACTGGTTTATTAGCATGCAACAGTAAGCGCTTTCACATTAGCTTCATCAGACCATTAAAATTCAAACACTTGTCAATTACAAACCTTTTATATAAAACAATGACGTATTGATGAATGAAGCAGCCTTCAATTACTCATTTAAAGGTGGATTTACAACCATCACAGTAAACCATCTTTTATAGTTTAAAATGTAAAAAGTTTTTTCATCCTTTCACTTGGATAAATGTGCTACTCATACAATACATTTAAAATGCCATTATTATTACTATCAATTTTATGATATAAATTAATACCTTCTTAGTAAATTCTTTGCAGCAGTATATAATTTATTTAACTAGTAGTAATGTACTGAGAACTGGCTAACATAGGTACATCAATTTGACACAGAGTAGCTGCAGAATAGAGTTGGCATTGTATATAGTTCATCTATTAAATATATCCATGCATTGCATTACATGAATTTGAGAAGATATTCTTTAGATTGCTTGCCGGACTCTATGGTATGCTTTAATGTGCTTTTACATCAGTGGATATAATTAGGATTTGAATTCTTACCTCTGATTAAGTCTTATGGTATTACAAAGAATTTACTAAGAAGGTTAATGAATTTTGAAGGATCGTTAAGAATATAGGATTTTATTTTATAATACACTATTGCCAGCAAAGATGCTATGATAACCGGCTTGTGTCAGTGCATTATTTTTGTATCTGGAGCTTTTATAGCTTGAGAAGTTTATGTTTGGGCAGCATTGCACTGGGTGAAAATGTATTGTGGTTCTCATGTACGTCGTCCAGGGATTGCAGCGGGTTCATGTTGGCTGATGCCTAAGTTGGCTTTAGTATAAGCAGTCTCTAAAAAAGTGACGCTGTTTATCTATATTAGCAAGATCATTACTATGGGAGTATAAGTTAAGTTGTGGAGAGTGCATCGGGTATATATTGCATATAACAATGGTTAGCTAACAAATGTATACAGTAGTTTGCAAAAGGCTTTCTCTGTATTATGATGTTATTTTATTTAGATAGAAGGAAATGTATAGTTATAGGATTAAATAAGTGAGCCATCAACGTGCTATTAAGTATGCACAACCTTTTGTAGCTTTTAATTTATATCGTAAAATTGATAGTAATAATAACGACATTTTAAATGTATTGCATGAGTAGCACATTTATCCATGTAAAAGGATGAAAAAACTTTACATTTTAAACTACAAAAGATAGTTTACTGTGGTGGTTGGAAATACACCTTTAAATGAGTAATTGAAGGCTGCTTCATTCATCAATACGTCGTTGTTTTATATAAAAGGTTTGTAATTGATAAGTGTTTGAATTTTAATGCTCTGATGAAGCTAATGTGAAGGTGCTTACTGTTGCATGCTAATAAACCAGTTTTTACAAACGGAATATCATTTGTGAATGGAATGCTTAGTATTTAACAATGGAAACATAGTACATTTGGATTATCCTTTTTTATACTGGATTTACAGGTTTGCTGTGTATGCCTTTTGGTTATATTTATTGGACTGATCTTTTATACAGTTGTTTCTTGTCATATCCATTTGAGCCTATGTCAGATCTTACAAAACGTTTGAAAGCCCTCAAAGAAAAAAAAAACAAACACCCCCAATACTCCCCTAACACCTATTAACTTAACAACACACAAAATGGTATTTAACTTCAAATATTCAGGTTTTACCCTCCACAAAATGGTGGACAACTTCAAATATTCAGGTTTTACCCACCTAATAGGAGCAAATGTTCCAAATTGGCAGCCACATTCTGATTTTTGTTAACCTAAAAGAAAGGTTATCCATGCTAAGATGCTTGTTGCAGCCTGTGCTTCTGCTAAGTGCTATCTGGTCTTGTCTTGTCTTTATACCTCTTCCAGTTGAGTAAACACGTGGATGCTTTCAGAGAACATTATCTGCTATCCATTTCTCTTTATTAGATTGTCTCCTGGTGACATGAGGACCAGATACAGAATTGCTACTAAGCATACGTTTATTTGCTAGAACAAAGCCATATAATATTCAATATTCATTTTCATTTTCTTGCTTTCTCTTAAAACTTGTTACTAGATAAAGCTAAGGGCCTTAATCCAGTCATTCCCAAATGGAAGAATGAGAAAAAGCACACTAATCTTTCTTTTGTCGTGCTCTTTTAACCAGACTTTTGTTCTTTTTTTTCCTTCTTTACATTGCAGTGCCTACATTTCTTAAAACTGAACAAGGAAAAAGAGAGAAGGGAGAAAGAAAGAAAAAACAGGAGCACCTGTGTAGATTACTTTCCC
Organism: Protopterus annectens; assembly: GCF_019279795.1. NCBI lineage: Eukaryota > Metazoa > Chordata > Ceratodontiformes > Protopteridae > Protopterus > Protopterus annectens. Next base: position 163,833,597 of record NC_056745.1, on the reverse strand, counting down.
CATTACACTTAAAATAACTGAGAAAAAGGTACTTTATAGCATGCAGTAAAAATCCTACACTATTAAAATAGTACCACTAAGAAAGAAAAATGTACTCAGTTTACGTTCTCCCTCCTCTTCCCCTCTCCTAAGTATTTTTCCAAGCATTGCTGATATGAAATAGGGCATATGCTTTAGAGTCCCCTACAAGTTTAACAAAGTCTAAAAGAGTCCAGTATTTCCAGATTTTCTTGTTCTGTCATGTTTCACAAATATAATTATTGCTTTGTAATCCCACAGTTGTCAATTTCCAAGTTACTGGTATTATTCCTGCTCATCTGAATCTCTCATATCCTTTATCTGCTTCATTTCCAACATACTTGCCATTCTTCTAGTCTGCTCTTGTGTTTTTTTCTTTCTGTCAAGCATTTATTTATTTTTATTTATTTTATTCTACATTTGTTGATTGGGATAGTCCGACTGGATAACATGTCCATTTTCAGCAGAGGCCTGGGGAGAAAAGCTCCACAAAAAAATAACATAGACAAGACATAATAGATGAATTAACATAAGTTACAAACAGTGAAGCTAACGGTCTTTGCAGTTGATCAGTTAACATTAGAACAGGTGGCTAAACATTAAAAACAGTTCAGATATAGACATAATTTTTGTGTTAGCTCATTAATCAGGCTTAAAACAGGGGCATATCCAGTGTTTTATAAATAATTTTTTCAGACTTGTTTTGAATAGAGGTAGGGAGGATTCCAGAGTGAGCTCTGCTGGAAGTGAGTTTCATGATTTTCCAGCTGAGTTGGCAAACAGAGAGAAACCAGCTAGGTTATTAGATTTAATTGTTTGCACCTGAAGTCTGTTGGATGAGCGTAGTGGTCGGTTATTGCTGTGGGGGCTGATGATGTTGAGTGCCGATGTGTTTTCTGGATGGTTAAGGATTTTGTGTGCTATTAAGACCTGATTGAACTGTATGCAGTGTGGGAGTTCAAGCCAGCCTAGAAGCTTTAAATTATGACAGTGGTGGGTCCTATATGCAGTACCTGTGGCAAATCTGGCAGTATGATTATAACAAGAGGCTAGTTTATTTAGATCAGTTTTATTCAGGTTGGAGAAAAGAGGGGATGCATAGAGGAGTGTGGAGAAAAGAGGGGATGCATAGAGGAGTATGGAGAGTATGTGGGACCAAGCAATGGCAGTTCTAGCAGGTGGAGTGAGGAAAGACTTAACTTTGTAGAGGGAGCCAAGTTTACTATTAACAGTTTTGATAGTTTTACTGACGTGTGTATCAAATTTAAGGTTATTGATAGTTACACCCAGGAGTTTGGTATGGATATCGGGGGAGATGATTGTGCCATTATTAGCTGTAATAGAAAAGAGGGGTTGATGGGCCTTCCATGTGGATGAGAAGAGGAGCAACTTGGTTTTATTAGGGTTTAAGATCAGACATTGGTTAGATAGCCATTTTTCCATGGAGCTAAAGTGTTTTGAGTTAGTGTGAGTAGTTGCGACTCAGAGTTGGCAGAGCAGATCATGGTAGAGTCGTCTACATACTGGATGCAGGCAGCATCTGGGATAGCAGTGTGGAGGTCATTAATAAATATTGAAAATAGAAGGGTCCTGGTATAGAGCCCTGGGGAACTCCAAGAGTGATAGGCAAGTGAGTGGATAGCTTGTCCTGCCAGAGGAGTGCCTGTTGTCTTCCGCGCAGGTAAGATTGAAACCAGTGGACAGCATGATTGTCAAAGGAGAGGGCCATCATAGTATTGATAAGTAGTTGGTGGTTAACCATATCAAAAGCCTTTGAGAGATTTAGAAAGAGTGCTGAGGATAGCTTACTGTTGTTATGGTTGTGGTTGACAACATTGGTGAAAGAAAGGAGAGCTGATGTGGTACTGTGGGATGGCCTAAAGCCATGTTGGGAGTTGGCCAGCAGCTTGTTATGACAAGATAGTGCACGAGTAGTTTTTGGACACACTTCTCCATGATTTTGGCTAGCGGTGACAGCATTGCTATGGGCCTGAAATTAGATAAATCATTGGAGCTGCCTCCTTTATGAAGAGGTATAACATGAGATATTTTTCAGATTTGGGGAATGGTAGCTTCAGTAATGGATCTGTTGATCAATATAGAGATGGGGAATGCTATGCTATCTGTAGCTATCTGCAAATACTCTGCAGGAAGGAGGTCATCTGCTAAAGTGGTTGGTCTAGCTTTTTTAATAAGATTCAAATGAGTGAAGTAGGAATAGGTTTAAAGTTGAAGGAGATTTGGGTACTGGGTGTGGATAGATTTGGGTAGTCTCTGTTGGAATTTAGTTTAGTGTAGCTAGAGATTGGACGTCTCTGTGACAAAGTTGTTAAATGAATTTGCAATGTCCTCTGGGGATTTGTGATTAGAGTTAGAAGGGGGTGGAGTGGTAGTGTTGCCCGGGTATAGAAGTTTGTTTTTACTGGCCCAAAACTTTTGAGGTTTATTTTGGTTCTTCAGTTGGAGATTGCAGTAGAAATTCTTTTTATCTAAGGTTATAGATTTTTTTAGTGTCATTCCTTAGTTGTCGGTATTTGAGGTGGTCGAGTGGGGCTTTTGTTGCCTTCCAGGTTACCCATGCCTTATTTCTGAGTGAGATTTTAGATTTGCTTTCTTTAGAAAGTCATGGTGCAGTTTTCATTTTGGCTCTAATGGAGTGTTGAGGAGCATGAAAATCCAGGATAGTTAGGAATTTGTTGTTAAAGTAAGCCACTTCTTCCAGTGGAAGTTGTTTCAGGACAGACTAATTGCATGCATTGAGTTCCTCCTGAAAGATGGTAGGGTTAAAGTTTTTATTGCTTCTGATTGTCTTGTATTTGGTTTTATTGGGTGTGTCTTGTTTAAGCCTAATTATATAGGTAAGACAGTGATCGCTTAGGTTATCAGGCAGAGTTCCTGACTTGTACATTAGGGGGTGATGATTGATGAGTATCCAGTCAAGGGTGCTTCCTTTGTTCTGGGTTTTACCAGTCCTAGTAGGGGAGGTTATTATTTGTGTAAATCCATGAAGATTTACATGGGCTGAGGGCGCCTCAGAAGAGCAGTTATTCCAATCAATGTTGAAGTCCCCAAGAACAATAGTTTCTTGGGGGTAATTAGTAGACAACCGGTATAGAATATTTTCTAGGGAGACTGAATACTGAATCCTTGCCTGGAGGTATATAGATGCAGACAATGTTTAGACGTTTGTGCTTATTAAGTTGTAATTTAGTGATGATTTCTGCATTATTAATTTGTGGTGGTTGTAGGGTATCTTTAGTGAGGGTAAGGGTCGATTTGTACAGTACAGCTACCCCTCCACCCTTCTTCGTGGTCCGGTCTAGTCTAACTAAGTTGAAACATTGGAAAAGGTTTTACTGGCACTGTCTCTCTGTGGTCTTTAATACCAGAAGAACAAGAAGCAGAATCTCCTGGTGTTCTTCGTGTTTCACTGTTGCAGTCATTACATTAGGGTTATCTGCTTGCAGGTAGCCCTCAGTCGGCCTGATTAACAAAGTCTTGGGTCCTGCGTCAGTTGCTGTCCCTTCTTCCATGACGTCAGGTCATCGGGTATAAAACATGCAGCTGACACCATTACACCAGTCTTATTTGCCCTGCGGTGCCCGAAGCAGAAGCAGTTTGCAAGTGCCGGTCGGCCGACTCCTGAAATTTTCATTTTCGAGTTTCCGAACCAAAGTCTTCAACTAAAGCTAAGTACCCTATTGGGGAAACTTTTTCTTGCTCCTTACCGATATCAGTAAAAGTTAATAATTGCATTACCTGTAGAAAGCAAATACCTCATAAAGATTTTCATTCGTACTGTATTCCTTGCTTAGACCCTGACCACGAGGTACCTTTCTGTCGGTTTCACGCTTTATTCAATCAGCGCACTATCTGTCATCAGTATATTTTCGACTCTAAATATTTCGGTTCTTGGTTTAATTATCCAGAAATGTCATCGGTTAGCCATCCGACTACCGGGATTCCGAAAAAACGCAAAATTAGTGACAGAAACAGGCCGCCGAGGTCCAAAACTGCCGATGATGCTTCTCCTAAGCCAGTCGCCAATTTGCTGGTACTCATTGAGGTGCTTTCGCAGCCCCTGATACCCGCTTCTTCTGATTCGCAGGCCTCTACTGAGACCCATTCAGAGTCCGGCATGCCGGGAGATGCTTCAACTATGGAACCCGTGGATGGCTCTACCTTGGATGGGTCCGGAGCCGCTGTACAGACACTGGCTTCTTAGGGTGTATTCAGGCCTACAGACTTGCATATTAAACAGACGCCTCCTTCTTCACTTAGGCCTAAATCTCGAACCATGCCTAAAAAAAAACAGCACCCAGGCCACATGCTCAGGCCTCTATGCCTAAAAAACAAATGATAAGAATGGCTGAAGATTTAGTAACTCTAATCAGGGGTAGCCAATCTCCCCTTTCTAAGAGGCCTAGGACAAGTTGTTTATGAATCTTCTGACCAGGATTCTGTTTTTTCTGATTCTTCTGATGATTTGGATTTGCCCTTATCTACTTATGAGGATTCTGATGCATAGAACTCTATTCCTCTGCTTCCCCTCCAGAAGATTTTTCTTTTGGGGAAATCTTGCATACTCTAAGGGAGCATTTCCACTGGGAAAGCCAAGATTTTTCTGATTCAAAAAAGAGGCTTAGGGATTTCTTACTCAACTATTCCTCCTGTACTAGACATTGTTCATGATGCTTTTTTGGAATCTAGTTTGGCCCCTGTTTCCTTGCCTCCTGCTCCCAGAAAACCTGACAGATACTACAGGGTCCCCGACTCACACAAGTTGCTTTTTAAAAATCTTATTGCGGATCCAGAGACTATTTCAGAGGGGCCCAAGGGCATTAAGGCTTCTACTGCTAAAAATCCTACCCCTTCTGATAGAGACTCCAGGGTGCTGGATAGATGAGGTAAGAAGGTTTACACTTCTACAACCTTGGCCATTAGGTTTTTAAACTGCCAGTTTCATATGTTAAAGTATCAGCAACATGTTATTGGATTGCTTAAACAGAAAATGATGTTGATTCCTGACTGTGTGGAAAATAAAGAATTTCAGGATTTAATGCATTCTGCTGAACAAGTTGGAAAACATACTTTACAATGTGGTTTTGATTCATTAGAGGCCTCTTGCAGGGCTGCTGTTACTGGGTCTGTGCTCAGAAGGCATGCTTGGCTAAAGGAGCAATCCTTGCCTGATCATGTTAAAGCTAAGTTGTTGGATGCTCCTTTAAATCAGGACCGCCTGTTTGGCAACAAGGCTGAGGAAGTTCTTAAAAAGATGGAAGATAAAGCTAATTCTATGCAAACTGTTAAAGATTTCTTACAAGTTCAGCCTCCTAGATTTAGTAGGCACTGGCCCTCTAAGAATTGGTCCTTTCCATCCCCTTCAAGGTCTTCTCAAGACACAGCAAAAGCCCCAGGTTTCAGTCCCAGGGGACACACAGGACTAAGCAGTGGGGGGCCTCCACTTAAAAATATGGGAGTAATAAGACCCCCCCCCCCATGGTAAACTGTCTCAATGACTTCTGTTTAAAATTTCCAAACACTTATCAACTGACTGCCCCTTTGGGAGGAAAGATTGCTCTTCATGCAAAGAACTGGGAACTCATTACCCAACAAATGGGTTTTAAATCTAGTGTCCCAGGGAAACAGATTTCATTTCCACACGTTGCCAACACCAAGCGGCTGGCCTGACCTACCCCCAAATCAGTGGGCAGAGGCCCAAAAACAAATACTTTCTCTCTTAAGCATGGGGGCTATTCAACTGGTACCGGAAGAGGAAAAGGGACAAGTTTTCTACTCTAGACTTTTCCTGGTACCCAGAAAAGACAATTCATGGTGTCCCATCCTGGACATGTCTACTCTAAACACCTTTTTGGAAATTCCAAAATTCAAGATGCTGACTCTTTCACCAGTTACTTCCTATGCTAGGCAAAGATGCCTGGTTGGCACCTCTAGATTTAAAAGAAGCATACCTGCACATCCCAATCAGGGAATCTTGCAGAAGATACCTACGCTTCAAAGCAGGCTACACGCACTATCAGTTCTCTGCACTGCCCTTTGGCTTATCTACTGCACCCAGGGTATTCACAAAGTGCCTAGCTCTAGTTATTGCATTTTGCAGGCAAAGAAATATTCAGATATACCCATACTTGGATGATTGTCTAATTCAGGCAGAAAGCCAGGACATACTTTTGAATCATTTGGTCTTTGTACAAAGGGTTCTAACTTGTCTGGGGTACACCATAAACAAAAAGAAATCACACCTGGAATCCTGTCAACAAATTATATTCCTGGGAGCATGCTTGAATACAACTTCCCAGATGGCTTACCTCACGCCAGAGAAACAAATTCATTTGACAACCTACTTCAAACAAGTGGCCACAAAAACCCTGCTATCTGCAAGACAAATACTGCAAGCCTTGGGGTTCATGGCCTCCTGCATTTTTCTAATTCCATATGCAAGACTGCATATGAGGAAGCTACGGTGGTATCTAAAAAGCCTGTGGTGTCAACATTCTCAGGATCTAGAAGCAATGATTCCTATCATACCTTGCCTTCGCCTAGAATTCCTTTGGTGGGCAGAGGCCTGCCACCAAAACAAGGGACTACCTTTCACACCACCCACTGCCGCCCAAACCCTAACAACAGACTCATCAGACTATGCATGGGGGACTCACCTGGCAGGGAAGTGCATTTAGGGCAAATGGAACCCAAGTCAAATGCACCTGCATATCAATCAAAAAAAAATGTTAGCTGTACAGAATGCTCTGAGAGCCTTCAAGGACCACATTCTTCCAGGACAACTTATGGTAAAGACGGACAACAACACTGTTATGTGGTACATAAACAAGCAGGGGGGTACACATTCTTACCCCCTCTGCAGACTAGCCATGGCATTGTGGAACACAGCCTTGCGCTACCAAGTGCACCTACAAGCTCAATTCCTGCCAGGAAAATTAAATACACTGGCAGACGGACTAAGCAGAAACCTCATAGATCCACACGAGTGGAAACTGGAACCAAGGATTTCAACATGTTGACAAGCAAATGGGGGAGTCCAGATATAGACCTGTTTGCCTCTCCCCAGAATTACCAATTGGACAAATTTTGCACAAGGACTCCCCACAAGCAAGCCTGGAAAGTGGATGCTCTGTCCTTCAGCTGGAAAAACCTATCAGTCTATGCCTTCCCCCCTCTGCCTTTGCTTTCCAAAGTACTACTAAAAATCAAACAGGACAAACCAAGGATGATTTTGATTGCTCCAGACTGGCCACGCCAACACTGGTACCCCCTCCAGCACAGTGTGTCATGGTTATCCCCATGGCACCTCCCTCAGACTCCTTCTCTGTTGTCTCAGCAGGAGAACCAGATTCTGCACCCTCCGCTTCTAACACTGAACCTTGCAGCCTGGCTAATTACATAATCACTCCTCTACAATCCCTCAGTAAACCTGTGATGGATATTATTTTAGAGGCAAGGAGGCTTAGTACTAGAAAATCTTATGCTGAAAAATGGAAAAGATTCTGTGCCTGGAACCAATCAAGGGATGAGCACAGCAGTGCCCAATTTACCTCAGATTCTACAATACTTAACTGAGATGCTTCACAAGGGCCTGTCTTTTTTCCTCCATTAAAATCCACGCTTCAGCCATTTCAGCTCATTATAGCACAGAACCACCCCTCTTCTCTCCTCCACTACTCAAGCAGATGTTCATCGTGTTACCCTGCTGCAGTCATCACACTTGGGTTATCCTGCCATCAGGTGGTCCCGCAGTCGGCCTGAGTTTCAAAGTCTTGGTCTGGCGTCAGTTGCTGTCACTTCTTCCTTGACGTCAGAGCGCCAGGGGTATATAAGAGGCATCCAACGCCATTTTCTTCAGTCTTTCTTGCCGCGCGGTGCCCGAAGCAGAAACAGTTCGCAAGTGCCGGTCGGCCGACACCTGAGATTTTCTATTCGAATTTCAGTCGAAGTCTTCAATAAAGCTAAGTACCCCATTGGGGAACCTTTTCTTGCCTCAGTCCGATGTCAGAAAAAGTTAACAATTGCATTTCTTGTGGGAAGCAAATACCTCATAAGGACTTCCATTCCTATTGTATTCCTTGCCTAGGCCCAGACCACGACGTCACAGGTTGTCGGTTTTGTGCTAGGTTTAATAAACAAACTATCAAATGCCGTTTTGACTTCGCACGGCATTACTTTGGTAGGAAATTTAATTATATCATGCTGTCGGAGCAGCCGATGACCGGCATGCATAAAAAACGCAAGGATAAGGACAGGCAGCCTAGGAACAAGCCAGACTCCGAGGCCTCAGCTGGGCCTGTCGCCGGTTTTCCAGTTTTCAGTGAGGCGCCTACGCAGCCCCTGATGACCGCAGAACTGGAACCCCAGACAGCTGCGGATTCTCAAGCGGAGTCTACTAGGCCGATGCAGCCATCTTCATTTGGCCCTTCCGACACCGGAGCAGAAGTAGATCTCGGTGCAGTGGAAACACCTTCGGTTGCAGAAGGTGTCTTCAGACTGACTACACTCACCATTAAATCTTATGCTAAGCTTAAAACTCCTTTAAAACCAAAGAAGACTGTACATCAGTCTACAGTTCAAGGCCCCATGCCTAAGAAACAAATGCTTAAGATGGCTGAAGATTTGATTACCCTAATCAAGGGTTCCCATCCCCCTCCTGATAAAAGACCAAGACAAGAGGAGGATTATGCTTCCTCTGACCAGGTTTCAATTTCCTCAGATTCTTCTGAGGAACAGGATTACACTTTTCCACCTTATGAAGACTCTGATGCTGAAGACTCTATTCCCTCAGCATCTCCCCCTGAAGACTACTCCTTTGGGGAAACTTTACATACCACGAGGGAACATTTCCACTGGGAAGGCCAGGACTACTCTGATTCTAAGAAAAGGCTCCGAGAGTTCCTTTTACTACCCCAGCACAGACCTCTTGCTATCCCTCCAGTTTTGGATATTGTGGATGATGTTTACTTGGAGTCTAGTCTAAACCCAGACTCTCTACCTCCTGCTCCAGCCAAACCAGACAGATACTACAGAGTACCTGACTCACACAAATTCCTTTATAAAAGTCCTGTGGCTGACCCAGAAACAATTTCCCAGGGTCCTAAGGGAGCTAAAGTTTCTATGGCTAAAAATCCTGTGCCCTCTGAAAGGGATTCCAGAGCCCTAGATAGATGGGGAAAGAAAATATACACCTCAGCAACTCTGGCTATGACAGTATTAAATTGTCAGTTTCACATGCTGAAATATCAGCAATTCCTAATGGCTCAATTAAAACAAAAAATGAACACACACACTGAACAGTCTGAATTCAAGGAAATGCAGGATCTGTTGCATGCAGCTGAACAGGTGGGCAAACATACTTTACAATGTGGATTTGATTCATTGGAAGCTTCCTGTAGAGCAGCTGTTACTGGTTCTGTCATATGTAGACATGCTTGGTTAAAAGAACAAACCCTTCCTGATCATGTTAAAGCAAAATTATTGGATGCACCTTTACAGCAGGATGTATTATTTGGTGTCAAAGCAGAAGAGGTTTAAGAAAATGGAGGATAAGGCAAAGTCTATGCAGACGGTCAAGGGTTTTTTGCAGGTACAACCCCCTCATTCCAGCAGAAATTGGCCAACAAAAAACTGGTCCTTTCCAGCTTCTGACAGATCACAGAGAGGCAAATACAAACGGCCAAGGGGCAGAGGTCAGTCACAAGGCCCTTACAAACCTCGCCAATGGGGTACTGCTACCCAGAAAGGAGGAGAAGACAGGCCCCAGGCTAGCAGAAGACAAACACAATGACTCAATCCTCAAACTACCAAGCAAATCTCTCCTGGCAGCTCCCTTGGGAGGAAAATTAGCATTTGTTTGCAGACAACTGGCACATCATCACAAAAGACAAATGGGTTCTAGACATTGTCTCTCAAGGATACAGATTCTACTTTCATACCTTACCAAGGATAAAAGGAATGCCAAACCTGCCACCAAATCAATGGGCAGAGGCACAAAAACAAATTACAGCTCTCATGGACATGAGAGCCATTCAACAGGTACCTACACAGGAGCAAGGACAAGGATTTTACTCAAGACTCTTTCTAGTCCCAAGAAAGGACAACGCATGGAGACCCATTCTGGATCTTTCAGTTCTGAACACCTATCTGCAAGTACCAAAATTAAAGATGCTAACACTACAGCAGCTTCTTCCCATGCTGGGCAAGAATGCTTGGCTAGTAATGTTGGACCTCAAGGAGGCATACCTGCATGTACCTATCAGACAAAACTGCAGAAGATACCTCCGCTTTATTGCAGGTTCGACGCATTATCAGTTCTCTGCACTGCCCTTTGGCTTGTCTACTGTGCCCAGGGTCTTCCCAAAATCCCTGGCACCAGTAATTGCATACTGCAGACAAAGAGGAATTCAGATATACCCATACCTGGACGACTGCCCTTATTCAAGCAGAAAGCAAGGACATTCTTTTAAAGCATCTGGCATTTGTCAAACACCTTCTAAGTTGCCTAGGGTACACAGTAAACGAAAAGAAATCAAAACTAGTGCCCTCACAAAACATAATATTCCTGGGTGCCAGCTTGAATACAACGGCCCAGATGGCTTATCTCACACCAGACAAGAAACAACAGCTGACTCAATATTTCAAAATAATGGCAACAAAGACCCAACTCCCTGCAAGAAAAATTCTGCAGGCCTTGGGATTCATGGCATCTTGCATACTACTAATACCATTTGCAAAACTGCATATGAGGAAATTACAATGATACCTGAAAAGCATATGGACTCAGCACAGCCACAGCTTGGAAACAATGATACCACTCATTCCCTGCCTTCAACAGGAGTTTCTATGGTGGGCACAGGCATGTCACCTCAACAAGGGTCAGCCTTTCACCTTACCCACAGCCAGGCAAACTATGACAACAGATGCATCGGGCTATGCCTGAGGAGCACACATGGCAGGACAGTGCATTCAGGGCAAATGGACTACAGATCAGAGATATTTGCATATCAATCAAAATGAAATGCTAGCAGTGCAGAATGCCCTAACAGCTTTCAAGAGCCTCTTACACTCAGGACAACTAATAATAAAGATGGGCAATACCACAGTAATGTGGTACATAAGCAAGGGGGCACACATTCCTACCCTCTATGCAGGCAAGCAATGACCTTGTGGAACACTGCACTGTCTTACCAGGTTCAATTACAAGCACAATTCCTGCCAGGAAAGAAAAACACATTGGCAGACAACCTAAGCAGAAACATTATGGATCCACATGAGTGGAAACTAGATCCACAAGTATTTGCAATGATAGCTCAAAAATGGGGACGCCCAGACAGATCTGTTTGCAAGCCCCCAAAACTACCAGCTTCAAAAAATTTGCACAAGGACATTCCATCCACAAGCTTGGAAAGTGGATGCCCTCTCAATCAGTTGGAAAACATTAACAGTGTATGCCTTTCCTCCACTGCCTCTTCTAGCAAAGGTACTGCTGAAAGTCAGATTAGAGAGGTCACAAATGATACTCATTGCACCAGACTGGCCACGCCAGCATTGGTATCCAATTTTAAGGAACATGGCCCACGGCCCACCATGGATTTTACCACAAATTCCTCACCTGCTCACCCAGCGAGATAATCAGATTCTACACAGCCAGCTCAAGACTTTAAACCTGGCTGCATGGCAAATTACCTAAACAACCAGCCAACACCCCTATCCAAAGCAGTTATGGATGTCATTCTGGAGGCCAGGAGGCCCAGCACCAGGAAAACCTATTCAGACAAATGGAGAAGATTTTGCGCCTGGAACCAGGCTGAAGGCCAAAATCCCCTTAAACCAAACATTCCTCAGGTTCTACAATATTTAACTGAGATGTTGCACAGAGGTCTTTCCTTTTCATCTATTAAGATCCACGCCTCAGCAATTTCAGCTCATTACAACACGGATCCTCCTTTATTCTCACATCCACTCCTAAGACAGTACCTCAGAGGGGCTAAGAACATAAGACCGCCAAGGAGAGCACCAACACCTACTTGGGATCTCAACTTTGTTCTGGTAAAGCTTACACTGCTGCCCTTTTGAACCAGCTTTTTCAGCTGATTTAAAATTTCTTTCATGGAAAACTGCCCTTGGATAAAACTAAGGCTTTCAGAAATTCTGACCAGCTCTTTGTAGCCTATGCTACAGGATCACAAGGAAAAGCTATCTCAAAACATACCATTTCTAAATGGATAGGGCATTGCATACGTTTCTGCTACATGCATCATGGGAAACCGGTACATGCTAACATTAGGTCCCACTCCACCAGGGCTACAGCTACATCAGCAGCCTTTCTCAGGGGAGTGCCAACCAAGGATATTTTGGAAGCTGCAACTTGGAGTTCAGTGCACACCTTCACCAAACACGATCACTTACCTCTGTATTCTAAGACTAGAGCTGGTTTTGCCACTGCAGTTTTGCAGGGCCTACTAGCTCCTTCTAACCCTGTTTAACTCCGCCTCCCATCCTTAGCTTTGGGATTCAACCCAAGTGTGATGACTGCAGCAGGGTAACACAATGAACATAGTACAGTTTTGTACCTACCATAAATGTAGATGTTCGAGTGTTCACCCTGCTGCAGTCCAGGTTGCCCTCCCTCCATCCCCTCTGAACTAGCTGAACTTATCTATACCACTCTATCCTATTCAACCTCTGTGGTGTATTTGCTTGTGCCTAAGGGTATTGTTTTATTTTTATCTAGCTATATATATATATATATATATATATATATATATATATTTTGCCTACCTATTGGGGGCACCTGACATCTGGGGCAAGAAAAACTGAAGAAAATGGCGTCAGATGCCTCTTATATATCCCTGGCGCTCTGACGTCAGGGAAGAAGCGACAGCAACCAACACCGGACCAAGACTTTGGAACTCAGGCCAGCTGCGGGACTGCCTGACGGCAGGATAACCCAAGTGTGATGACTGCAGTAGGGTGAACACTCAAACATCTACATTTATGGTAGGTACAAAACTGTACTTTCCTCAGCGGGGCCAAACATTTGAGACTATCCAGGAGAGCTCCAACCCCAGCCTGGGACCTTAACTTTGCTTTGGAGAAACTCGCTCTACCTCCTTTCGAGCCAGCTGCTACTGCAGACTTAAAATTTCTTTCTTGGAAAACAGCTTTTCTTTTAGCAATCACTTCAGCTAGAAGGGTATCTGAATTACAGGCCCTTATGGCAGTGGAGCCTTTTATCATCTTTCATGCGAACAGGGTGTTCGTCAGAACCAATCCATCCTTCATACCCAAGGTGGTTTCCAGTGTGGCTATTAATCAGTCTATTCATTTGCCAACCTTCTTTCCCAGTCCACAGAACAAAGGGGAATGGATAGTGCATTCCTTAGATGTGCACAGACAACTTAGATTCTACTTGGACAGGACTAAACCTCAAAGGAAATCTGAACAACGGCAGGTAATATTTGCTGCAGGGGCAGAGGGGAAGGCTATTTCAAAGCAAACCATTTCTAAATGGATAGGCCATTGCATTCATTTATACTATAAGCACCATGGAAATCCTATCCCCCAGGGGATCAGACCTCACTTCACCAGGGCTGCATCTACCTCTACAGCCTTTCTCAGAGACGTCCCTACCAGGGACATCGTAGAAGCTACTACCTGGAGTTCTGTGCATAATTTCACCAAGCATTATCATTTGCCAATTTTCTTTAAATCCAGAGCTGGCTTTGCCACTGCAGTCTTGCAGGGCCTTATAGCTGGTCCTAATGCTATCTAAATTCCTCCTCCCAACCATAGCTTTGGGAATCTACCCAAATGTAATAACAGCAACAGTGAAACACGAAGAACGTAGTACAGTTGTGTACACTTACCATAAATGTAGATGTTAGAGTGTATTCACTGTTGAGTCCTGGTTACCCTCCCTCCAGCCCCCTAACTTCTTTTGGCTATACCTCTTCTTTCCTTTACTATGCTTAAAAGCCTTTTTGGTGTATTTGCTTTTTTGTTGGAGGTATATCTTTGTACTTATATATTTAATTGCTCCCTATTAGAGGGGCACCTGACATCTGGGGCAAGAAAAACTGATGTAATGGCGTCGGCTGCATGTTTTATACCCCTGACGACCTGACGTCATGCTGTCCCAGCAACCGACGCAGGACCCAAGACTTTGTTAATCAGGCTGACCTGAGGGCTACCTGCAAGCAGATAACCCTAATGTAATGACTGCAACAGTGAATACACTCAAACATCTACATTTATGGTAAGTGTACACAACTGTACTTTTCACAACTCACTTTTGTTGGACAAACTTTTTTATTTCCTTCTTACCATGTACTTCATCAAAAAATGATTTTGTCCCTCCAGGGAAGCGATAGCTGGATACAGTAGTTTGAATCTCACCCCTGCTTTTTGACATTCCCTAAATAGTGGAATAAATTTACTCTTCTTCAGCCTGGTGTACAATGAGTAATCATTCACTACAAACTGTCTGCTGTCTCCCACATTAAGTACTTTTCCCATCTGCCACAGTTTTGTCAGAATCAACTCCTTCTGCTAGTAGGATTGCATCTTTGCTATTAAAGGTGCAGGTTGCTTTTTCATAGCCAGGGTTGGAACATACGCACAATGTGCCCTTTCAGTTAACAACAACTGTTGTGGAATACCAGTCCAGTTCCTTATTTGTGCTTTCATAAAATTAATACCATCTGTTCTTTCCAGCTTCTCTAGTACAGCTGAAAATCTCAGCTTTTCCCTACATGCTCTGTCCTCTAATTCTGTTATTTTTATGAAATATTTGTTATTGAGCAGTGTCATATTCAGCCAACCTTTTCTTCATTTCCACTTCTGATTTTTGCAGTTTTATCACCTCATCTGAATATCTGTTTAAAGCTTCTTCCATTTTCCCAGCCTTTTGTTGTTTGAGTTAATATACTCCATCAGTGTTTTGTTTGTTTCAATCAGATCTGTGTGCAGTTGTCTCATACCTTCCTCTAGGTTACTGAAAGTAGTGTCTGAACCTTGCATTGCTTTTTGCTGAACAGCTGCAGTACAGTTCCCAGTCAGTGTTTTTCCCTCATATTTTGTAGCTGAGTTTCTTTCGGGTCCTCTGTATTTCTTTTTTCCTGCCCATCCAGGCAGTGCACTTACTAGCCAGTTACTCAAATTTACCCAGAAATGTAAATCCACTGGTTTCTCTCTAAGTTTGTTTTCACACTTGGAGAACTAGAATTAAGCTGTTACTCATTGTGAAGCCATCTTGGACATCCAGGAACCAGAAGGCAGCTTTGAGAGGTGGGATTAGAATAACAGAGAGAAGCAGTTGTGGTAGGCTGACAGTAGATATCTATTTTTGTTTTATTTTTTTTTTATTTTGCTTTTATTTACTGGGTTTAGTCAAAAACCTCTTTTCAGATGAGGCCCAGGGAGAAACGCTCCAAAATATTGCAAACATTTTTAAACAGACATTCAGTAATATGCGTGAACAGACATTAAGTAATATACAATAAAAGATCATATTCCAAACGTGCATGCTGAATAGACACCCCAGTCAGTGTGCTCATTGTAAATCGAACGTATCCTTATAGAAAGACTTCCAATTCACTTATCTATTGTTGAGTAGAAAGACTTTCTATTTGGATGTGCTACCTTCAGATATTTTAAAGAGGGACGGATTAAAATATGTGAGAAAAAAGTCAGGACATTCTGCAAAATTCTGGAAGTTAGAAGGTAAAGTTCTGGTAATGCAACTGTTCTAAATCTCTTTAACTTTACCTGTCAAGTGTCTAGACTTTAGTACAGTGTCCCCAATATACTCATACATTTGCCCTGACCATCAGACTTCTAGTAATGCTGTTATTTTAGAAAAATAAATAATAAAAAAGGAAAGTCACACCGATATTGGTGTGCTCTGTACCACTGTACTAATGTACTGTCCAGGCATGCAGCCGTACGCACCATACACATGTGCAGTACATCAATAAAGCATTAAGAAGGCAGAAGAACACTAATGTGCCATTATACAAAGGCATTATTTAAGAAAGGGAAGCAATTTCTTTCTTAAATGATGTCATTGTTTAATAGCAATAACTCAGTATTTACCCACAGTTGCCTTTGTGATCAAACTAAAACAACCATGGGTAAATCTTGTAATAAACCCACACCCAGTCATGGGTTATTGCTAAAATGTACATTAACAATTACACATTCATTTGCTAATTAGTTTATGTTCAAATGAAATAAAGGCAACTATTACAGTATAAAAGATACTAATGCATCAGTAGATGTTGAACATTGAGCATTTGAAAAAGTGTATAAGTGGATTTGTCAAATAGAGAAAAGATTATGTGATTAGTACTTAGAAAGTCAAAGACATTGAGGTGAGGGAATGAACTAGATAGGGCAGAAAATGTTAATGTTGTAGTTAAGAGGTGTGCGGTATAAAGAGGTTCAGAGATAATTATGATTATGGCTATCATAAAAGTAAAGAGGTGTGAGATGAGCAATATCACACAACTATGTATGTGGCTTGGAGATGCTCGTAAAACTATTCAGGTATTAGTGAATAGGATATGATTAAGATAGCTCTGATGTGTGATACGGTTCAAGAACAGGGTTAGAAAGGGTAGAGTGTATGAGATGAACTGTGCTATATAAGAAACCAACCTATACTTTTACTACCACTACCACTTGCATTTTCATTATTACTTTCTAACTATTACTAGTTTCCACAGTCATATTTGTATTTCTACTACATCTGTATGTATGAAGTGGGTAGTTTGGCTGCACTTTGGTAGAATGACTGACTAGGTGCACCTTCTTATAAGTGGTATTATTTTCTTGTTTTAAGCAACTTTTTTTTTGGGACAACTATACTAATAAAATGTTCAGTGGTGGCCCCTTATTTGTATGGATGGGTTATCAGGAATGTATAGTTACAGTTTATTGTACTTCTGTCTGGAATAATTGTGTGAATTTATAAATATTGTGTTCTAAAACAACCAGTAGAAAGGAAATTAAAAAAGGCCATTGAGGTCAGAATGCAAACATTAATGTGATACTGTTAACTCCTGCATGTTCAGAGTCAGTCAATATTTTTAAGTACCTGTTTTGTTAGCATTTTATTTATTTATTTGTTTTTAACTCTTTCATAAGGTACGTAATCGAATTAAAGACTTCTTTCAGTATGTTTGCCAGCTGATAATGGACCAGTATTCTCAGCAGTCTCATCCTAGACAAGTTCAACGTGCAACAGCCAGCAATGGCTTCCAGACTGTATCTGATACGTTTTCCGTTCAGAAAAGCCATTTGGATGACAGTAACATTTCTTCAGTAACACAAGATTCAGACGTCGATCTAGTGGCTCAAGTGCTAGTGGTCAGTCATGGTGCCTACATGAGAACATGGATTAAATACCTGGTTGATGAGTTGCACTGCACCTTTTCACCTGACCTAACAAAGTCTCAGATATTTTCTGGTAGTCCTAACACTGGGATAAGTAATTTCATTGTAAGCCTTGAGGCAGAGAACTGTAAGCCGGACATTAACTGCATTTATATAAACAAGCATGAGCACCTTGAAACTGTTAATATTGCAATAGACTTCAGTCCACAGCAAGGGGCTCTAGATATCTAATAATCCAGTGTTGCATCATGGTCTAGCACTTTCAAACTTAGTAATTATTTATTATAGAGACATCACGGCCCATTCACACTGCTCCTTCCATTGCAGAGAAGGTGCTCTTATTACTGTAAGTCTGACATTTTTTCATTGACTACTTATGTTGTATTTTAGTCATAGTCATATTTAATATTAAAAGAAATCACTTGTACTGTCTGGCTTCTTCAAAAGAGTCTATTAATTTACCATTTTGCCTGTTGCATTGTTGTGCTTATCTTTGGCTTGTACTTCTGTGACACTAACAAGATGTAAAGCTCAAACTAATGTGCTTCTCCAGCATAACATGTAAACGTGATGTCCAGTGATGTAGAAAAAGTTGCATTCTACATGCTTTCCTTGAAATTTATAAATAATCATTAAATGTCCACAAACACCAAATATCCACATAAATCGAACCGGAACAACAAAGCCACTACATAAATACTTTGTTCTTCACACATTTATTAAAATGATAAAAACACTAAAAATTTCAGTTAAGCACTTTCGTTCTATACCAAGAACATTTTCAGAACTGAATAGCAATCAATTCAAAACTACATATATACCATTCACCCCACCCCTTTAATCACATGCTTTTAATTAACCAAATTGTTGTAAGAAGACTATGAACTCACAATTCATAGTGCTTTAATCTTAAAACAGGAGCTAGAGAGGTACCCTCATTTATACCTGGAAAACTAGTTGCATTTAATTTGTTTTGTCATTTTTGCCCATTTACATTCAGATGTTCATCGATTAAATGTTCCTGAGGGTCCCTTCTGATAAAATCAATCACCTTAAAGCCAAATTTATGTGCTGGAAAATTCAACACGTTTGTATCAGATCAGCACGTTTATAAGAGTTAAAATGGCAAATCAAATTAAATGCAGCTAGTTATCCAGGTATAAATGAGGGTACCTCTCTAGCTCCTGTTTTAAGATTAAAGCATTACGAATTGTGAGTTCATAGTTTCCTTATGATAATGTGGTTAATTAAAAGCATGTGATTAAAGGGGTGGGGTGAATGGTATATATGTAGTTTTGAAGTGATTGCTATTCAGTTCTGTAGAAGTTCTTTTTATAGAGTGAAAGTGCTTAACTGAATTTTTTAGTGATTTTATTATTTTAATAAACGTGTGAAGAAAAAATATTTACATGGTGGCTTTGTTGTTCAGTTCAATTTGTGTGATTCCTGAAACTTTGCAAACACTTCAGAGAATGTAGAAGGTCTTGCACTTCTAGTGGTAATAAAAATTATGTAGTTGCTCGGTGCAGGCTTTGAGGCACATTGCTGTGTCAGCCATGTAAACAAGCAGGAATTGTCTGATCAGTGAAGGCCAGGTGTTCATCATTTTCTTTAAGCAAGTGAGCATTATAGTTTTCAATATCCTTCCCTTAAAGTTTTAACAAATGGTGCGACTCTGGTGACTGTTTTAATATGAAAAAGGAATGTGACAGAAATTCAGACAAAAAAGAGGAATTCAGTTGATGCAGCTTCCTGCTGGAATTATGGATGGGCTTGGATTAGCATTTTATATATATATATATATATATATATATATATATATATATAGAGAGAGAGAGAGATAGATATACATAGATACAGGGATTCTGCCAGTGGAATATGGAAATGACCCACAACTCCCCTTGTGTCCAAAAGCTGGTGGTGTCCCACAGGGATCTGTCCTGGGACCCTCTTTGTTAGCATTTATTTCTCAGATGTTAAAAAAATGGGAGGGAGGGAGCTATGGCACAGCAAGATGACTGCCAAACACTAAAAACTAGTACATATAGTCGATACACCACTGAATACACACAAAACACAAAACTGGTCTTAACCGGTGGTACCTTCAGGTGCAGTAGTATAAATTAAAAAAAATGTAAAAATATAGATATCTGTCTATCTATCACCGCTACATTCTGTACTGATCTCGATTGGGCAGGTCCTCGGCTCTCGACTACATTTGCCTTATACTGAGCTATCACATAGATCTCGTTTGTCGCTTTACAGCAAAGACGTGGTCTCGGACTTGGCTGAGCTAAGTGCTTATTTCTTAAAAAATTTCTGTCAGGAATTTTTGGCTAATCTACCCAAAAGCTGTTTTAACAGCTATCGTTGTTGTGTGACTTGAGTTTGAGTTATTTTGTGGTAAAATTTGTCTTTAATTTGAGGAAAGGATCCCGTTTAAGTTAGAATGGGCCTTGCCCTCGCGCGTGATTGAACTACTTAGTGTGAGTCTTGTAGTATTGTAGTCTAGTTGGTCAAGTAATCCCGTTTCTGTTAGAGGGGTCTTGTCCTCATTCACATTTTCTTTAAGAAAAATTTGAAAAAAGTTTCTTTTCTGTGGTAGTGATTGTGTGTCAACATGTCGAAAGAGCACAGACCATCTGGGTTCAAAAAATGCTCTAAATGCAGTTACAAAATGTCCATAACGGACGATCACTCTTTGTGTGTGTATTGTTTAGGCCCTAAACATCTTCAGGAGTCATGCAGCGTTTGTCACGCTTTTTCCTCTCGGGTCCTCCAAGAGAGGAAAAACAAATTGATTTTAAAAGGGCTTATTACCCCTTCTTTTGAGGAGGCTTTATCTTCTTCCTCTTCACCTTCTAAGAAAAAGAAATCGTCGGCTCCGACCAGCCCGTCGGAACCGGCCACAAAGAAATCTCGACAGGCTTCTCCATCAGCTCCACCGACTTCGGAGCCGAGGGTGGAACGGTCTGCCTCGATGCCTCCAGCTTCAACTCCTCTGGCTTTGGAGCTGACGGCTAGAGCTTCGAGAGGCAGGTCACCTTCATCGGCTCCACTGTCTTCAGAGCTGATGAGAGTTGCCCACTCAGACTCTTCCCCTTTCGCGAAGTCCACTTCGGCTCGAGGAAATTGCAATGGTTGTGGAGTCTCCTCGGCACCGATATTTATCGAGACTATTGAGCGGTCCCCAGTCGCCGGAACCGGTGGAGAAGTCGACTCGAACTCGTTCGATCTCTTCTCGGTCTTCGAGAATGTTGGATTCGGACATAGACAGGGTACTTTAAAGGCTGTTTCAGTCTCCAGTCTTCCAAAAGTTGGTTTCGGCTCCAGCCCAGTCGGCTCCGGAGCCGGTTGCCCACCCTGTTGTCTTGCTTCCTCCTCCAACAGCCTCAGCACCGTTGGAGTCGGTGCTGGTGGAGCCGGTGGAGGTTTTGGTCGGCTCCGACCCTTACTCCAACCCGCCCGGGTCTGAGTTCGCACACGGACCTCCTCGGTCGGCCCGGGGGTGGCGCCGGGACCGATGTTTTCGGTTCGAGACTCCCTCGGTGCGTCGGCTGCGGGAGTGCCGTCTACTGTTGTGGCCTTGGGGTCGGACCTTCCCAGGACTCTGGGGTCCCACCTTCAGGGCCATGAGGAGTGCTTTGGCCAAATCTTCTTTGGCCACCTCCACCGTCTCACCGGCACCTTCCCTTGCACGGAGACTGGTTCCTTTGTAGTCCCCCTGTCTCAAGACAGCGGAGCCCTGGGGCCTGAGGTCACCCTCATCGGGGTTCCTCCTTCCTGAAGGTCCCTCCGGCGTCTTGGAGGAACCTCCAAGGAAGAGACAGTGCAAGAGGAAGCACGTTGACTCCCTGACGAGTCTCTCACCTCGGACACCGACCTCGATGATGCGGAGGGTCCCCAAGTCGTCCTCGGATGATGTCTCTTTTTGGACATTTTGGAAATCCTGAAGCAACGAGGCGACTGGCAGTCCAAACCCCTTTCCGCTGAGGAGTCGGTATTCCTCAAGGCCTGGGCTCAGCCCTCCGCCTCCTGGGTGTCTCCGCCCGATGAGCTTCTGGATTTGATCTCTCGGCGTGGGAACACCTGGATTCTGTGGAACCGGTGCCAGTTCGCCCAATAAATTTCTTTCAGCCCCCGAAAGGATTTTCTCTCCAAAGGTGTGGCTGTAGATGCCCTGGTGGTGGCATCTGCTACCCAACAAGATGTGGCAGAGGCTTCAACGTCCGTCCATCCTCCTAATAAAGAGTCCAGGAGCAGGAAGCGCACCCTTACTTCAGCAACCTTTACTTTAAGGTCTCTGAATTATCTGACGCACTTCACCAGACTTCAGAGGGATCTGGTCAAGGAACTTTCAGATACCTCTCTGGTAACCTACCTGAGCAGTTGGCCCAGATGGTTAGCTCTCAGCTGGCTACCCTATCATCGTTATCAAACTCGTCCATGAGGCTCATTTCATATGCAGCCGAGGGTGAGCAGAGCGGCGGAACAGGTGTTGCTCTCACGGAGACAAGCCTGGCTTCGCCTGTGTCATTTTATGGAAGCCTTCAAGTCTTCCTTTGCCGGCGCCCTTGATGGGTCCTCTGTTTGGACCCTAGGTAAAGGACACCTTGACTCGCTGTGAACAAGAGGGTAAGACTTTGACTGCCGTGAGGCACGGTTTTCCACTCCCTTCAGGCCTTATCCCAAGGCTAGAAGAGGGGGAAAATGTGGTTCCGTAAATCTCAAAGACTTGCTCCTCACAGCAGGGCGATCCCCTTCTAGAGGCAGAGGAGGGGAAATTTTTCAGGAAGACGCCGTCCCAGAGGCGGCGGGGCCCCACAACACTGTAGACCGCGAGTCCTTTCGTGGCTCCTCAACCTTCCAGCATCCTGAAGGATTGCCCGACTGTGCAGCTCCGGAGCCAGTCGAGGGTCTTCGAAGCACCTAAGGCCTGGAGAGTATCCTCAGGACCGATGGGTGCTCCGAATCATCGCCCGGAGGTTACACCATCCCCTTTTCTCAACCCCCCATCCCGAAAAATCCCGGACCCGCCACCCAGTCAGCGGGGATCTTGCAGCCATCGAAATCTCAAAGCTGCTTCAAAAAGGAGTCATCAACCTTGGTCCCATAGGCCAGACCGGATTATGGACTACTCAAGATTCTTTTGGTGCCAAAAGACCGGGGACTTGAGGCCCATTTTGGATCTCAACAAGCTAAATCGATCAGTCAAGAAGTCCAAGTTCCGGATGGTCACCCTGCAATCCATTCTCTCGCTGCTGGAGAAAGGTGTTTGGATGTGCTCCATAGATCTCAGGACGCCTATTATCACATCCTGATAGATCAGGTGTCCAGGAGACACTTAGCTTCAGCCTGGGAGACAGTCATTTCCAGTTCCGTGCACTGCCCTTTGGTCTCACCACAGCCCCAGGGTGTTCACCAAATGTTTGGCGGTGGTGACTGCTCACCTGAGAAGTCTAGGATTCCAGGTGTTTCCATACCCTAGGCGACTGGCTCCTAACTGCCACCTCCAGGCATCTACTCTTACAAAACCTAGCAGCCACTATATCTCTAGGCAACTCCCTAGGAATCACCTTCAATTGGGCAAAGTCTTTGTTGCTGCCATCTCAGCTTCACGGTTTATCGGAGTAGAGATGGACTCAAATCAATGCGGGTCTATTTTCCTACAGAGAGGATAGAAACATTACAGTCTCAAGTTAGAGCCTTGCTCCTCAAATGCCGAGCCCCAGCCAGGATGGTCCTACAACTGTTAGGTTCCATGTCGGCCACCGTTCTCCCTAGTCCCCTTGGCAGGTTACATATGAGGATTCTCCAGTGGCTCCTGTCAGTCCAGTGGTCTTATCAGGATCTCCTCTCTCAGTCACCTCATTCTGATCACAGAGGCGTGCAAACAGGACTTTCGTTGGTGGCTTCTTTCCTCCAACCTGGATCAGGGGCGACCCTTAGTTCCACCACCTCCAGTGTCCACATTGACTACGGACGCCTCCCAGACGGGGTGGGGGACATTACCCTGGGCAGGTCAGTCCAAGGCAAGTGGCATTCCGACGAGAGTCTCCTCCACATCAACATACTAGAAATGAGGTGGTGCTTCTATCACTGCAAGCACTACCACGATTACCTCCCCCCCAGGCATGATTGCCATTCAGTCCGACAACATGTCAGTAGTCTGGTACCTGAACAAGCAGGGAGGGACCAGATCCTACCCCCTTTGCAGAGAGGCCATGAAAGTATGGGATTGGGTGATTGCAACCAAGCGTTTCTGGTAGCAACACATATCTAGGGAGATCAATGTGATAGCCGACAGACTGAGCAGAACTATTTTCTCCTCACGAGTGGTCTCTGAGCGACAGAGTGGCAACTCAGATTTTCAGAAGATGGGGAACTCCTTGTTGCGACCTTTTTAACCCCCCTCAACAGAAATGCCAACAGTTCTTCTCTCTCACCCCAATTCCGGGAGATTCCAAGGATGCCCCAGTCAAGCTTGGCCCATCGGCCTGCTACGCCTTTCCACGGTTCCCCTTCTTCCCAAGGTGATCCAGAAGGCGTATTTGCTTGAGAGCAAAATGATTTTAGTTGCCCGTACTGGCCTCGTCAAGTCTGGTTTCCCTTTCTTCGGAAATATGCACTGGACGGTCCATGGTTCCTGGACCAAGTTCCGATCTCTTGACCCATCAGTCGGGACAGCTTCATCAGTCCTCCACTCGTTGAGGTTAACAGCTTGGCTCCTCCTCTTCCGACCATAGTCAGGAACTATGCTTTGGACCCGAAGTCATACATATCTTGTCCTCGGCCCACAAGACTTCTACTAAGAAAATGTATAACAGCAAATGGAAGAGATTTGCTGTTGGGCTAACTCGGGATTAGATCCCATAACTGTCTGTGTCAGAGGTTCTGAAGTTTTAGCTTCTCCTGTTCAATCAAGGTTCTTCGTCTCTACCATCAAGGTTCAATTGGCAGCTATTTCCAATTTTCATGAGAGCATAGAACCACCTTTGATGAGCAACAAGTTGTGTAAAGCCTTCATGAAAGGTGCTGGGCTGCTCACGGCCCCCGATATCTCATCCGCTCCACCGTGGGACCTTAATGTGCTGTTAGGTGCTTTGGCCTCTTCCCCCTTTGAACCGGCAGCAACGTGACTTGAAATTTCTTTCTTGGAAGACTGCTTTATTAGTTGCAATTACATCAGCCAGAAGAGTTTCGGAACTTCAAGCCCTATGTGTCAAACCACCATACCTGTTTTTTCACAAGGATAGAGTATCCCTCAGACCGAATCCATCCTTTGTTCCTAAGGTTTGTTCTAGTTTTTGTCTGCAACAGTCATTAGAACTTCCAGTTTTCTTTCCAAAGTACTCAAACAGAGCAGAATACATCTTTCACACCTTGGATGTTCACAGACAATTGCGCTTCGATTTGGATAGGATGCACCAAACACGGAAAGCAGATCAGAAGATTCCTCCGCTTCAGGCTGGGAACCAGTCATTTGCAATTCTGGGCCCTGCCCTTTGGTCTCACCACTGCCCCCCGGGTGTTTACCAAATGCATGGCAGTGGTAGCTTCTCACCTGAGACGTCAAGGATTCCAGGTGTTTCCATATTTGGACGACTGGCTCCTCACAGCTCCCACCAAGCATCTTCTTCTAATGGCCAGGGACTACACCTTTCGCATTTGTCAAAATTTAGGCATTTCAATAAATTGCGAAAAGTCTGTTTTGTCGCCTTGTCGTACTATTACCTTCATAGGCGCAAATCTAGACACAGTCAACATGTCTGCAAGACTAACAGATCAGAGAGTAACAGACATACACAAACTGGTCTCGCTCCTCTTCAGCAGCAACAGAATCAAAGCCAGGTTAGTTCTGAAAGTGTTGGGGATTATGGCGGCTGCCATACCTCTGCTTCCATTAGCCAGATTCCACATGAGAATCCTTCAATGGATGCTCTTCACGCAATGGTCATACCAGCAACTTCCGATGTCTCACACCATTATGATTACGCAGACATGCAGGAATCATCTTCGGTGGTGGATGTCTTCCCCTCAGCTCTTATTGGGAAGACCATTTGTCCCTTCCCCTCCGGTTGCTACTCTGACAACGGACGCCTCCCTGATCGGGTGGTGGGGGGGCATTATCAGAGCAGAACTGTCCAGGGCATATGGCAACCAGACGAATGCCACTTGCACATAAATGTTCTAGAGATGAGAGCAGTGCTTTTAGCGTTGCAAGCCCTTCAAGACTCTCTTCCCTTGGGAACGATAGCAATCCAGACGGACAATATGTCTGTAGTGTGGTATATCAACAAACAAGGCGGAACCAGGTCCTACCCCTGTGTAGAAGCACTCAGACTGTGGCAATGGGCGATTTCTTCTCAGCGGTTTCTGATAGCAACGCACATCCCCGGGAAATCCAATCAAATTGCGGACAAATTGAGCAGAGCTATCCTCATGCCTCACGAGTGGTCTCTGAAACACTCTGTTGTGAGAGAAATTTTTCTCAAGTGGGGTCAGCCTTGCTGCGACCTTTTTGCTACTCCCCAAAACAGCAAGTGCAGAGATTATTTCACCCTATTCCCTTTACCAGGCCAGCCCAGCAGAGACGCTCTAATCCAAGTTTGGCCCCGGGGACTTCTGTATGCATTTCCTCCCTTCCCACTAATCTCTCAAGTGATACAGAAAGCTTTCGCTCAGAAGGCCTCGTTGATCCTCATTGCTCCTTACTGGCCTCGACAGGTTTGGTTCCCCTTTCTACATCATTTTCTGTTGGAGCGACCTTGGCATCTAGACCTAGTTCCAGATCTTTTGATCCATCAGTCGGGTCAGTTTCATCGCTCCCTTCCCTCTCTGAGCCTCACTGCTTGGTTCCTCCAATTCCAACCTTAGCCAGGCTTCCTCAAATATCTCACTCTGTCCGAGATATTTTGATAGCTTCCCATAAATCTTCCACTCGGAAGGTTTATTTGAGTAAGTGGAAACGTTTCGCCTATTGGGCTCAAGGAAAGGACATAGATCTTTTCACTGCTTCCATCCAAATGGTCCTTGATTTTCTAGCTGAACTCTTCCATGCAGGTTCATCTCCTTCTACTCTTAAAGTTCAATTGGCAGCTATTTCTAACTTTCATGTGGGCATTTCAGAGTCTGCTATCATGTCCCACAAGCTTTGTAAAGCCTTTTGAAGGAGTTTTCTACTCAGACCTCCTATAAGAAATCCTCCTCCTCCTTGGGACCTAAATTTAGTTCTTAGCTCTTTGATTCTTTCCCCTTCGAACCCGCAGCCTCCTGTTCTTTAAAATTGTTATCATGGAAGACACTCTTTCTAGTGGCTATTACTTCAGCTAGAAGAGTCTCAGAACTTCATGCACTCAGCTGTCGACCTCCTTATCTGTTGTTCCATAAGGACAGGGTATCTTCTGAACCAACCCGTCTTTTTACCTAAGATAGCCTCGGCGTCTAACCTAAATCAAAGCATTGACCTCCTGTGTTTTTCCAGAATATTCTAACAGGTCTGAACAAAAATTGCATTGGCTAGATGTTCATCGTCAGTTAATGTACTATTTGGATAGAACCAAACAATTCAGAAAATCTGACCAGCTGTTTGTCTCTTATGCAGAAGGCAGGAAGGGACTTTCAGTTTCAAAAGTATCATTATCTAGATGGCTAACATCGCTGATTTCCCTTGTTTATGGAATTAGACACCAAAAGCTGCCTAACAAACCTAAAGCCCATTCTACCAGAGCTTTGGCTACTTCTATAGCCTTCCAAGACAGACTGCCTATTGACACCATTTGTGCAGCGGCTACTTGGGCTACCTCACACTTTCATTTCTCATTATAAGTTGGATTTAGCTTCTAGGCATAGAGCTAACTTTGGTTCCACTGTTCTCAAGAGTCTGTTCCGTTAGGCCACCCAGGACAAGGTGCTAGGGACGCGGTCCCATCCAGCAAGAATGAAGGCGAGATAGACAACTTAACATATAGAAGTTATGTTCTTACCATAACGTTCCATGTTAGTTGTCTTCTTCTCGCCTTCTTCTTGCGTCCCACCCTCCTTCCCCCTGGCCTGGACAGACCTAGAGGAGTTTGATTGTGACCTCTCTTTCTACCACCTCTTTACTTTAGGTATATGCTCTGCCGTGCATATTTCCTGGATCAGGATGTAGGTCACCCTTCTCTTCACCCGTGTTTATAGAGGTGGATTTTGTTTCTAGTTATTCTGCTACTATTATAAGCTGGGTCTAGCTTACAAACGAGATCTGAGGTAACTCACGCCTAGCATTGTGGGATATAAGGGGAGCCTCGAGCCGGTGGAACCAACTCTCGAGCTTTTAGAGTGGCAGTCGGGCGAGGTCGGCTCCGAACCCATCCAGCAAGAAGAAGGCGAGAAGAAAACTAACATGGAACGTTATGGTAAGAACATAACTTCTATTTCCGTAAATCTCAAAAGACTTGCTCCTCACAGCAGGGCGATCCCCCTTCTAGAGGCAGAGGAGGGGGAAATTTTTCAGGAAGACGCCGTCCCAGAGGCGGCGGAGGCCCCCGCAACACTGGAGACCGCGAGTCCTTTCATGGCTCCTCAACCTTCCAGCATCCCTGAAGGATTGCCCGACTGTGCAGCTCCGGAGCCAGTCGGGGGTCGTTTTTCGAAGCACCTAAAGGCCTGGGAGAGTATCACTCAGGACCGATGGGTGCTCCGAATCATCGCCGGAGGTTACACCATCCCCTTTTCTCAACCCCCCCCCCTCCATCCCGAAAAATCCCGGACCCGCCACCCAGTCAACGGGATCTTGCAGCCATCAAAATCTCAAAGCTGCTTCAAAAAGGAGTCATCCAACCGGTCCCCGCAGGCCAGACCGGATTATGGACTTACTCAAGATTCTTTTTGGTGCCAAAAAAGACCGGGGGACTTGAGGCCCATTTTGGATCTCAGCAAGCTAAATCGATCAGTCAAGAAGTCCAAGTTCCGGATGGTCACCTTGCAATCTATTCTCTCGCTGCTGGAGAAAGGTGTTTGGATGTGCTCCATAGATCTCAAGGACGCCTATTATCACATCCTGATAGATCAGGCGTCCAGGAGACACTTGCGCTTCAGCCTGGGAGACAGTCATTTCCAGTTCCGTGCACTGCCCTTTGGTCTCACCACAGCCCCAGGGTGTTCACCAAATGTTTGGCAGTGGTGACTGCTCACCTGAGAAGTCTAGGATTCCAGGTGTTTCCATACCTAGACGACTGGCTCCTAACTGCCACCTCCAGGCATCTACTCTTACAAAACCTAGCAGCCACTATATCTCTAGGCAACTCCCTAGGAATCACCTTCAATTGGGCAAAGTCTGTGTTGCTGCCATCTCAGCGCATACGGTTTATCGGAGTAGAGATAGACTCAAAGCAAATGCGGGTCTATCTTCCTACAGAGAGGATAGAAACATTACAGTCTCAAGTTCGAGCCTTGCTCCTCAAATGCCGAGCCCCAGCCAGGATGGTCCTACAACTGTTAGGTTCCATGTCGGCCACCGTTCTCCTAGTCCCCTTGGCAAGGTTACATATGAGGATTCTCCAGTGGCTCCTGTCAGTCCAGTGGTCTTATCAGGATCTCCCTCTGTCACCTCATTCTGATCACAGAGACGTGCAAACAGGACTTTCGTTGGTGGCTTCTTTCCTCCAACCTGGATCAGGGGCGACCCATCGTTCTACCACCTCCAGTGTCCACATTGACTAC
Source organism: Protopterus annectens (assembly GCF_019279795.1). Classification (NCBI taxonomy): domain Eukaryota; kingdom Metazoa; phylum Chordata; order Ceratodontiformes; family Protopteridae; genus Protopterus; species Protopterus annectens. Next base: position 163,804,452 of record NC_056745.1, on the reverse strand, counting down.
GGACGCCTCCCAGACGGGGTGGGGGGGACATTACCTGGGCAGGTCAGTCCAAGGCAAGTGGCATTCCGACGAGAGTCTCCTCCACATCAACATACTAGAAATGAGGGTGGTGCTTTTATCACTGCAAGCACTACATGATTACCTCCCCCCCCGGGCATGATTGCCATTCAGTCCGACAACATGTCAGTAGTCTGGTACCTGAACAAGCAGGGAGGGACCAGATCCTACCCCCTTTGCAGAGAGGCCATGAAAGTATGGGATTGGGTGATTGCAACCAAATGTTTTCTGGCAGCAACACACATTCCAGGGAGATCCAATGTGATAGCCGACAGACTGAGCAGAACTATTTTCTCCCCTCACGAGTGGTCTCTGAACGACAGAGTGGCAACTCAGATTTTCAGAAGATGGGGAACTCCTTGTTGCGACCTTTTCGCAACCCCCCTCAACACGAAATGCCAACAGTTCTTCTCTCTCACCCCAATTCCGGGGGAGATTCCCAAGGATGCCCCAGTCCAAGCTTGGCCCATCGGCCTGCTATACGCCTTTCCACCGGTTCCCCTTCTTCCCAAGGTGATCCAGAAGGCGATTTGCTTGGAGAGCAAAATGATTTTAGTTGCCCCATACTGGCCTCGTCAAGTCTGGTTTCCCTTTCTTCGGAAATATGCACTGGACGGTCCATGGTTCCTGGACCAAGTTCCGGATCTCTTGACCCATCAGTCGGGACAGCTTCATCAGTCCCTCCACTCGTTGAGGTTAACAGCTTGGCTCCTCCTCTTCCGACCATAGTCAGGAACTATGCTTTGGACCCGGAAGTCATACATATCCTGTCCTCGGCCCACAAGACTTCTACTAAGAAAATGTATAACAGCAAATGGAAGAGATTTGATATTTGGGCCCAACTCCGGGGATTAGATCCCATAACTGTCCCGGTGTCAGAGGTTCTGAAGTTTTTAGCTTCTCTGTTCAATCAAGGTTCTTCAGTCTCTACCATCAAGGTTCAATTGGCAGCTATTTCCAATTTTCATGAGAGCATAGAACCACCTTTGATGAGCAACAAGTTCTGTAAAGCCTTCATGAAAGGTGCTGGGCTGCTACGGCCCTCGATATCTCATCCCGCTCCACCGTGGGACCTTAATGTGCTGTTAGGTGCTTTGACCTCTTCCCCCTTTGAACCGGCAGCAACTTGTGACTTGAAATTTCTTTCTTGGAAGACTGCTTTATTAGTTGCAATTACATCAGCAAGAAGAGTTTCGGAACTTCAAGCCCTATGTGTCAAACCACCATACCTGTTTTTTCACAAGGATAGAGTATCCCTCAGACCGAATCCATCCTTTGTTCCTAAGGTTTGTTCTAGTTTTTGTCTGCAACAGTCATTAGAACTTCCAGTTTTCTTTCCAAAGTACTCAAACAGAGCAGAATACATCTTTCACACCTTGGATGTTCACAGACAATTGCGCTTCGATTTGGATAGGATGCACCAAACACGGAAAGCAGATCAGTTGTTTGTGTCCTTTTCGGACAATAAATTGGGCAAAGCCATCACGAAAGTCACTATTGCCAAGTGGATCAGAGACTGTATCTGTCATACTTACTTCATTTCTAATAAAGCTCATTCTACCAGGGCTATGGCTACTTCGGCAGCTTTTCATTCTAAGCTTGCCATTAGTGACATTTGTGCTGCGGCTACGTGGTCTTCTCCTCACACCTTCATTTCTCATTACAAATTGGACGTGGCATCTCGGGGGCGAGCTTCCTTCGGTTCCACAGTTCTCAGGAGTGTTTTCCAGTGAGCCACCCAGGAATCAGGTGCTAGGGACGCTGTCCCATCAGTACAGAATGTAGGCAAGATAGGATCACATTACATCTTTTAGTTATCTACTTACCATAACTTTAGATGTATGGGATCCATCTCGCCTACATTCCTAATAACCCACCCTCCTTCCCCCTGCCTTGGAGATCAGAAGAGACCGGACGGTTCGAGTTCAGCTGTTTCATCTTGAAACACCTGGAAATATTATATCAACAGTCTATGTGTATGTGCATGTGTGCGGACAAACAAGATCTGGGGAAGCAGTGGTGGTGCATCCTGGGATGTGGGATAGCTCAGCCAATAAGAGACTTTGTTCTATAGTATAGCGTGCTGAGTCGGAGCCGAGGATCGGCTCCGAACCCATCAGTACAGAATGTAGGCGAGATGGATCCCATACATCTGAAGTTATGGTAAGTACATAACTAAAAGTTATCCCTTTTGGAAAAAACAAAGTACCCACAAATTATCACATAGACAGCAACCCACTGAGTACGGAAAAAGTAATCAGAGACCTAGGGACCCAAGTAGACAGCGACCTCTCATTTGACACCCACGTTGCCAAAGTGGTTAGAAAAACATTCTACCTTGCACACCTCATCATGAAGGGTTTCACATCCAGATCCAAGGATGTCATTGTACCCCTATATTCCTCCCTCATCAGACCCATGATTGAGTACAATGCCCCATTTGGTATGTACCTCACCCGGCACTTGCAACAGCTGGAGAGACCACAAAAGTACCTCACCAAAAGGATCAAGGGTCTCCAACATATGTCTTATTCTGCTAGACTAAAGAAACTTCAGCTCTATTCAGTAGCATACCGCCTGCTCAGAGGTGATCTCTGCCTGACATACAAGGCCATGTCCAATCAGGATCTGATGGACATGCTCCACCTCAAAAAATCCAAATCCATCAGGACCACGAGAGCTAAAGACTTAAACCTCGGCACAAGTATGAATAGGACATGCTGGAGGGATAGATTCATAACCCAGAGGCTTCCCATGCTTTGGAACAGGATCCCAGTTCGTATTAGGCAGAGCCCCTCACTGAATCTCTTCAAGAGAAATCTTGATGAGTGGATGGGAGATCGTAAGTTTACCCCAGGGGTCACATCTGTGTCACTGCTAGACAGAGGCACAGTAAACTAATTCTATTATATAAAGGGACCTTCACTGTGTCACTACTAGACAGAGGCACAGTATTCTAGATTTTATCTGTACATGTTTGTACCATTTCATGGGGTGGCAAAAGCCACATCACTATGGCTAGGCTTACAAATGCCCCAGGGCAGATAGCCTAGTACTATACTATGAAACTGAAACTATGAATTGCTCCACTTCCAGCAAAACAGGTAGTAGGATTATACAATTTCACTTTGTTCATTTATTTGTTTGTGTATAATATGCATCATACAAATGAACCCACAGCCGCAGTAGTTTGATATAGCCACCAGCTCAGTACATCTTCCCAACTTTTAAAGCCCCACCTAAAACTCAAAAGGAATGCATGAGTGCAGTGTGATTTTGGGGGCTGCACTCCTATTTTATCAAAGTTGCACTGGTAATCTTCACTTAAATTACATCCTCAAGAAGCTCCCACATTTTAAATTGTACATAGCGTGCCTCCAGTAATATGTGTAGCATTTACAGATGTATGATGTGAACAGCCCCATAACTACAAAGGTCATTGACTTGTTACTGATCTTTGAAAAACACAAATGTGATGCTTATTTGTAAGTCACAATACTTTTGTAGTGCATGAAGTGCTGTGATTATGTTCCAAAATAGTTGAATTACATCCTGGTTCAGTACTGCTGTAGCAAGAGACCCCATCTTAACATTTAGAGGGGTGCTTAATTAAGCACCCGCTACACATTGTGAAGGTCAGGTCTGAACTAAAAGCAGACAGTGCTGACCAGTAAATATTAGCAGAACATGAAACTTTTTTTTTTTTCCGACTGGTTTCTGCCAGCTGTCTGCTCAAGTATGCACAGTACTTTCCTTACAAGTTCCCTCAGACAGGAAATATGTAAGGATGTCAACCACTCCCCACTGCTTAACCGGCTTTCAAAGCCAGCATAACATATCTCCTTTTTTATTTCTTTTAGCCTTACTTTTGACTAATTTGTAGTACATGGAGAAGATAAATCTCCATCCAATACATAGAATTGTGATTGGGTCTCCAATCTTACATATTATTTGTTCTTGACATGGATGCCATGATTCACCTCAAGAGCATTCTTGGCATCAGTGTGTCAAACACTTGACAGGTGAGTTACAATCGGTGACCTGGTCATAATTCTCTGTTTTTACTCTTACAGTTACTGTCTCTGTTTACTTCTTAAGGCTATGCATTTGTTCAGGTACTGGGTCTGTATTTGTATACTGTGCTAAAACAGCATGCATTTCACTTTTCCTTTCATTTTCCTTGGGTCATTTGTCATGGAGTAAGGTTTTATAAACTATAGTTATTTTTATCTATGTTGGAAAATGTTTACAAGAACAGTTTAGTAACCTAAACCACGAAGAAAGAAAATACAAATTCAAGCTGTTTTTTTCCATGGCAGTTTCAGGTACTGATATGATGAGTTGTTATTAAATAAGCCTTCAGAAAGCCTCTCTGACTATTTTTTTTTCTTAAAGCTGAACAAAAACAAAAATAAATAAGATCACAAGTAATGTCTCAGGAACTGTGGGAAACTCCATTTGAGAACTGTCTGAAATTCACTTTTAATATAAATGTACTGTGATGGAACTTTTCTCCCCGTGCCTGTGCTGAAAATGTGCTCTGGCCATTCTGACTTTCCTGGTCAACAAAGAAAAATAAATAAATCTTTGTCCTTTCCAGTAACCTTGAAATACCTGTCCCTTAAACTATTCTGTATCTATTGCAACTGTTTACTGTCATATCATCATTTCCTGTCGTGGCATCAATGGGGCAATGACTTTTTAGTACCGATTGCATTTCTGCAATCTGTAGGGTAGCTGGTCACAGGCTGTGTTGATAGAATTTCCTGATATAAAGTGCCACCTCCTACCATGCTACTTTTTCGTGACAGCTGATCATCAACAAGCCTTTCTGGTCCTGGGAAGGTAACTGCAGAATCTTGTTTATCTGGCATCTCTGGCCTTCTTGTCTCCCTTGATTACATAGGTTCATAGGTAGGTACTAGGCTATCTGCCCGAAGGTATTTATAAGCCTAGCCAGAATGTGTTGGCTTTCGCCACCCCCTTAGATTAGTTCCATGTGCCTCTGTCCAGCAGGGCCACTGAATTGATCCCCGAGATAAACTTTGTTTCCCATCCACTCGTCAATATTTCTTTTGAAGAGTGTTAGCGAGGTGCTCTGCCTAATGTGGATTGGGATCTTGTTCCAAAGCATGGGAAGTCTCTGGGACAGGAATCTATCCCTCCAGCACGTCCTATTTATTGTTGTGGTGAGGTTGAGATCCCTAGAGCATGTGGCTCGTGGGGATAAGGTTTTCTTTAGGTGGAGCATGTCCATTAATTCTGGGTTGGACATGGCCTTGTATATCAGGCAGAGATCACCTCTGAGTAGGCGGTATGCAACCGAGTACAGCTGTAATTTCTTCAGTCGAGCTGCATAAGGCATCTGTTTGAGGCCAGTGATCCTCTTGGTGAGGTACTTCTGAGGTCTTTCCAGCTGTTGCAGGTGTCTTGTAAGGTACATCCCAAATGGGGCGTTGTACTCTATGATGGGTCTGATGAGTAGACGGGCACAATGACCTCTTTTGATCTGGATGCGAACCCTTTTGTGATTAGGTGGGCCACGTAGAAGGATTTTCTAACCACTTTGGCAATGTGATGATTAAAGGTGAGATTATTGTCTACTTGGGTCCCCAGATCCCTTATCACATCTTCTGTATTTAGGGGACTACCACCTGTGTAGTAGTTTGTGGGTATTTTGTTTTTTCCAAAGGGGATGACTATGCACTTTTTGGCATTTAGCTTGAGGCCATGATTTTGACACCAGGTATCCGTCTCCGTGAGACCCTTTTGGAGGATGTCTGTGTCAGCCGGAGAGTCAATTATAGCCCCTAGTTTGCAGTCGTCTGCAAACTTGGTCAGCCATAGTCCCCCTGTGCTTGCCTGTACCTCTGAGAAGTATATGCTGAACAGGAGTGGTCCTAGGACTGAGCCCTGGGGAACTCCACTTGTAACCGATTTAGAGTCGGACCTAGCTCCTGCAACTCTCACCATGTGGGTTCTGTCCATGAGCCAGTTGGCAACCCATCTTGTGACGTAGGGATTTATGTTCAGGCTGGTGAGCTCATCTATAATACCAGAATGGGGAATGGTGTTGAAGGCCTTTGCGAGGTCTAGGTAGGCTGTGTGTACCACTTTTCCCTCATCTATAGCCTTGGTAACTGTCTCAAGGAAGTCCACCAGGTTTAGGAGGCATGATCTGCCCTTAACAAAGTCGAACTGGGTAGGGTCTAGTGTTTGGAGGTTCCCAATGTCTCTGTTAATGAGTTCCATGATGATGCGCTCCATAGCCTTGCAGACCAAGCTAGTCAGGCTTATAGGGCGATAGTTCCCTGGGGTCTGTTGTGGCTCCACCTTTGTGAAGCGGAATAATCGCTGCTGTGCGCCACTGTATGGGTACGTAGCCTGTGGAGTGGCTGAGTTTGAACAGTGTGTTTAGGTGAGGGGTTAGTTTGTCTTTGAGCTCGTGTAGGACGCAGCCTGGGACACTATCCGGTCCCATTGATGCTGTGTTTTTGGCTTTGAAGAGGGCTGTTTTAACCTGAGTGTCTGTGATTTCAGGGACTTTACATTCTTCTGGTATGGTTATGGGCCCTCTTGGGGGTGAGAGGGGGGTGAAGTTTGCGCTGAACTTGTCTGCCAGGATATTGGTGATATCGGTTGGTTCAGTGTTTTTTATGCCATTCTGCACTAACTCCGAGCAGATCTGAGCATTGCCACTTAGATTCTTGACATAGCTAAAGAATGATTTGTGGTTATCTTTGGAGTCCTTGGCAATTTTTCTTTCAAAGCTCGCCTTGGATGATTTTATGAAGGATCGAAGTTTCTTGCTGATACTGATCAGGGATGTCTTCCCTTCTTGGGATTTTACTTTTTTCTGTAATAGTTTCCTCCTTTTATTGTGTAGCTTGTTTATGGCAGGAGTCCACCAGACTGGTTTCCTTTTCTTGGAGGAGTGAGTCTTGGTTTTGCTTGGGATGGCATGATCCATGCATTCTTGTAGGTGCCCGTAGAATGCATTAGTGAAGGATTTTGCAGCTTGGACAGTGTTATCCTTCAGCATGGGGGCTTTAAAACTTTCCACCTTGGTCTTAAGTAACGTGAAGTTTGCTTTTGAAACGTTTTTCACTGTGTTTTTTTTGTCCGGGGGTGGGGGCGGAATGTGGATATCCAAAGTGATTTGTTTATGGTCAGATCTAACCAGCGAGGGGTTGACCTCTGGTGTGGAACACCGGTCGCCCATGTTGGTGATGACCAGGTCCAATATGTTGTCACCTCTGGTGGGTGTGTTGACCAGTTGAACCAGGGTGTTTGAGTTTATAAATTCTAGGAAATGTTGGGCAAGGGAGTTAGTACTCGAGTAGTTCTCCCAGTTAATGTTTGGGTAATTGAAATCACCCAATATTAGGGTGTTTGGTAGGACCTTTATGTTTCCCAGTGTTTCCAGAAATGTGGAATGGGGGTCCTGGGACATGGTGGGTGATCTGTAGCAAGCTACAATTTGAATTGCAGTTTTTCCCATTGTTAGTTGCATGTGGATGATCTCTGAAGCATCGTGCTGTGCCACTAACCTGGAGGTGTGGGTATCCTTGATGAATATGGATAGGCCCCCTCCTTTTGTATTTCGGTTTGGGTTCTGTGGCCGAAATGTATGGTATGAGTTGTAGCCTGGTAGTGCTGGGGTGCTCTCTGGAGCCTTAAACCAGGTTTCTGTTACTGCACATATATTGATTTTCTCCATACTGAGGAGTGCCTCGAGTGCGTGCATTTTGAGGTTCAGACTTCTGGCATTGAGTAGCATTACCCTCAGTTTTTTGTTACTTGTGCTATTTACGGCGGTGGGTTTGTCTTTTGAGCCTTGCCTAAAAAAGGCACTATGGGGGTGGCAAGAGCCTTGGCCAGTATTCGAAAGCCTAAGGATGACAGGTGCAAGCCATCTCTAGCGAAGCAGCGTGGCTTGTCGAGCATGTCGTCCCAGGCGGACAGACACTGGATCCCCTTTGAATGACATCAGAAACTTAGCCAATTTTTGAAATTGAGAATTTTTTCTTTATACCGTGGTATCATTCTTGGTGAGGGCAGGATGCTTCTCAGGGTCAGGGTCATACCGGCCTGGGCTACGTGATCAGAAAGCTCTTCCATGTCTCTTTTCATGTAGTCCAGAGAGGTACGGCTGAGGTCATTCACACCAACGTGGACAATGACAGAGTCATATTTGTACTTGTTCTGTAGTAACCTGAGTCTGTGGTGGATCCTGGCGCCCGACAGGCAGCTAACAGTAATCTTCTCCTTATTCAGCTTAGTGAGTGGGATGTCAGTGTGCCTGACTATAGAGTCACCTATTACTAGTATGTTGGTATGTTATTTTGCCTTAAGGGCTGTGATTGCATGGCACACTGGTTTTGTGAAGTATGTGTTCCATGGTTTTTGTTGGGAGGTGGAGGTTGCTTGGATGTTTGCTTTGGAGGTCTCTGTTGGTTTTGCAGTTTTTTATTTAGTGCCTCCGAGTATGTTTTCATGTATTTATGTGTGTTTTTTTCCAGTGCTGCTTTAATGGGTTTATGTGAGACTGGTGATATAATGCAAGTATTTCCCTTCTCCTCTTGACTGTCTGATCCAGTCTTGGGTTGAGAGAGTTTAGCCTCCAGTTTGGCCATATAATTGCATCTCTCGCATGTATTAGTGTTTGGTGGTAGGAGGAGAGGGGGTTGTCTGTGTACATGAGGCAGTTGTAACATTGCCTCAAAATGCCCAGATTCACCAGTTGGACTGGAGAGTACACCTGACACTGCCCTTTCGACATGCCTTGATAGGTACAGTGAACTGTTTTACTGGATGGCTGGTAAGGTCGAATAGAGAGCCTTGTTCTTCTGTACCGTACAGGAGGGTCTAGTGCTAGGGTTTATAAGTGCTTGCTATAAGTTTTGAGGAAGTGCCAGGCTGAGAAAAAAAAGTGGCTTGAGTGCTTAAATTGAATGTTTGTCTATTTCCAAGGGAAAAATTGAAGAGGAGACTTTGTGGAGCTGGGAATAGTTTTACCCTAGCTAACTGGTGCTGCCCTGCATGCAAAACCGGGCAAATACGGTATTTATAGCAGGGAAATGAAATAGATAGAAATTAGCCCAAAATGGCCAATAAACTACTAATTTCTGGGCTGAAACCACTCCTCCAGGGACAGACAGGCTGCTCAAAGCTCCCCTCTCTCACAGGTGAACAGAGAACTTCCTTCTATCCAAGTAAGGTATGGGCAAACACAGATTTGTAACACAGCCCTGAATTCAGCACTAACCTGGAAACTGGACTATACTAGCTTAGAAAGGCGGGAAACCAGTGTGTATATATATATATATATATATATATATATATATATATATATATATATATTATTTTTTTTTTTTTTTAGAAAATAAAGCAGATACACTCAAAAAACACTTTAAATGCACAGCAAAGGATACTTATTGTTATATATCGCAGATCAGAGTTGTAGACAATGCCCCTAGTAATAAAGTAGGAAGAAACACAAATATAGTAAAAGCAGATGAATAAAGTACAATAGAAAATGAACAAACTGATTTAAACAAGTTACCCAATTATCCAGAAAAAGGCTCAAAACTTAAACTGAGCCCTGTTCCAACAGTCTTCAATCAGATAAGTTTTAACTGCACACCCCTGCTTACTATGGTGCAGGGGAACCTTCTCCAAAAAAGATGGCCTAGATCAGTGCTCAAGTTATACAAACAAAGCTAGATGCAGTAGGCCTGAATCTGGTCTATGCTACAGCAACAAGCCGCACCAATTTCAGAAAGAAACAATTCGAATAAGCAGGCACAATAAGCCTGTGACCAGGTATTCCCAGCTCAGAAGGGCAGAATCCAGCCTCTCCTCCCACAAGAGTACAGACCACAAACCACCTTAATGTAGAATAACTGGCCTGAAGCCCAAGTGCTTAAGCCAGAACTAATACACTTTTAGAATAGCAGACACTGGGCCTTGCAATCAGCAATTCCCAGCTTAGAAGGATGTAAGCTACAACAGTGCAGACCACAAACCTTCTTAATGTAAAAGAGCCTGTATGAAGCCCAAGTGCTTACACCAAAAGACTTAGAATAACAGTTGCAGTTTAATCAGGCATAAATGCAGCAGAATAAATAAAAGTGAGTACTTTTAAGAAAAGCAAAAGAAAGTAGGAGGAAAGACAAATACAGTAAAGACAAATACAGTAAAAGCAATTTTTTTTCCTTCTCAAATCTACTCTCTGTATTAAGTAGAGTGAACACTAGACTCAGAATATGATCTCACTGTACTCGGTTAAGTGAGCAAATGAGATGGACCCAGGAGGAGTGTTCTAATACAGACTTACAGGAGGGGCGGGCAATTCCAGAGCCACTAACACCAACACACGAACAGGGAGGGTGGCTGGGGAACTCTAACTGCAGAGAGACACAGACCACACTGTAAAACACACACAAGAGAAAAAATGAAACTACAGTACTTTTAAATCTGCAAGTTTGTACTTAGAATATTAAAATGCAAGTTTCACTTAGCTCCAGCTTCTAATGCAGATGTTTGTAGCCAAGCAAGTCTCTGAAGAGTTGAGCATAAAATGATTTCACAAACTTTGTGGCTAGCACTTAAAGTACAGAGGAATCCCTCTAGGCTATTAAATATCAGATAACAAAGAGTGATAACATCACCCCCACGTATAGCAAACAGACACACAGCCAGAAACACACAATTAGGAAAGAGAAGAAATGAAAAAAACAGTACTTTTAAAACTGCAAGTTTGTACTTAACAGAATATTAAAATGCAAGTTAACTGCAGAGAGACACAGACCACACTGTAAAACACACACAACAGAAAAAAATGAAACTACAGTACTTTTAAATCTGCAAGTTTGTACTTAACAGAATATTAAAATGCAAGTTTCACTTAGCTCCAGCTTCTAATGCAGATATTTGTAGCCAAGCAAGTCTCTCAAGAGTTGAGCATAAAATGATTTCACAAACTTTGTGGCTAGCACTTAAAGTACAGAGGAATCCCTGTAGGATATTAAATATCAGATAATAAAGAGTGATAACACCACCCCCACGTATAGCAAACAGACACACAGCCAGGTCAGAACTTAAGGCAGGAGCATGAGTGGAAGATCTCTTGCATCTTGAGAGGACTCTGATGAAGGTAGGAGTTGCATAGTGTTTGTTATTGGGAAACACGCCCTGAGCATAAGTTTCTTGTACTGAACTGAGGAATCCATTGTTTATGCCATACATGCCTGTATGTAATGATTTTATGCATATTTCACTGCATGCTGTAGAACAAATTCATTGATAATACCAAATACAGCCCTGGCCTCTGGTTTGTTTATTGCTGACTAGGCTAAGAAAATAAGTACAGTGGGAAGGTACTTGGCTACTTTCAGACATGAGCTGGAAGGAAATACATCTTAGAGTAGCGATTTTCCAGGAAAAAAAAAACTACAAACAAGCAGTAAGTGCAGTCAAGGCAGAGTACTTAATACAGTTACGATGTAACAGAGTTGTGGGTTTCATCACACATATATGCATGTAAGACATGGTAAGTTGAAGTATGTGTATATAATATGTATGTATTTATGTGTCCCTGTAACTTTTGTCGAATGGTACTTTAGCTGGCATCTGTTTAATCAGAACAATTTGGTCGACTAAACAGATGTGGTCAACAGGTGTGCAAGATTGAAATCTCCGAGTAGGGGAATATACCCTTTTCCTTGGGGATTATGCAATCTCTAAGTTAGAATATATAGTTAGCAGGGGGTGTGGTGGGCACTGGGTGACTTGCCCCCATGCAAAAACAAGGCTTTCTTTGCGTGTGTGTGTGGTTTTTTGTTTGTTTGTTTTTTAAGTTTTGCATGAGCTAAAATTTATTCTTGGCGCATGCGTAGTAGCGTGTTGATGTACATAATGTATCAATTTGTTTCGACATTATGTCAACAAAAATGGTATTTGATCCATATAAGTGTGTGTGTGTGTGTGTGTATATATATATATATATATATATATATATATATATATATATATATATATGTATGTATATGTGTGTGTATGCTAATTTAGTCAGCTTTCCACAATAAATACAATTTTGAGCAGTGATACAAGGCTACTTGTAAGCATTCGTGGTCCTGCACAGTTACAGTACTGTGCACTGAATGAGTATAAACAGTAGAACAACGGACTCTTTCCAGGCACAGCCTGCTTACAAATTTAACTACTTTAAAGGCAGTTGAAAGTACAAAGAAAGTGCACTGTATGTAGTGTATAAGCAGTACATAACCTACTGTTTCAAGTTTCTCTAGGACAAGAAACCTAAGAATATCGAAGTACACACTAATTTCAAGTATATTCAGAAAAAAAATAGTATAAATTCAAGGATTAAAGCAATGCTGTGGTGCATGTAGATACAAACCCAGTGTACAAGTAGATACCAGCAGTTCTGTGAGGTACAAGGATTAGATGCAGTGTAACAGAATTTGTAAAGAGGCTTGGCGGAAGAGATTCAGACACATTTGCAGCTGCTGCAGAAAGTTGAGTTATACATGATTTGAAATATAGCAGTAAGTAGTCATCAGTCTTCAAACAAAAACTTTTCAGCAGTTTGACATCTCTGTGGCACACAGTGGCAGTCCTGTCCAGTGACTGTTCGAGAGAAGCCAGCCTGACTGTAAAAGATGCACATTTCTCTCTGTTCCTTCATACCACATGAATGAAATAATGCCTCCGTTTTTACTCTGTGTTTAGATGTCACTTGTAAATGCAATTTCAATATTCTCCTTAAAAGTACATGATTTTTCTTTTTGAATTTTGCTAATAATATTTTATGAGGAAGTTGCCAAGTGCTTTTGTTGATGACAGGTTTAACCTGCTAAGAATGCTCAACTACTGTTTATTTTGTTTAGAACAAAACATTACTGAATTTCTTGTACTTCAGCCTGAAGAGCCAAACGTTTGCTAGTTTTTATTGAGCATGAAACATTCCTAGGCATTTTTTCTTTTTCTGCCTTAGCTACTGCTTCTTTGGATAGAAAGTTAGAAAAACTAAATGTATACAAGGAAAAGCAGCAAAGACAGACACTTCTAAATTTAACAGAATTAAACCTTATATAATAGTATATTTGTGCTGTCAGAAAGCAGGTAATTTCTGATGTCCTTCCTGTAGCATCTGTCTGGTTTTAGAGGGGCAGGGGGTAAAGAGTCAGGAGAAAGGGCGGACTCTGAAAATAAATCATCTACAATGTCTAACACAGGGGGACTAGCAAGCGGCCTGTGTTGAGGTAGTAAAAGAAAATCTCTAAGCCTTTTCTTTGATTCTGAGTAGTCTTGGCTCTCCCAGTGGAAGTGCTTCCTCATGGTATGCAGGGTTTCCCCAAAAGAAAAATCCTCAGGAGGAGAGGCTGAAGGGAATAGATTCTTCAGCAACAGAATCCTCATAGGGAGGAAGAGAGTATTCCTGCTCAGAAGAGGAGTCAGAGGAAATGGAAACGTGATCTGACAATTCATATTCTGTCTCTTGCCTATGCCTCTTATCAGGTCAGAAAAAGTTAACAATTGTATTTCTTGTGGGAAGCAAATACCTCATAAGGATTTTCATTCTTACTGTATTCCTTGCCTAGGCCCTGATCACAATATTGCTAGCTGTCGGCTTTGCGCTAGATTTAACCAATGCACTATTAAGCGTCGGTATGTTTTGCCTTTCATTACTTTGGCCGAAGATTCAATTATACAATGCCGTTGGAACAACCGACGACCGGAGTTTATAAAAAGCACAAGGAAAAGGACAGGCATCCGAGGTCCAAAACCGATGACGAGGCTTCCACTAAACCAGTCGCTGGTTCTCAGTGAGGCGCTTTCGCAGTCCCTGATGCCCGCTACCTCAGAGCCACAGGCTGCTGCCGATTCCCACGTGGAGCCAGCTAGGCCTCTGCATACTCAAGGTATTGGACACTCTGAAACTATTCCCTCAGATGAGTCCGGAGCCGCTGAGCAGGCATCGGCTTCTGAGGGTGTTTTCAGACCTACACAGTTATATGTAAAGCCTACCTCAGCTTCCAAAGTAAAGACTAAAGCAGCTCTAAAGACTAAGAAACAAGTACAGCATTCTCCTGGACAGACTTCCATGCCTAAAAAACAGATGCTCAAAATGGTCGAAGACCTAATTACCTTGATCAGGGGTTCCCATCCCCCCCCTGATAAGAGGCATAGGCAAGAGACAGAACATGACTCTTCAGATCAGGTTTCCATTTCCTCTGACTCCTCATCTGAGCAGGAATACTCTCTTCTCAGCCACCCAGATTTAGCAGAAACTGACCTACAAAGAATTGGTCCTTTCCAGTGTCAGACAGACCACAAAGAGGCAGATACAGACGCCCTAGAGGCAGATCCCAGCCCCAGGGCTCATACAGGCCTAAACAATGGGGCGCTTCTACCTCCAAAAGTGGAGAAGACAAATCACAGCCATACAGGAAACAGTCCCAATGGCTTCCCTCTGCTAGCACCAAGCACTTATCTTTTGTCAGCCCCCTTAGGGGGAAAACTAGCACTTTTTTCTCAAAACTGGCACATGATCACCCAGGACAAATGGGTCTTGAATATAGTGTCCCAGGGCTACAGGTTCCACTTTCACACCCTGCCAAGGGCAAAAGGTATGCCAGACCTGCAACACATTCAATAGGCAGAGGCACAAAAACAAGTTTCATCCCTCATGGACATGAGGGCCATTCAGCGAGTACCACAGCAAGAGCAGAGGCAAGGATTTTACTCAAGACTTTTCTTTGTACCCCGAAAGGACAAAGCCTGGAGACCAATACTGGACCTGTCTATTCCAAATACATTTCTGGACGTTCCAAAATTCAAAATGTTGAATTTGCAGCAGCTTCTGCCCATGCTGGATAAGAAGGCTTGGCTTGTAACTTTGGACCAAAAAGAGGCATACCTGCATGTACCAATCAGACAATCTTGCAGAAGATACCTCAGATTCATAGCTGGCTCAATGCACTACCAATTCTCTGCACTGCCCTTTTGCTTATCTACTGCGCCCAGGGTCTTCACAAAATGCCTGGCACCAGTAATTGTATATTGCAGACAGAGGAATTCAAATATATCCTTACTTAGGCGATTGCCTTATTCAAGCAGAGAACAAGGGCATTATACTAGAGCACCTGGCATTTGTAAAAAGATTATTGATTTGCCTAGGGTACACAGTAAATGAAAAGAAATCAAAATTTGTACCCTCTCAAGAGATAATATTCCTGGGTGCAAGCTTAAATACAACTGCCCAGATGGCTTATCTCACGCCAGACAAACAAAGGCAACTGACTTCTTACTTCACAATGTTGGCAACAAAGACCCAGTTAACTGCAAGAAAAAATCCGCAGGCTTTGGGCTTCATGGCATCCTGCATTCTGCTAATTCCATATGCCAGACTGCATATGAAGAAACTACAATGGTATCTAAAAAGTGTTTGGACTCAACATTGCCACAGCCTGGAAACATTGATTACCCTCATTCCTTGCCTTCAACAGGAGTTTCGATGATGGGCACAGTCCTGTCTCTTCAACAAGGGACAGCCATTCAACTTACTCACAGCCAGGCAGTCAATAACGACAGATGCTTCAGATTATGCCTGGGGGGCCCACTTGGCAGGAAAATGTATTCAGGGTACATGGCCCTCAAGCCAAATGCATCTTCATATCAATCAAAAAGAGATGCTAGCTGTTCAGAATGCCCTGACAGCTTTCAAGGACCTTCTTCATCCAGGACAACTACTGATAAGGACGGACAATACTACAGTCATGTGGTACATAAACAATTAGGGAGGCACACATTCCTGGTCCCTCTGCAGACAAGCCATGACTTTGTGGGACATAGCATTGACTTATCAAGTACATTTGCAAGCACAATTCCTGCCAGGAAAGAAAAATACTCTGGCAGACGAACTAAGCAGAAACATTACGGATCCCCACGAGTGGAAACTGGATCCACAAGTCTTCAACATGATACCAAAGAAATGGGGATGCCCAGACATAGATCTTTTTGCCACCCCTCATAACTGCCAACTACAGAGATTCTGCACAAGGACATCACTTTCCTCCACTCCCCTTAAAAGACCCAGGGGACAGGATTCCTGTAAGGACGAACTGGATTCAGATGAGGAATCCCTTGCTTGTTCATCACAGATTCCCTCTCCTTTAGACTGTGGGTCTGAGGAAGAGGAATCTACTAGTTCTGACACTCTTTTGAGGAAATTTTTTTTGGGGGGACAATCTTCAGAATGATGGAGTTTTTTATATGGTATTGTATCCCCATTTCTGAGGTACAGAAGAGGTATTACGAGCTCCTGCAAATGGATTCTCCTAGACCTTGTGCTGTTCCTCTTTGTTTTGGTTGCTTTGTTGGATGCCTTTTCTACTGCATCTAAGGCTCCTGATTCCCAGCACCATGCCCCCAAGTAACCAATAGGTTTTAGAGAGTGCCTGAGGACTGTAAATTTCTATATAGGTGTCCTGCTGATCCTTCTCTTGTGTCTGTGGCATCTGACAAGCCATCTCAGTTGCTGCCTTCTATTAAGTTACTTCCATCTGATAAAGACAACAGAACTATGGAAATGTTAGGTAAGAAGGTTTATACCTCTGCTACTTTAGCTTTTTGGGCTGTCAGTTATCAGACCGGTGTGTCCAGATGCATTTTTGGCTGTTCTTTCCCAGGCCTTTCAGGTAATTTCTGATTTCCCAGACTCTGAAGGGAAGACTTGTGCTCTGTCCCTGTTAGGAACTTCTTCCCAGGTGGCTCACCATTTCATTAAGTGTAGTTATGATGCAGCAGATATTTCTTCTAGGGCTGCTGCCTTTGGTTCTGTGATGAGGAGATATTCGTGGCTTCAGCTTCACATTTTGCCTGATGATATTAAGGGTAAGTTGATGCATGTTCCTTTGGACAACAAACACTTGCTTGTTGAAGCTGCTGCTGATTTGTTTACATCCCTTCAGGATAAGGGCAATGCCTTGCAAGAATTTAAACATGTTTTTGTTTCTCCTGTGCCTAAATTTCAAAGAAATTACCACAATAAGCTAGCTTTTGTTTGTAGGCAGTCTTGCCCTCCCCCAAGGGCAAGAAGGGTGGGAAGCTGTCCCCTCCTGCTAAAGCTACCCAAACTTCTGTCCCACAGAAGTCTCCTGTTCCTGGCAAACCAGGTCCTGTATGACTACCCTGTTCTTCTCAGCCACATTCCTCTTTCTCTTCATTTTTCACTTTCTGTTCTTGTTTGGTTAAAGATTACTATGGATTCTTGGGTTCTGTCCATTATATGTCTTGGGTATTTCATGGTCTGGAAATCTCTTCCCCCTTTTATGGGCATTTCTCAGCTCCCTCAGGAGCAGTTGCCCTTCTTTCCAGGTACTTCGGGATCTTTTCACTCAGGGAGCTGTTCAGAAAGGGGTTTTACTCCAGAATGTTTTTGGTGCTCAGTAAAGAGGGCGCTTAGAGACCTATTCTGGATCTCTCTCATC
Organism: Protopterus annectens; assembly: GCF_019279795.1. Taxonomy (NCBI): domain Eukaryota; kingdom Metazoa; phylum Chordata; order Ceratodontiformes; family Protopteridae; genus Protopterus; species Protopterus annectens. Next base: position 163,786,879 of record NC_056745.1, on the reverse strand, counting down.
TAATTCTTTCTGAAGATCCTCTCTCTTTTTGAGTGTTGTCCCTTTAGACTTGTTTCCTGGACCTCAAGGATGCTTATCTTCATATCCTGAGTCATCTCCTTTTAAGGAAGTTTTTATATTTCTCTGTTGCTTCCTGGCATTTTCAGTTCTGTGCTTTGCCCTTTGGCCTTTCTACTGCCTCAAGGATATTCACCAAATGCCTCGGTGCTTGTGATTGCTTCCTCCAGGCTAGGGGGATCGTAATCTTTCCCCTACTTGGACAACGTCCTGTTTCAGGCATCCTCTCCAGAGAGTTTTTTTTTTGCAAAATCTTCATTTTTGCCATCTCTCTTCTGCAGAGCCTGGGGTTCATTATAAATTTCAAAAAAAGTCCTTTCTGATTCCTTCTCAGGATCATTTCTTTCTGGGGTGCAGGATCCAGACTGTTCCTATGCTGGCATCCCTGCCTTTTCCGAAGGCCCTAACTCTTATTTCCTTTTTTTTCTGTCCCATCATCCTCTGGCTTCACTAACAGCCAGAGAAGTTCTGAGAGCTCTGGGGTTCATGGCTTCCACCATTCCTATGCTCCCTTTTGCCAAACTACACATGAGAAAACTTCAGTGGTTTCTAAAGTCAGTTTGGCGCCACCATTCTCATCCGCTCAGATTTTTAGTTCCTCTTCTTCCTTGTCTCAAGCAGGAATTTCAGTGGTGGATTCAGCAGTTGACTCTCAATCCAGAGTTCCCTTTTCATCTACTTCTTTCCTTTCAGGAGATGTTCACAGACACTTCTGATGTGGGTTGGGGAGCAGCATTTGCCTCCCTAAAGATGCAGGGAGTCTTGGTCACCTCATCAACAGAAAGACCACATCAACATCAAGGGGATGAGAGCTCTGCTAGCTCATCAAGCCTTTCATCCTCTCTTCTCCCCTGGACCTCTCAAGGTGTTTGCAGGGAATACCACAGTAATGTGGTATGTCAACAAACAGGGGGAAGAGGGTGATGCAAGGTCATATCATCTTTGCCGGATGGCATTCCTAGTGTGGGAACTGGCTATCCAGTGTCAAGTGACACTTGCAGTTTACAATCCCTTAGGTCAAAACATTGTGTCAGACTCTCTGAGCAGGTCCATAAGTCAATCCCACAAATGGATGTTTCACAGGGATGTGTTTCATCAGTTGGGTACTCCTCAAATATTTTTGCCTCCTTTCTGAATAGACAACTTCCTCTATTTGTGCCAGACTTCCAGGTCTTCTAGTTTGGAAGGTAGATGCCCTCTCTTTTTCTTGGAAAGGGATATTTCTTTATGCCTTTCCTCCCCTTCCCCTTATTCCAAAAGTCCTGTTGAAAGTACAAGGTGCTCCCAAAAAATCTTGTTGGTGTCTCCCTTTTGGCTGAGACAATATTGGTTCACCTTCTGCATTTAGCCAAGGGCAGTCATCACAAGTTACTTCACAGAGTGGACCTACTCACACAAGACAATGAATCTTTCATCCATTCCCATCTGTCCACTCTTCAGCTGACATTGTGGGTGATAGGATTTTTATTCCACGTAGATACCTTTCTTTTTTGAGGATGTGCTTAGGGTCCTATAGGAGGCCAGGAAACCCACTACTAGGAAATCCTACTTATCCAAATGGAAGAGATTTTCCATATGGTGTCTTTCTCATAACCTGGATCCACTTTCTGTGGATGTTCCTTGGTTTTCTCTTATCTGTGTGAATTGCTTAGTGCTGGGTTGGCTTATTCTTCTGTTAAGACCCACTTATCAGCTATTTCTACTTGCCTGCCTTTATTACCTTCTAGATTCAAAGCTAAACAATTCCTTAAAGGCATCCTTCATATTAGGCCTCCCAGGAAGCCTATTCCTCCCACCTGGGATCTTACTTTTGTTTTAGAAAAATTGACCCAGGCTCCTTTTGAGCTTGCAACTTCAGCTTCCTTGTAACATTGCTCTTGGAAGACTGTACTTCTGTTAGTCCTTTCTTCTGCCAAACAGGTGTCTGAGCTTCAAGGCGTTATGGCTTGTTCCCCTTTTTTGGTATTGCATAAGGACAGGGTATCCCTTCATACTAAACCTTCTTTTATGTCCAGGGTGGTGAATGAGTTGTCCCTTAATCGGTCTATTCATTTGCCCACTTTTTCCCTTCTCCGCAATCTGCCAGTGAGAAGGTGCACCACATGTTGGATGTGCATGGACAACTCAGATTTTATTTGGGTAATGCCAAGACTTTTCATATATCTGATCGGCTCTTTTTTCTTTTCATCCTATGTCCTTGGGATTGGCTATGTCCAAGCAAATTATTTCTCCTTTGATTTCTAAAGTCATTTTTTTTTGTTATTCCTTTCATGGTAAGAGCCTTCTTTCTTCTGTTAAAGCTCAATCTACTAGAGCTATAGCTTCTTCTGGTGCTTTTTTCAAAGGCTTGAATACTAACTCTATTCTGAGTCAGCTACCTGGACTTCTGTGCATACATTTACCAAGCACTACAGGTTAGATGGAATTTACAGAGCTAAAGCTGGTTTTGCTAGAGCCATCCTTCATGGGTTCCTTGAGAACTCAGCTGGTCCTTCCTCCTCCCTCTCTTCTTCCTGAGCATTGGCACTCTTCCTGTTGTAATGAATACTGCAACAGTGAAATGGAAGGGCATAGTACAGTAGTGTAAGATCTTACCATAACGGTAGATGTCCTTCTCTTCACTGTTGCAGTATTCACTCCCTCCCTCCTCCCCTTGGTCATTTTCTCTTCTGGATGTACTGATTACCTCTATTCTCCTTGGACTGGTGTTCCTACCGTGGCTCTCAGTTCTGAGGGTGGTACATCTGGATGTCACCTTTATGCCCTATGCTATGTGAGGAGCATACATGTGATGTACAGTGTGTACCTTAAACAACCTAAAGGGTTTGGTATAGTGGCCAGATGTCGGGCAGCCCTTGGTAAGGTATCCCTACTGTAATGAATACTACAATAGTGAAGAGAAGGATATCTACCATTATGGTAAGATCTTGTACAACTGTACTTTCTCCATTTACTCAAATATGTCTGAAGTACAAACTGAGTACCTGATGTAGGAGTGTCTCCTGCAGTGCTTCACTAGTCACTTTCCTTATTCCTGATATAATCTCGCTCATCACAGGCCTCTGTGTCCTACCCTTCAACCCTGCATCAGTCCAGATGTTCATCGTGTTTCACTGTTGCAGTCATGACTGTAGGGTTCTCCCCTGCCGGCAGGCAGTCCCCAGTCGGCCAGAATCCCAAGTCTGGGTCCGGTGTCAGCTGTTCAACCATGCTTCCTGACGTCAGAGTGCCAGGAGTACAAAACTGACAGCCGACGCCATGTTCTCCAGTCTTTCTTGCCGTGCAGTGATAGCAGTTCGCAAGTGCCGGTCGGCTGACTCCTGACAATCTTTTTTGAACAAAACTTCAGTCCGAAGATTTTATTCTCCTACTCAAGCTAAGTACCCCGTTGGGGAAACTTTTTTCTTGCTCCAGTCCGAGGTCAGAAAAAGTTAATAATTGTATTTCATGTGGGAAGCAAATACCTTATAAGGATTTTCATTCTTACTGTATTCCTTGCCTAGGCCCTGACCACGATTTAGCTAATTGTCGGTTTTGTGCTAGATTCAATCAATGTACTATTAAACGAAGGTACGATTTTGCATTTCATTACTTCGGTAGGCGTTTTAATTACAAAATGTCGTCTGATACGGTTCCAGCTACCGGAGTTCACAAACGATGCAAGGACAAAGACAGGCCTCTGAGGTCCAAATCTGATGATATCGCACAAGCACAGCCAGCTTCAGGTTCGGCCGTCATCAGTGAGGCGCTTTTGCAGCCCCTGTCATCGGTCATTTCGGAACCGATGGCCGAAACGGACTCCCACGAGGAGCCATCTAGGCCTTTGAATATTTCAATTGCAGGACCTTCGGACAATGCTCCTTCGGATGGGTCCGGAACCGCTGTGCAGGTACCGGCTTCCAAAGGGGTTTTCAGGCCTACTCAGCTTCTGATAAAGGCAAAGACAAAGGCAAAGACTCCTTCCAAATCAAAGACTGCAACACAGGCCTCTTCTGCTCTGGCTCCCAAGTCACAGAAGCAGTTACTTAAGATGGCGGAGGATTTACTTACTATGATTAGGGGTTCTCATCCCCCTCCAGATAAAAGGCCAAGGCAGGAAGTTTATTATGACTCCTCTGATCAGGCTTCTGTTTCTTCAGTTTCTTCTGACCAGGAATATTCTTTCCCTCCTTATGAGGATTCTGATGCTGAGGAATCCATTCCTTCAGCTTCTCCCCCTGAGGATTTCTCTTTTGGGGAAACTTTGCATGAAATGAGGGAACATTTCCACTGGGAAGGACAGGAGTATTCGGAATCTAAGAAAAGACTAAGGGATTTTCTTCTTCTTCCCCAACATAGACCCCTGGCTATTCCTCCTATTTTGGATATTGTGGATGATGCTTTTTCAGAGGCTAACTTAACCCCTGACTCTTTCCCTCCTGCTCCTGTTAAGCCTGACAGATATTACAGGGTTCCTGATTCCCACCAGTTTTTGTACAAGAACCCTACTGCTGACCCTGAAACCATTTCTCAGGGTCCTAAGGGAGTTAAGGCCGCTTCTGCAAAAAACCCCATTCCCACTGAGAAAGATTCCAGATCTTTAGAAGGATGGGGCAAAAAAGTGTACACTTCTGCTACTTTATCCATTAGGGCTTTAAACTGTCAGTTTCATATGCTGAAATACCAGCAATTTCTCCTGTCTGTTTTAAAACAAAAGCTTACTTCCATTTCCGCCTGTGCAGATGATAAGGAATTACATGACTTAATGCATGCCACTGAACAAGTTGGGAAGCATGGTTTACACTGTGGATTTGATGCCTTGGAGGCTTCTTGTAGGGCTGCTGCCTCTGGCACAGTCATTAGAAGGCATGCATGGTTAAAGGAACAAAATTTGCCTGATCAAGTAAAAGCTAAATTATTGGATGCTCCTGTTCAGCATAATGTTTTGTTTGGATCTAAAGCTGAAGAGGTGATTAAAAAGATGGAGGACAAGGCAAAATACATGCAAACTGTTAAAGATTTCTTACAAGTACAGTCGCCCAGATTTAGCAGGAATTGGCCTACTAAAAATTGGTCCTTTCCCAATACAGACAGGCCTCAGAGGGGTAGATACAGACGCTCCTGAGGAAGGCCTCAAGCACAAGCCTCTTACAGACCAAGACAGTGGACTGCTTCCACCCCTAGAGGGGGAGAGGACAGGTCGTAAATCCATAGGAAACAGACTCAATGACTCCCTCTGTTGGGCTGCAGGAACTTCTTGCCTGGAAGCCCCTCTCGGAGGAAAACTTTCACTTTTTCACCAAAATTGGACTCATATAACCCAAGACAAGTGGGTTCTGGATGTGGTTTTAAGAGGTTACAAATTCCATTTTCATACCCTACCAAGGCAAAGCGGATGGCCAGATCTTCCAAAACATCAATGGACAGAGGCCTTAAACCAGGTGAAAGCTCTTTTGGCTATGAAAGCCATAGAACTAGTACCGCTTTCAGAGATGGGACAAGGTTTTTACTCAAGGCTCTTTCTAGTCCCCAGGAAGCAAAATTCATGGAGACCCATTCTGGATCTGTCAGTCTTGAACACTTTTCTAGAAATACCAAAATTCAAGATGCTTACTCTACAGCAGCTACTTCCAATGCTGACCAAAAATGCATGGATGGTGACTTTGGATTTAAAAGAGGCATATTTACACATTCCCATCAGGCAGGAGTGCAGAAAATACCTCAGATTCAAGGCCGGGTTGAGGCATTATCAATTCTCTGAGCTGCCCTTTGGATTGTCTACTGCGCCCAGGGTCTTCACCAAGTGCCTGGCTCTAGTAGTAGCTTATTGCAGACTCAAGGAAATTCAAATTTACCCTTATCTGGACGATTGTCTTATTCAGGCAGACAGCAAGGATGTTTTACTCCAGCATCTAGAATTTGTTCAGAAACTTCTCAAGTTCCTGGGATTCACTGTCAACATAAAGTCAAATTTGACTCCCTCGCAACAGATAACTTTTCTGGGTGCTCTTCTAAACACAACAACCCAGATGACATTTCTGACATACGAAAAACAATTACAGCTGGCTTCAACTTTCAAAACCTTGGCAACTCTAACTCAGCTATCTGCAAGGAAATTCCTGCAGGCTTTGGGTTACATGGCCTCCTGCATCCTTCTCGTACCATATGCAAGACTACATATGAGGAAAATACAGTGGTACCTAAAAAGTGTATGGTCTCAGCATTGCCACAGTTTAGACATACTGATCTCCGTCCTGCCTTGTGTTCAAAAGGAATTCCTTTGGTGGTCCAAGGCATGTACTCTAAACAAAGGAAAACCCTTCTGTCTGCCTCCTGCCACTCCGATACTAACCACGGACGCCTCAGATTATGCATGGGGAGCCCATTTTCTGGGCAACTGTATGCAGGGCCTTTAGACAAAGGATCAGGAGCACCTACATATCAATTTAAAGGAAATGTTAGCCATTCAGAAAGCTCTGTGGGCCTTCAGGAATCTTCTGCAACCAGGACAACTACTGATACGAACAGACAACACCACAGTTATGTGGTACATAAACAAGCAAGGGGGATCTCATTCCTACCCCCTTTGCAGACTAGCCATGAATCTATGGAACACAGCTCTAGCTTGCAATCTGGACCTTCAGGCTCAGTTTCTACCAGGAAAGCAAAACTTCCTGGCAGACAGTCTGAGCAGAAACCTTTCGGATCCGCACAAGTGGATGCTGGACACCGAAATATTCTGGATGATAACAGCAGTCTGGGGATGTCCACACATAGACCTCTTTGCATCCCATCTCAATCATCAACTACAGAATTTTTGCACCAGGACTTTCCACAAACAAGCTTGGAAAGTGGATGCCCTATCATTCAGTTGGAGAAACCTCTCAGGATATGCCTTTCCGCCTCTTCCTCTTCTTCCACGGGTATTATTAAAGATAAAACAGGACAGGCCCAAGATGATTATCTTGCTGGCGCCAAATTGGCCTCGACAGTTTTGGTATCCAACTCTGAAAAACCTATGTCGGGAGCCCCCTTGGGTTTTACCACAGACTCCGAACCTTCTGTCCCAACATCAGGGTCAGGTTCTTCACTCCCATGTCAGAACTCTCAGCCTGGCGGCCTGGTTAATCCAGGGTCTTTGATTCATTCTCTCCTACCCAAGCAGGTTATGGATGTCATTTTAGAAGCCAGACGTCCTAGCACTAGAAAATCTTATGCAGGAAAATGGAAAAGATTTTGTTCCTGGATGTAGGCTCAGGATTTTGATCCTCTTCTTCCTAACATTCCTTTGATTTTACTTTATCTGACAGATCTCTTACATAAGGGTCTCTCTTTCTCTTCCATTAAGATTCATGCCTCTGCTATTTCTGCTCATTATAATACAGACCCTCCAATCTTTTCCCACCAGCTCATGAGACAGTTTCTCAGAGGAGCTAAGAACTTAAGGCCTCCTAGATCTCCTCCCATTCCTGCTTGGGATCTTATCTATGTTTTGGAAAAACTCACCTTACCTCCTTTTGAGTCTGCTGCCTCTTCTGACATCAAGTTTTTATCTTGGAAAACAGCCATCCTGTTAGCTCTGACCTCTGCCAGGAGAGTTTCAGAGTTGCAAGCTCTTATGGCTGTGGAACCTTATATTATTTTTCATCAAGACAGGGTTTCTTTAAGGACTTAATCCTACATTCATGCCTAAGGTGGTTTCCAAAGTGGCTTTAAATCAAACTATTCACTTGCCAACATTTTTCCCCACTCCTCAAAAATAAAGGGGAAAGTATCTTACATTCCTTAGATGTACACAGACAACTATGTTTTTACCTGGACAGAACCAAGGACATCAGAAAATCAGAGCAATTGTTTGTTTCTTATGCTTCAAGTTCTCAAGGTAAAGCCATTTCAAAACAGACCATTTCTAAATGGATTGCTCATGGTATTAGATTTTGTTATTCACACCATGGAAAGCGAATCCCAGGGAGTATACAGACTCATTCCACCAGAGCTGCTGCCACTTTAGCTGCCTTCTTCAGGGGAGTTCCTACCAAAGACATTTTGGAGGCTGCAACTTGGAGTTCAGTGCAAACTTTTTCAAAGCACTACAATCTACCTTTCTACTCTAAGTCTAGGGCAGGCTTTGCTTCTGCAGTCTTGCAGGGCCTTTTAGCCGCCCCTTCTACTTTATGACCACCTCTCTTTCACTCTGCTTTGGGATTCTACCCTACAGTCATGACTGCAACAGTGAAACACAATGAACATAGTACAGTTGTGTACACTTACCATAAATGTAGATGTTCGAGTGTCTTCACTGTTGCAGTCTGGATTTCCCTCCCTCCTGTCCCCTCTTATTTTACCTTTGTATGGTTCCCTTTCTCACCATTCTTTTGAGGTGTATTTGCAAAGGTTATGGGACCTTACCCATTTTGGAACTCCTGACATCTGGGGCAAGAAAGACTGGAGAACATGGCGTCGGCTGTCAGCTTTGTACTCCTGGCGCTCTGACGTCAGGAAGCATGGTTGAACAGCCAACGCCGGACCCAGACTTTGGGATTCTGGCCGATCGGGGACTGCCTGCCGGCAGGGGAGAACCTCACAGTCATGACTGCAACAGTGAAGACACTCGAACATCTACTTTTATGGTTAGTGTACACAACTGTACTTTTCTCAGTCTTGGTCTTACTCCCACCTCCTCCAGTTATCCTAGCAGCCTCCTGTACAAGACAAATCCGAGGCCTTGGCGAAGTCCAGGTGTGTACCACATCTACCAGAATTACTTTACAAGTTTGCCTATAACCCAGTCACAAAACTGGATTAGCTTTGTTTGACAGCTTGTCCTTGCCACAAATGAGTGTTGCTACTGTCTGTGATTATCATTATCTAGAAAATCAACTCTCCCTCCCTTCTGTGACTTTCCTTTCTGTTGCTGACAGAATAATAATACTATATGCCTCCCTTGTACCAGGTGATGTTTTATATACTATCCCCATGTCCTCCAGCACTACTGCACTGGCCATTGAGCTGTTGAAGATCATCTTTAAGGGATCTGCCTGTACACCAGCTCATATCTGAGGTCTTTTCAAGATATTCTTTCTAATCCTTTTGTTTTATTTTTTCCAAGCTGTAGACTGTTCATAAGTTCATAGGTGTATGCAAGACTAATGACCACTGGGGCCCTTATAAGCTTAGCTGTACAACTCAATTGTGACCCACAGATTTGATTTATATAGGGAATGATTTACTGATTGCCTTTGTCCATCAGAGACATGGGAGCCAGATAGGGTGAATTTCTGATTACCCATCCATTGATCTAAGTTGCACTTAAATAGGGATATGGAGGAACTCTGCTTCAGATAGATGGGGAGCCTGTTCCAGAGAATGGAAATTCTCTGAGAAATATGTCTATCCAATGTGTCCTGTTTATGTCCCAAGCAAAGTTTAGGTCTTTTAATGTTGTAATTCTAATGCTGTCTATTGTGCGGTTGTGCAAAAGGTTAATCAAAATAGGGTCCAGGGATGCTTTGTATCTAGTCAAAGATCACTTCTTAAAAGTTTGTATGATACAGAGTAAAGAGACAGAGCTTTGAGGTGTTCAGCATTGGACACTTAGTTTACTCCCTGTATTCATTTAGTAAGGAACTGTTGGATGTTCCAGTTGCTGATGTGTCTGGTCAGGTAAATATCAAAGGAGGCATTTTGCTCTGTGATGGCCAGCTAGCTATCCAGCATGTTATAAAGAGGTATATACCTAGTTCCACAAGTTTGTTGACAATGCCCAAGTGGGGTATTGTATCAAATGCCTTAACCAGATCTAGGTAGGCAGTATGCACCATTTTCCCCTTGTTCATTGACTTGGCGACCTTTTCAAAGAAGTCCACCAGATTCAGTAAGCATGACCTTCCTTTGATAAAGCCAAACTGGGATTAATTCAGTCTCTGGTGGTATCCTATGTCCTTGTTGATAATTTCCATAATTCTTTTCATGGCTTTGCAAATAACACTAGTCAGACTAATGGGTCTGTAGTTTCCAAGATCTGTTGAAAGTTCTCCCTTATGAAAGGGGTGACTGTCGCAGTTCTCCAGTCATGTAGTACAAATCCTGTTTTAAGATTATAGTTAAATAATAACTCCAGGGATCCTGATAAGTCATATTTTAGACTATTCAGGAGACATCCTGTGATGTTATCAGGGCCCAATGAGTCCATGTTCTTGGCTTTAGCTGATTCATATTTGACATTGAACATTAGACAAAGGAGTTTAAATAACAGAAGAAGTGAGTGAGCTGATGGACATCCTGAACAACTTCTCCAGTCCTCTTTGCAAGTTGAGGATTCAGAGGCCATTTATAGTCGGTCTTTTGGAAGTGAGGCACCTAGTCACCACTTGGGAAAGTAAGTATCTTTCACCTGTTCTTTGTAGCATGGTAGGACAATGGGAAGTGGTGGTGGACACTTTCTCCACCCTATGGCATGAGATATTTCTATATATGCTCCTCATGCTCTTGCAGGTTATAAATATGACTCATTGCAAAGACAAAAGACACAAATCATTTCTTGTCACCCCATGGTGGCTGAAAAGGGCTATGTTTCAGGCATTTGGGTCCTTACGACTAAAGGAAATTGTCACAGTCTTTACTATAAATATTACCCATGACTGGAGCAACAAATGGCTGCTCCACCTTGAGGCCTGACTTCTGATGCAGATAGTCTTGGATCTTGCATGACTTTGCACCTGGGATCTCTAAAGCAACTATGGCTGCCATGAAGCTTCCACATGACAGGCCTCCCAAGTTTAAATTATTCTGTATTTTAGCAGAGTGCTGCACTGTACTATCTCAGCTGATTAACTTGTAGGTAGGTGTAGGTGATTCTCACCCACCTTGGACACCTGTGTGATTTGGACCAGAGTTTTCCTATGGTGATAGTCCATATGTCAGTTATTCCTTCCATAGTGATACTGTGGCAGGCAAGATTGTGTCTCAGGTCCAGCTTTATAAGCAGCTGCATAAAGTGATGCATTTCCATTTTCCTTTGAAGAACCCCTTCCCTCCTTGAAATCTGAACTTCATGACTGACAGAGTTGTGTGCATCTCATTTGAGCCTTGCTAGTTTAGCAGAGCTGAAATTCATCTCTTCAGAAATAAAATGTGTTCTGGAGATCACCTCTTCTTGCATTATCTCAGAACTAACTGCAAGTTCTCGTGTGGGGACCCATAACTTGTCTGTCTTAACATATTGGGTCTCCTGTACACCACAGTTCCTCCCAAAAATGCTTTTTGAGTCGTCCATAAACTAGTCCATTTACCTCTCTTTGATGGGACAAAAAATAAAGGAGAAGGAGACGTTCACATCTTGGATGTGCACCCTTAGCTCAGGTTTTACATGAAGCAACTGCATGAACTCAAAGACCAAACAGCTGTTCTTTTTCATGTGAGAGAAGGACTGAAATTTGACATTTTTTTTTTCGTCAGGCAGTAAGCCACCCATTTGAAAATTTTGCAAAGGCCATCCCATTGGGGGAGTAGCTATTTTTGGTGCTTGTTTCATGGGAAGTATAGTAGTAGAGAAATCTCATGGAAATACTGGGAGAACCTACAAACTCTGTGTAGGAATTAAAGGTCAGCAGGAATGTGTCCATTGCAAACATCTGTTCTGCTACCACTTGATCTTTGCATACTTTCACCAAGCAGTACTGCCTCCACTACATTTTCAGGAGTCAGGCTGCCTTTGGTGCATCTGCACTTTAAGATTCAGTCTTCCAGGCATCGATTCTTGAGAAATCCTCCATTTCCTTCCATCCTGTTTTTTTGCTGCTTGAGATTCAACCTAGTCAGAGGACCTATTAAAAGGAAGGTCCCTAAAGTTAGATAAAAACATGTATTTTTTGTGTATTTAATTTATTCATTGGTTAACCAGGTAAGTGATGTGGTCTGTCGTGAAGTACTTTTTAGTTATGATTTAGGGGGAATAGTGAAGAGATGGGAACACAGAGAACATGCACATTCCATGTAGGGACTGAAGATCAGCATTGTACCTCAGACTCAGAAACTGTAAGGCTGAGATTTTAACCATCAATCCCCTGTTCTGCCCAACTTAACTAGCTGGTGCTGGACCACAGTCTAGTATTGTCTGATGATCTGTTATATCTGATTTCATAAGCTTTGATATAAAAAATCTCATTGCTCTAGACCTGCAACACTATGTTTTTTTGTCAAAGAGAAATTATAAATATGTATATTTACTGTAGAAAACTGAGTAAATCATTGAAGTTATATGTAACTGTCATGTATTTCAAAGAGTATACCTACATCTGTTAAGGCCTTTGATAGTATTCCCCATGCTGGAATTAAAAATAAGCTTAAAGGCCTAAATGTAGACATTTATGTTATGAGATGGATAGATAGAAGTCTGATTGAAACATGGAACCAAGGTAGTTAATATATCAGGTGCCTCCTCAAAAAGCAAAAAGGTGCTTAGTGGTGCTCCTTAACTCCAAGTGCTGGGACACTTCTGTTCAACATATAGGGCTAACTATAAAATTATTAATGACTCTCATTGTCATTCAATCAGCATCTTATGTCATTTTTTTAGAGCAAGAGCTAAACCCTACAAATTTGTGGTGCATTAGAAACAGGTTTAAATTTAAGTACAAAGAAGTGTAGTATTGTCACCTATGGTAAACACATCTCAACAGCATCTTACATTATATATAGTACCCAGATCCAGACTGATATGGTCAGCTGAGATCTTGGCACCTTCACAAATGGATCCTATTCCTTTCATCATCACATAGCAGCAGTAGCCAGAAAATCCTTCTGTCTAGCCTAATTAATAAATAAAGGTTTCTCATCCAGGTCAAAAGAAGATGTTAAGTTGTCTATCTCGCCTTCATTCTTGCTGGATGGGTTGCTCTAAAAGCTCGAGAGTTGGTTCCAATATCCCACAATGCTAGGCGTGAGTTACCTCAGATCTGTGTTGGTTTTCTACCGGCTTCTTGGTAAGTAACTTTGATCTAAAGTTAGTGTATTTAAACCCCTTTAATTTTAATTTTATCACTTGTTTCCCTTAGTTTAGTGGATTCCCTCCTACTTTCTATCTAAAATCCCTTTTGTTTCCACAAGAACTTATAAGTTCTTCCCTCAGACTTGAGACCTTCTTTCCTCATTCTAGTGGTGTGTGTGTGTTTTTGCTCTTAAGTTAAAACCTTGATAGTTTTATATTTTGAGTTTAAAATAGCATAGGGTGTAATCAGTGTGTTTGACTGTGTGTGTGTGATTACACTTGCTAATATGTCTAAGGATACAAAGGTCTCAGTCTTCAAGAAGTGTGATGCGTGCTGTCGGAAAATGTCTCTGACAGACGGTCACACTTCTTGACTCCTGTGCTGTTTGCCACGGCTTCAGCCCCAGGGTCCTGTAGGAAAGGAAAAACAAGCTGATCCTGAGAGGTTTACTTAAGCCTGAGGGTTCCCTCACAGTCTCTTCGGGAAAGCCCTCCAAGGCTTCTAGGTCCTCGGCTCCAGCTTCTGAGCCGAGACCTCTCCATCTACATCGGCTCGGCTGGAGCCGATGAGTCTCAGGCTACAGCTTCTGTGGTTTGTCGGCTCCGACAAGACCTTGAGCCGACATCTAGGAAGAGGTCTAGGTCACCATCCCTTGGCTCCGTTCATTCCAGCATCTCCTCTGCTGTCTGAGCGGAGCCATAGATCTCACTCCTCCAGGTCATCGAGGCTTTCGGATCACGACCTTCAGAGGGTAGTGAGTAGACTTTTGAAGTCCGAGGCACTGGCCCAAATGCTCCAGAGTCCGACTCATCAGTCAATGCCTCAGCTTGTCCCAATTAATATTCCCCCTCCGACTCCTTTGTGCTCGGGCAGGCGTCTGGGAACGAGACATACACTTGTCTTGACTCCGTCGTCTCTGCGATTTTCTTCTTTGAGGAATCTCGCCCGGGCTTCCTCGGCGTCGGCTCCGGGGTGGTGGCATCGGACCTTGTCCGAGCTCAGCTCCGACATCGGCCTCGGAGCCATCTCTGTCGGTGCCGAGGGGAGGTTTCTCTGGAGGCGAGGGACCTCTGGCTTTGCCTGACAGTGTTGGAACCTTGTTCGACTCCACAGTCGGCTCCGTCCGCCCTCCCACTTTGCCTGTGGCCTTTGCTGTCACTCTCCCTCATCCCAGAGCAAGCTCCTCAAGAATCCCCTGTGGGGATCTCATCCTCTTCGAGGCCTCTCCTGAATTGGCAGGGGCCCCCTAGGAAGAGAAAGTGCAGAGGAAGCACATAGACTCACCTGAGTCTGTCACCTCTGACACAGATTTAGAGGATTCGAGGGTTCCCCACGTTCCCCTTCTGAAGATGTCTCTTCTAGAGATCCTGAAACAGAGGGAAATTGGCCAGCCCTTAACCCTTGGAGGATGAATCTGTGTATCTTGTTCCACCTCCTGGGTGTCCCCTTTGATCCCCTCATGCAGGTGGTTGCAAAGAAGGCCTGGACGGCTCCTGATTCAGTGGACCCTACCCCAGGAGACCCTCCAAATTTATAACTGCACCAACTGACAAGCAATTCCTCACAAAAGGTGTTTCCGTGGATGCTATGGTGGTAGCTGCTGCCACCAAGAAGAAACTAGCTGATCCCTGTCCATCCACCTAACAAAGAATCCAGGTCTATGGACAGGTACGGAAGCGGATGTTCTCGTCAGCGACCTTTGCAATCGCTGAACTACCTATGCCATTTTACTCGTCTTCAAAGAGACTTGATCAAGGAAGCGAGTGATATGTTGAAGGATCCTACAGCTGAGGGTTTTCAAGACAAGATGAACACTCAGCTGGCTACCCTGAACTCCATAGCTAACTCCTCCATGCCTCCTTTCTTATGCGGCTGATGGAGCCGCAGAGGGCGCAGGGACAGGTGTCGACTGGATGCGGTTATGCAACTTTATGGACCCCTTTAAACGTAAAGCTTTCACTAATTCCCGTTTGATGGATCATCTCTTTTGGTCCTCAAGTGAAAGAAACCTTGACTAGGTGCGAGACAGATGGCAAGACTCTTTCTGCCGCCGGAGTCCGTTTTCTCCTTCTAGGCCTTACCCCAAAGGCCAGAAAAGTGGGAAAATGTGGTTCCGTAAACAATCTCAAGGGACTTAGCCTGGCCGCAAAAAGTCGGGTCCCGCCAGAGGCAGAGGGGAACAACAATGGTAGACGCCCTAGAGGCGAACCAGGGCAATCGTGAAGTTTTCTCTGATAAGCCCTTTCAGCATCCCTACTGCCTACCTTCGAGGCAGTCTGTCACTGTACCCAAAGCCTGGCTATCCCTGACTCAAGACAAATGGGTACAGTCCATCATTTCCGAGGGTTGTTCCATTCCCTTCTTTCGCATTCCAAACCAATCAAAAATCCCTTCCAGATGTTCCACCAAAGGGATCTAAATTTCAAAGCTGCTTGCCAATTCAGCCAGTTCCAGCAGACCAGCAAGGATAAAACTGGGGACTGGAGACCAATTTTGGATCTCAGTATCTTGAACAAGTCAGTCAAGAAAACAAGATTTAAGCTGGATGTGCTCTATAGATCTTCAGGATAAGATTCCTCCGCTTCAGGCTGGGAACCAGTCATTTTCAATTCAGAGCCCTGCCCTTTGGTCTCACCACTGCCCCCGGGTGTTTACCAAATGCATGGCAGTGGTAGCTTCTCACCTGAGACATCAAGGATTCCAGGTGTTTCCATATTTGGACGACTGTCTCCTCACAGCTCCCACCAAGCATCTTCTTCTAATGGCCAGGGACTACACCTTTCGCACTTGTCGAAATTTAGGCATTTCAATAAATTTCGAAAAGTCTGTTTTGTCACCTTGTCGTACTATTACCTTCATAGGTGCAAATCTAGACACAGTCAACATGTCTGCAAGACTAACAGATCAGAGAATAACAGACATACACAAAATAGTTTCACTCCTCTTCAGCAGCAACAGAATCAAAGCCAGGCTAGTGCTGAAAGTGTTGGGGATTATGGCGGCTGCCATACCTCTGCTTCCGTTAGCCAGATTCCACATGAGAATCCTTCAATGGATGCTCTTCACGCAATGGTCGTACCAGCAACTTCCAATGTCTCACACCATTATGATCACGCAATCATGCAGAAATCATCTTCTGTGGTAGATGTCTTCCCCTCAGCTCTTATTGGGAAGACCCTTTGTTCCTTCCCCTCCGGTTGCTACTCTGACAACGGACGCCTCCCTGATCGGGTGGGGGGGGCATTATCAGGGCAGAACTGTCCAGGGCACATGGCAACCAGAATGCCACTTGCACATAAATGTTCTAGAGATGAGAGCAGTGCTTTTAGCCCTTCAAGACTCTCTTCCCTTGGGAGCGATAGCAATCCAGATGGACAATATGTCTGTAGTGTGGTATAACAAGCAAGGCGGAAGCAGGTCCTACCTGTGTCGAGAAGCACTCAGACTGTGGCAATGGGCGATTTCTTCTCAGCGGTTTCTGATATCCCGAAGTCCAATCAGATCGCGGACAAGTTGAGCAGAGCTATCCTTATGCCTCACGAGTGGTCTCTGAAAGACTCTGTTGTGAGAGAAATTTTTCTAAAGTGGGGTCAGCCTTGTTGCGACCTTTTTGCTACTCCCAAAACAGCAAGTGCAGAGATTTTTCACTCTTTTCCCATTACCAGGCCAACCCAGCAGAGACGCTCTAGTCCAGGTTTGGTCCCGGGACTTCTGTATGCTTTTCCTCCTTCCCACTAATCTCTCAAGTGATACAGAAAGCTATCGCTCAGAAGGCTTCATTGATCCTCATTGCTCCATACTGGCCTCGACAGGTTTGGTTCCCTTTTCTACATCAGTTTCTGTTGGAGCGACCTTGGCATCTGGACCTAGTTCCAGATCTTTTGATCCATCAGTCCTCCCCTCTCTGAACCTCACTGCTTGGTTCCTCCAGTTCCAACCTTAGCCAGGCTTCCTCAAATATCTCACTCTGTTTGAGATATTTTGATAGCTTCCCATAAATCTTCCACTAGAAAGATTTATTTGAGTAAGTGGAAAGCCTATTGGGCTCAAGGAGGGGACATAGATCCTTTCACTGCTTCCATCCAAATGGTCCTTGATTTTCTAGCTGAACTCTTCCATGCAGGTTCATCTCCATCTACTCTTAAAGTTCAATTGGCAGCTATTTCTAACTTTCATGTGGGCATTTCAGAGTCTGCCATAATGTCCCTTTTGAAGGAGTTTTTCTTCTCAGACCTCCTATAAGAAATCCTCCTCCTCCTTGGGACCTAAATTTAGTTCTTAGTTCTTTGATTCTTTCCTTCCCTTCGAACCTGCAGCCTCCTGTTCTTTAAAATTGCTATCATGGAAGACACTCTTTCTGGTAGCTATTACTTCAACTAGAAGAGTTTGAACTTCATGCACTCAGCTGTCGACCTCCTTATCTGTTGTTCCATAAGGACAGGTTATCTTCTGAACCAACCCGTCCTTTTTACCTAAGATAGCCTCGTCTAACCTAAATCAAAGCATTGACCTTCCTGTGTTTTTTCCAGAATATTCTAACAGGTCTGAACAGAAATTGCATTGGCTAGATGTTCATCGTCAGTTAAGGTACTATTTGGATAGAACCAAACAATTCAGAAAATCTGACCAGCTGTTTGTCTCTTATGCAGAAGGCAGAAAGGGACTTTCAGTTTCAAAGGTATCATTATCTAGATGGCTAACATCATTTCCCTTGTTTATGAAAT
Source organism: Protopterus annectens (assembly GCF_019279795.1). Classification (NCBI taxonomy): domain Eukaryota; kingdom Metazoa; phylum Chordata; order Ceratodontiformes; family Protopteridae; genus Protopterus; species Protopterus annectens. The sequence continues at coordinate 163,769,130 of NC_056745.1, read as the reverse complement.
TAGACACCAAAAGCTGCCTAACAAACCTAAAGCCCATTCTACCAGAGCTTTGGCTACTTCTATAGCCTTCCAAGACAGACTGCCTATTGACACCATTTGTGCAGCGGCTACTTGGGCTACTCCTCACACTTTCATTTCTCATTATAAGTTGGATTTAGCTTCTAGGCATAGAGCTAACTTTGGTTCCACTGTTCTCAAGAGTCTGTTCCGTTAGGCCACCCGTGACAAGGTGCTAGGACGGTCCCATCCAGCAAGAATGAGATAGACAACTTAACATATAGAAGTTATGTTCTTACCATAATGTTCCATGTTAGTTGTCTTCTTCTTCTTCTTGTGTCCCACCCTCCTTCCCCTGGCCTGGACAGACCTAGAGGAGTTTTGATTGTGACCTCTCTTTCTACCACCTCTTACTTTAGGTATATGCTGCTGTGCATATTTTCCTGGATCAGGATGTAGGTCACCCTTCTCTTCTCCCTGGTTTATAGAGGTGGACTTTGTTTATAGTTATTCTGTTACTATTATAAGCTGGGCCTAGCTTACAAACGAGATCTGAGGTAACTCCTAGCATTGTGGGATATAAGGGGAGCCTCGTGCGGTGGAACCAACTCTCGAGCTTTTAGACCCATCCAGCAAGAAGAAGGCAAGAAGAAGACAACTAACATGGAACGTTATGGTAAGAACATAACTTCTATTTATCAGTCCTTTATACTCTGCCATGATCAGACCAGTTATAGAATATAATGCCACTTTTAGTATTTATCTATCCAAATACATCACATAACTAGAATTACCTCAGACGTTCCTAAGTAAAAATAAGATAAGACAAACTTGAAGCTTTGTCCCTATACTCTGCCTCATAAATTCCTATGTAATTTATGTCTTGCGTTCAGTGTTAAGGACCCAACCCTGCTTGGTCTCCTAAACTTACAAAAAAGAAATTACTCCATTAACACTTGAATTAAAGATTTTAATCTCTTTACTGTGGGTGTGAAGTTTTGCACTTCTCAGGGAGGTTTCTACTTCCATGTATTCCATTCTCCAACCTCCAGAGACTCCAGTAAATTATGTCTGGCATGGCAGTCCAAGGAAGGTAGACATCACATGCCACTGGTGACCTTGGATTCCAGTCATGTCTATTCTGTTATTATACAAGGTGAGTTGTCTCTTGTTCCTTCTAGCTGGGAACCTGCTGTGCTGTACCTTGCAGCAGCTGAATCTGACAGGAGTAGTGGGGAACTGCTAGTTAGCTTTGGCTACTGCTCAATTTGGAACAGATGTCAATGGGACTGACTGGTACTTTTGATGGAAACAGTTGGCTGATTGTCAGCTTTCATGGTTCTGTTCACCTTTTACTAGATCTTGCCTACCTGGGGTAATCGGAAAGTTCCTGTACTTTGTTTCCTATGTTAGGCAGGTTGGAAGCTTAGCACCAACTGGTTGTTAGCCCCACCTGTGTTTGCTACCTTCTGTTCTCTGCTGGGATCTTCCTGTTTGGAAGTCTTGAACTCTTCTTTCAACAGACATTTCTGTTAGCTATGATTTCTACTGGGTGTCATGATCCGGGAGGACAACAGAGACATTTCTCAATAGCTCCACCTTCTCAGAGTGCTGATGTCTTCACTTGAGAGGTGGTGACCTTCTCAGCATACTCCCTCCTTTTACCAATTCTTCAGAAGATGGTTTCCTTTGTTTCCCTTATCCTAGTTAGCTGGAGGAATAGGTGGGGAGGAGAACTCCAAACAGCATTGTCTCTTGTGGGGGATTCTCTCCCAGAAAGATCAGGTGCTGAGACTGACCTTGTTAACTTGCCAAGTATCAGTGTAATGTTGAGCTTTTTTTCCCATTCTCCCAAGGGGATGGATCCTTCTGCTCCTTGGGGCACTTTGCCCATTGGCCTTGGTTGTGTCTGTCTGCTACTCTGCAATTAGCCACCTCCAGTGCTTGTCTTTTTATTATGATAGTCTAGGTACATGCAGAGAGACATAGGGCATAAAGGTGAAGTATGGGCAGACACACTCAGAACTGAAAACCCTCCAGGAGGAACAGAATACTGTCAGGCACAAGAGAAAATGTGTATCCAGAAGATAAAAAAAGGAAGAGGAACCTATCAGCCTGGAGGGCAACACAAATCCAGAGCAAGAGCTAGGACAGAGGGGGCAAGATGGAGGGGACCGAATACTGCAACAGTGAAGAGAAGCACATCTACTGTTATGGTAAGATTGTATACAACTGTAATATGTCCCTTCATATTGCTATTGCAGTATTTTTTACCTAAGGGTGAGAGTAAGAGCTTAAGAGGAAACCTGCGAGGAGGAAGGCACAGATGAGCCCTCTACAAATCCAAGCAGGATAGCCCTGGCAAAGCCTGCCCTGGCCCTGGATATAATATCCAACTTGTAATGTTGAGAGAAAGTATGAACAAAGGACCAAGTAGTAGCCTCAAGAGTGGAATTGGTATCCAAACCCTTGAAGAAGGCAGCAGAGGAGGCAGCTGCTCTAGTAGGATCTGCCCTCACAATCGAAAGACATTTGCCATGAAATCAGTAACAAAAGAAATGGCTTTAGAAATCTAGGAGGGAGATGGTTTGCTTAGAGACAGCCAAACCCAAAGTCCTGGGATGAAAGTAAACAAAAAGCTGCTCAGATTTGTGAATAACTTTAGTCTTATCTGTATAATATCTGAGGTGACTATTCAAATCCAAGTTGTGAAGAACCTTCTCACAGGCAGACCACAGAGAAGGAAAAAAGGAAGGGAGATAAATAGATTGATTAAAACACAATTCATTGACCACTTTGGGAATAAAAGAAGGATTCATATGAAGAGAGACACTGTCTTTATGAAAAAACAAAAAAGAGGAATATCCATAAGAGCCTCAAGTTCAGATGCTATCTTGGCAGATATAAGAGCCAAAAGAATAACAGTCTTCCAAGTGCAATGTTGTAAGGAAGCTGAAAAAAGGAAGAAAAGGAGCCTGGGTCAGTTTTTCCAAGTACAAATTTGAGGTCCCAAGAAGATAAAATAGGCTTCCTTCGAGACCATATATGAAGGACTCCTTAAACTGCTTGATCTTAAACCTAGAAGTCAAAGGAGGATTCCAGGACAGAAAAACAGAAATTGCTGATAGGTGAGTTTTAACTGAAGAATACACCAACCCAGCATGGAGCCGATCACACAAATAAGAGATAACCAGAAGGTAGGGGATCCTGATGGTGAGAGAGGCACAAGACAGATCCCGAGAGAGGCACAAGACAGAAAATCTTTTCCATTTGGGCATATAAGATTTCCTGGTAGTGGGTTTCCTGTGAAGCATCCGTTCATGAGCCTGTGTTCTAGACCTACTCAAAGAATCTGCCACAAAGATGTGCTCTGAGGGAGTATAAACTAAGTGATACTGGATCGTTAGAACCCAGGCCTGAAGAGCTAGTCTGGAAAGGAGATAAGACCTCATGCTTCCCCTGTTTGACATACCGTATCTCTGTGGTATTGCCTGTAAAGACTGAGTTGTCATGAATGAAATAGGGAATAAAAGACCCACAGAGCCAAAAGCATCACCCTTATCTCCTTGTTGTTCATATGATCTGACCTCTGATGAGGAGGCCAGAGACCCTGAACCTTTAGGGAGCCACAAGAAGCTCCCCACCCCACATTTGAGGCATCTGTGAATAGCTCTTGAGAGGGGATTTGATGCCTGAAAGGGAATTTCCTGGACTGAGAGAGAGTTGATGAATCCAACACTGTAGTTCGAGCTTAAGATAAGGAAGAAAAGGAATAGGGAACTCCGGGAGGTGGCAGTGTTGGAGCCATACCATTTTGAGATACCACTGCAACTACCTCATTTGGAGCATGATGAGAAGGAGCATGGGAATGGTTGAGGCCATAAATCCTAGAACCATGAGAAATTCCCTGGCCGTGAGTGAGGACAGAGGAAGAAGAGACTTGTAGAAGGCTGTCAGGGACAGAACCTTGGGGGTGGGGAGAAATGCTAGCATGGGAATGGTCTGAATTAAGCAACTGAGGAAAAATATGATCCTGTGAAGGCATCAGGACATGACTTCTGGAAGTTTCTGGTGAACCCCTAGACTGTGTAAAAGACAAATAATAAACTGGAGAGCTCACAAACTTTACCAAAAATATCATTCTGGAAAAGGATTTCCTAGCAAGAGGATAGAGTAATTGCATTCTCAGAGAAATCCTTGACCCTATTATGCAACAAAGGATAGACAATAATGAAGCCCACAACAACCCATACACGACTTCCCAAGCGGTCCCAAGAATCCTCAAAGAACAAAAGAAGACTTGAACACTAGCATTATACTTATGTATTCAGTCGACTCCAAAGAAATAAAAAGGATGTTCAATGAAAACTGGTGCATCATCAGTGAATGCAATACAGTTAACAGAATCTTCTCACCCAGACCAGTAATAATCAGAAGGAGCAAAAACATTTGAGACTATGTGGAAAACTTGTTCATTCAGGCCCCATCAAACCTCACCCCTAGGATGTACCCTTGCAGTCCAACATTCTGCAATGATTATCAAACTACAAGCAGGAAGTCGAAATTCTACTGCCCCAACACTAAGAAATATTCCACAAGCCGGACATACAGCAGTTGCAGCAGTGACAATGTAGTAGAGCCCAATGCCACAAATTCCCAGCCTTTTACATCAGAAAAACAGTCAATAAACTCAAAGCATGAATAGCTTGACACTATACAGACATCAGACAAGGAGCTCCCACTAACCCAATGGCTAAACATGGCAAGATGTTCCCAAACCACAATATCTTCCTCTTCCATATAGTGGACAGTGAAAACTCGGGCCCACTCAAAAGAAATAGAAATTACAAACTAGAGAAAAGAGAACTGGCATGGCAGATCCATCTCCAAGCCAGAAAACCTCCCAGTCTTAATACCACAGCCTCCATAAACTGCATCATCAACCTCTGTAAACTGGGCCTTCATATATTTTGCTGACTACAATCATGCAATCGACACCACATCAAGGTTCTTGGTTTTCATGATTCTGAGAAAATATGACTGTTTCATTAGACTTTTGTTTCTTACAGGACTGATTTTGATGTGGTATTTTTTCTACCAGAATTTGCATTTCAGGTATTTTGTGGTTATTAATTATTGGCCCATTTTGGGTTTTGTCTGTACTTTGGTTCTATGAGCCAAAGCTGTTTTTTACGTCATGCTAGACATGCTTGTTATTTAGTGTTGTATGTAGCCTACTCATGCTGCTCCACAACTGATGCAAGGCACCTGGCCCCACCTCAGGTTTTTGGTACTAATTTTTTCCCAGATGTCTTCACGTCTTCACTTTTTACCCCAGCTCTTCTTGCATACACACTTTCCAACCTCCTTTGTCTATATGCATTTCCATTGGTACTCTAATTATTTGTCTTTACTTATTAACTGGCCCACATCCCTAATTCTATTTTGGAGCAATCAGATGAGCAAATATGGATGCTTCTTTTAAAGTACCATACAGTCAGCCTCTGAATACACTAACCCCCTGGACCAAATCCCTCCCCACATAGTTAGGGTTTTAACACAGGGGAATTTAGACTACCCAGATGCAGTGCTAGGACTAAATGACTCATTGACTACTCCCCTGTTAGCCCCCAATTAATATCTTACCAATGGATTGCCTGGGTGAGTGCAACAGAACTGCCATTTCAAAGTTAAGTTAGCTTATATGTATAAGGTCACTAGCTTATAAATTTAAATTAAATTAATCCATGAGTAATTTAAGGTTGATTGGAGAAATGTGGTGTAATCATACATTGTGGTCCTCTGCTCAGCAAAGACCCAGTTCAGTGAACTACATGGCCAGATTTCCAGCTGCTATGCCCAACTCTGATCAGCTCCCACATTTCACTCCACCCATGGTGATAGGGAGACATGGTAAGATTTTTTTCTCCATTTCTACACATAAAGGGAATAGCAACAGATTTAATATCTAGCACTAGTTACCCCCCCCCCCCAAGCAGAACTGATGAAGCTTAGGTGAAAGTGCATCATGATTATTTTTAACATGGGAATACGTTTATCTGCACAAAATCTCAAACTGATGCTATGTTCGTTTTTTTTATTGGCTCAAAGGTCGATTATATTTGAATTCACTGCATGACATTTTAAATCTGAGTCTAAAATCATTATTTCGTATTTGGATAAAAATTGAATGTTAGGTAAACCCTGTTTTACTGCTAAAACTGAGCTGAAAATGGATCTGTTTCACATTTAGATAAAACTTGATTGTTAAGCCCTCTTTCACTGTATTTTGGTGCTAAAAATGTTATGTAATAATTAGGAGGTGTGGCTTGCTTTCACTTCCCCATCCCCGGGACACTCCTCAAGATTTGGGCACACCCTAGAGATCGCCAGAGCAGAACCCCCCCCCCTCCAATAAATATAAATGGAGTCATCTAATCAGAAATGTATCAAACATGAACTGTGCTTATCTGCTGTGAAGAGTAGACCAGTAAAGTCTTTGAACACAAAAACAACAGGCTCCTGAGATTTCTCTTGCAATTGTTTCTTCAGGTCTTTTAAGCTATACGCCTTCCCTACACAGCTATAGGCTAATGAACTGTGGATGTTTAGGAGGGGAATTTGTGATGAGCAAAAATGGATCTTCTCATAGTCATTTCAAATGGATCACCAGAGCACAACTGTGTGTGTGCAACTCTATCCACTGTAGCTGGTCCGAGTTGTACTTTTCTAGCTTTTCCAGAAAAGATACTGTGGATTGTCAAACATCAAAGTCCAAATATTTCAAGTTCAAAGAAAAAGAAAGAAGTGATTCCTGGAACTTGACTTCCTTTGATTTCCACATGCTGTAACTAGCTCATAATTACAGGTGTGGGGGTAGCCACATTCTTTGATTTCCTGTCCTTGCCTAGTTAAGTGGTGCATTGTGAAGTATTTTCTGCACCTCAGCTTTGGCCGGCTAACAACTTGGTTATATTCAACTGGACGTATAAGAGAATTTAAGTACCATTATCTGCACTTTAAAAAAAAAAAAAAAATATGGTATTTAATTTGATTTAAACTGTGTTGAAGGAATATTAACTGAACTGGCAGTTTTTCTGCTCTTTAGTAACTTGAATAGAAGCTAGTGTTTGCTGAATTTTATTTGCTAGTAATTACAGGTGTGGGGGTAGCCACATTCTTTGATTTCCTGTCCTTGCCTAGTTAAGTGGTGCATTGTGAAGTATTTTCTGCTTAAAAACCTCAGCTTTGGCCGGCTAACAACTTGGTTATATTCAACTGGATGTATAAGAGAATTTAAGTACCTTTATCTGCACTTTTTTTAAAAAAAAATATGGTATTTAATTTGATTTAAACTGTGTTGAAGGAATATTAACTGAACTGGCAGATTTTCTGCTCTTCTGCTCTTTAGTAACTTGAACAGAAGCTAGTGTTTGCTGAATTTTGTTATTTGCTAGTAATTACAGGTGTGGGGGTAGCCACATTCTTTGATTTCCTGTCCTTGCCTAGTTAAGTGGTGCATTGTGAAGTATTTTCTGCTTAAAAACCTCAGCTTTGGCCGGCTAACAACTTGGTTATATTCAACTGGACGTATAAGAGAATTTAAGTACCTTTATCTGCACTTTTTAAAAAAAAAAAATACGGTATTTAATTTGATTTAAACTGTGTTGAAGGAATATTAACTGAACTGGCAGTTTTTCTGCTCTTTAGTAACTTGAACAGAAGCTAGTGTTTGCTGAATTTTGTTATTTGCTAGTAATTACAGGTGTGGGGTAGCCACATTCTTTGATTTCCTGTCCTTGCCTAGTTAAGTGGTGCATTGTGAAGTATTTTCTGCTTAAAACCTCAGCTTTGGCCGGCTAACAACTTGGTTATATTCAACTGGACGTATAAGAGAATTTAAGTACCTTTATCTGCACTTTTTTAAAAAAAAATACAGTATTTAATTTGATTTAAACTGTGTTGAAGGAATATTAACTGAACTGGCAGTTTTTCTGCTCTTCAGTTATTCCCACCCACCCTCTCTGGTGTTGTTTTGGTGTTAATCTTAGTGGCCTTGAAACTGCCCGCCCCTCAGCCTGCCTCTGGGCTCATCTCATTTGCTCACTCAACTGAGTGCAGTGAGATCATATTCTGATTTCAGGCACTCCTACTGTGTACAAAGAGAGCATCTGGGAAACGGACAAAAAAAAATTAAGCTCATTTCCTGCCTTTCCTGTTAAGTGGTATAGACTATTTGTAGGCTTCTGAGCCCCCAAGCCCTTCTGTGTTTGAGGGAAGTCTTCTAGCTTGTTTTTTTTTCTTATAACTAGCCAGTTTTCTAGTTTCAGCTCTCAAATCTGTTTCTTTGATCTCAGCACTTGTTCAGATAAAAAAAAAAATTTCATCTGCTTTTACTGTACTTGTGTTTCTACCTACTTCATTTTACTTTTGCATCATCATAAAAATACTCAATTGTATTTATTACTGCTTGGTGTAACTCATTCTAAGCCTTTTGGTTTAAACACTTGGGCTTCGGACCAGTTGTTTTGCACTGAGAGGGTTTGTGGTCTGCACTGTTGTGGCAGAACAGGTAGCTTACATCCTTCTAGGTTGGGAACTGCTGATTGAGGGCTCAGTGTCTGTTATTCTAAAAGTGTATTAATTCTGGTTTAAGCACTTGGGCTTTCAGGCCAGTTATTTTACATTAAGAGGGTTCGTGGTCTGCACTCTTGTGGGAGGAGAGGCTGGACTCTGCCCTTCTGAGCTGGGAATTTCTGGTTAAAGGCTTATAGTGCATGCATATCTGAACTGCTTCTTACTGAAGTTGGTGCGCCTTGTTTGCTGTGGCATAGACTGGATTCGGGCCTGCTGGATCTAGCGTTGTTTGTGTAACTTGAGCACTAATCCAGACATTCTCTAAAGTATTCAATTGTATTTATTACTGCTTGGTTGTAACTTGATTAAAGTGTAGCTATCATTCTAAGTCTTTTGGATTAAGCACTTGGGCTTCAGACCAGTTGTTTTACATTAGGAAGGTTTGTGGCAAGCACTGTGGTGGCAGGACAGGTAGCTTTCATCCTTCTAAGTTGGGAACTGTTGATTGAGAGCCCAGTGTCCAAGTGTATTAGTTCTGGTTTAGGCACTTGGGCTTCAGGCCAGTTATTTTACATTAAGAAGGTTCGTGGTCTGCACTCTTGTGGGAGAAGAGGCTGGACTCTGCCCTTCTGAGCTGGGAATTTCTGGTTAAAGGTTTATAGTGCCTGAATATTTGAACTGTATCTTACTGAAATTGGTACACCTTGTTTGCTCTAGCATAGACTAGATCCAGGCCTGCTGAATCTAGCTTTGTTTATATGCTTGTTGTTTGTTTGCTTGTTATTTCCCTGGAAGCTACCTAATACGCGGCTTCTCAGTGCTTCTGTGGATCACCAGTGATATCTGCATTGCTTACTGTACTTATTTCCTTGTTTCACTTGAAAGAAAGTTACTGTTTGTCGTTTTTGCATTTAGTTACTTGTAACACATTGCACTCAAATTACCTGGCACTTGCTCACTAAAGCAATTATATAAGTCAGCACTAAAAATTAAAAGCACTACACCCTCACTCCCCACTGGCCCTTGTTTTCAATTATTAAGGAATTCCCAATATTATTCTAGCATGTCCAAAGGTCAGTTGTCAATCTCCTCTCCGGTCCAGCTGGTGAATCTGGGAATCTTGAGGCAATGTTATAACTGCCTCATGTACACAGACAACCCTCTCCTCCTCCCACATAACACAAATACTTGCGAGAGATGCAGCTATTTAGCCAAACTGGAGGCTGAGCTCTCTCAACTCAGGACTGGCAAGACCAGACAGGAGGAGAAGGCAACTACACACACCACAAAACCAGCCTCACATAATGCTACCACACCACTGAATCAAACACATAAACACACAAAGACATACTGGAGGCTCTGAGTAAAATTTACCTAAACAGCAGAGGCCTCCAAAGCAGACACCCAAACAACTGCTACCTCAAGACACCCCACAAGCAACACATAAACCACAAAAGCAGTGTGCAAAGCAGTCACAGCCCTTAAGGCCAAATACAACACCAAACATACTTGTCATAGGTGACTCCATAGTCAGACACACTGGCGTCCCACTCACCAGGCTGAACAAGGAGAGGGTCACAGTAAGCTGCCTATCAGGCGCTAGAATCCGCCACATAACACAAGCACTCGGGTCACTCCACGGCAAGTACAAATATGACACAGTCATTGTCCATGCTGGTGTGAACGACCTGAGACGTACCTCCCTGGACTACATGAAAAGAGACATAGAGGAGCTCTCTGATTATGTAGCCCAGGCAGGTATGACCATAACCCTGAGCAGCATCCTTCCTTCACCAAGAATGATGCCACAATATAGAGACAAGATGATCAGCTTTAACAATTGGCTTAATGTCTGGTGTCATTCAAAGGGGATCCAGTGTCTGTCTGCCTGGGATGACATGCTTGACAAGCCACGCTGCCATCAAGGGACGGCTTGCACCTGTCACCCTGGGATTCCGGATATTGGCTAAGGCTCTTGCCACCCCCATAGTGCCTTTTTTAGGCAAGGCTCAAATTCTAAACCTACCACCCTAGAAAACAAAAATGGAAAGAAACTGAGGGTAATGCTGCTCAATGCCAGAAGTCTAAATCTCAAAATGCACGCACCCGAGGCCCTTCTCAGTATGGAGAACATCGATGTCTGTGCTGTAACTGAAACCTGGTTCAAGGCTCCTGAGAGCACCCCAGCACTATTAGATTTTACCTCATATCATGCGTTCCGGCCCCAAAACCCGGACCACACCACAAACGGAGGGGGTGTATCCATATTCATAAAGGATACCCACACCTCCAGGTTGGTGGCAATGCACGAAGCTTCAGAAACCATCCAGGTGCAACTAACCATAGGCAAAACTGCTCTACAAATTGTAGCATGCTACAGGCCACCCTCTCAAACTCGGGAACCCCACACAGCCTTCCTGAAGACACTGGAGGGTATAAATGTATCTCCAAACACCATCATATTGGGTGACTTCAACTACCCGAATATAGACTGGGAACATTACTCAAGCCCTAACTTTCTAGCCCAACGGTTCCTGGAGTTCATAAATTCAAATGCCATGGAACAGCTAGTCACTGTTCCCACGAGAGGAGAAAATATACTAGATCTCATTATCACAAACATGGGGACAAAATGCTCCACACGAGCAGTATATCCCTCATTGGTGAGATCTGATCATAAACTAATCTCACTGGAAATCCACATCCGCCCCACCCCAAACAAAAAAGACCACAGTGAAGAATTTCTCTAAAGCAAACTTCACACTACTCAAGACTGGTGTGGTATCCTTCAAGGCCCCTGAGACAGTGGAAACCACAACCCAAGCTGCGGATGCCCTTACAAATGCCTTCTATGAACACCTCCAGGACTGCATGGATCAGGCAATCCCAAATAAAACCAAGACTCTTTCCACAAAGGGCAAACGTCCAGTCTGGTGGACCCCAGCCATTAACAAACTTTACAATAAGAGGAGAAAGCTATTACATGATAGAACAAAATCCATAAAAGGGAAGTCACCCCTGATCATTATTAGTAAAAAATACGAGCACTCATAAAATCAACTAAGGCCAATTTTGAGAGAAAAATTGCCATGGATTCAAAGGACAATCATAAGGCCTTTTTCAGCTATGTTAGGAACCTGGGTGGAAACTCCCAGATATGCTCAGAATTAGTCCAAAATGATACAAAAATCACTGAACCCACAGACATTGCCAACATACTGGCAGACAGGTTCAGTGCAAACTTCACCCCCCTCTCCCCCGCTAAAGGAGAGATAACTATCCCAGCGGAGTGTAGCCTCCCAGACATCTCAAATGCGCAGGTGAAAGCTGCTCTCTCTAAAGCTAAAAACAGCATCAATGGGACCGGATGGTGTCCCCGGCTGTATGCTACATGAGCTAAATGAGGAATTAAACCCGCACATAAGGCAGCTGTTTAATCTCAGCCTTACCACAGGATACGTGCCCAAGGAGTGGCATACGGCAACTGTGGTCCCACTCCACAAAGGCGGTGCCTCTACGGACCCTGGTAATTACCGCCCCATAAGCTTAACAAGTCTAGTCTGCAAAGCTATGGAGAGGATCATAATGGAGCTCATTAACAAAGATATAGGGGACTTGCAGACATTGGACCCGACCCAGTTTGGCTTTGTCAAGGGAAGATCATGCCTTTTGAACTTGGTCGACTTCGAAACAGTCACCAAGGCCATTGATGAGGAAAGGCAGTCCATACAGCCTACCTTGACCTTGCAAAGGCTTTCGACACAATACCCCACTCGGGTATTGTAGAAAAACTTACCAGCTTAAATGTAAACCCATATGTCACAAGATGGGTTGCAAACTGGCTTAAGGACAGAACCCACAGGGTTAGAGTTGCTGGCGCTATGTCAGACTCCAAGCCGGTCACAAGTGGTGTCCCACAGGGCTCGGTCCTTGGCCCCCTATTGTTCGGCATCTACTTCTCAGAAGTACAGGCCAACAGGGGAGGACTTTGGCTGACAAAGTTTGCAGACGACTGCAAACTGGGCGCCATGGTGGAAAGTGCATCGGACACGGATATCCTTCAGAAGGGACTCACGGAAACAGATAGCTGGTGCCAGAGCCATGGCCTGAAGTTAAACGCCAAAAAATGTATAGTCATACCCTTCGGGAAAAACAAGGTAACCCCATATAGGTGGCAATCCACTAAGCACAGAAGAGGTTATCAGGGACCTGGGGACCCAGGTTGACAGTGGCCTTTCTTTTGACACTCACGTTGCTAAAGTGGTTAGAAAGACCTTCTACATTGCCCATCTGATCATGAAGGGATTCACATCCAGATCTAGTGAGGTCATTGTTCCCCTGTACTCTTCACTTATCAGACCAATGATCGAGTACAGTGCCCCATTCGGGATGTATCTCGCCCGACATCTGCAGCAATTGGAGAGACCCCAAAGTTTCTCACCAAAAGGATAAAGGGACTCCAAAATCTGTCATATGCTGCCAGATTGAAGAAACTCCAGCTCTATTCAGTCGCATACCGTCTGCTCAGAGGTGACATGTGCCTGACATACAAGGCCATGTCCAACCCAGAATTAATGGACATGCTCCACCTCAAAAATCCAAATCCACCAAAACCACTAGAGCAAGTGACTTAAACCTTAGCACGGATATAAATAGGACGTGCTGGAGGGATAGATTTATCACTCAGAGACTCCCTATGCTTTGGAATAGAGTCCCGGTCCATGTGAGGCAGAGCACCTCGCTGGCTCTGTTCAAGAGAAATCTTGACCTGTGGATGGGAGATCGTAGGTTTACCCCGGGAATCATCTCTGTGTCACTGCTGGACAGAGGCACAACAAACTAACGGGTACAGTATTTTTTCATATAAGGGGTGGCGTAAGCCACAAAAATTCGGGCTAGGCTTATAAATGCCTTGGGGCAGATAGCCTAGTATAAACCTATGAACCTATCTGTTATCAGTTTTATATCAGTTTACTATATTCATGTTTCTTTTTCCATTGAAACATTTGTAAAACTAGATGTTATGTAGTCCTCTCTCGCCTTCATTCTTACATGTGGGTTCGAAGCCGATCCTCGACTCCGACTCGGCCGATTACAAAGCTGGAAGTCTCCAAGTTGGCTTGTGGCAAGGTAGGTATCCCATAATGCAGTGGTATAAATCCTCACATCTTGTCTGCCGCTTTATGAGTTCAGAAGTGCTCTTGGCCATGGCTAAGTTTAAATCTTTTTCTACATTTTTTCATATTTGCAGACTGTTTTCTCTTTGTAGTTAGTTAATAGATAGTTAGAATACTGTTATTTAAAATATAGGTAGCATTACTGGCAGACATTAGTTTATTCTTAAATTGTTGTTGCTGATTTATCAACTGTTTGGCCGTCGTTTTTCCGCAAATCTGTTGTTGGTATCCCATAGTGGTAGTTAGATTATCTATATTTAGTATTTGCTGTTGTGTTCTTGTTGGCTCGTTACTAGTTTTATAGTGTGTGTTTGAATTACAGGACTTGCTGTTATTTAGTCCGTTGTGTTGCTATTTAACCTATTGCCTTGTGTGTTGTCTTTCCCTTAGGCTTAGGTATCTTAGTGAAATGTTTTGTTCAAGGGCTAGGCCCATTTAAGTTAGAGGACCTAATCCTTTCTTAATATTGCCTTTCTCCTTCTGTTTGGTATTTCCTTTCCGTTCTACAGGGTTAGACCCGTTTAAGTTAGAAGACCTCATCCTCTGCTAATCTCAGCTTGCCTTTATTGTGTGTTGTGTTTCCTTTTTTGAGCAGGGCTAGGCCTGTCTAAGTTAGAGGACCTAGTCCTCTCTTTGGTTTTCATGTGGTGTGCTTGTTCTTTCCCCCAACAGTTAAGCTCCGTTTTAGTTTAGAAGACTTAACTAATCTCTTCTTTGAAAAACAGAAACGAAAAGTCAGTACTGTATAAATCCAACTGATAAAAATTTATTGAAACTGTACTGTTAAGCACTTTTCGTTTAGCTCGTGGGCTAAACTTCTTCAGACAAATACAATTCAAACAACCCTCATTTATATAATCACACCATTCGCTGCCTCATCGGCCCTTCTAAAAGTTGTATCACTCAGAAATTTGTTTTCAAAGATGAAACAACAGTTAAAACCAGATAATATTATGACAATTCTGTCATGTTAAAATTAAAAGTGGGTTTAGTTCAGTATATTATTGTGTATATCTATATAAAAACTATGTTCTATTTAATAAAACACAAACACAAAATTAATCGGTTCGTTCCCTGTCGTGATGTTCAACCGGATAATATATGTTACCAGTACAAGGTGTGAATAATAGCAACACATACAACTTATTATAATGAATATGTACACAGTTATTGTGAATACTTCTAATAGAAAATAAAAAATTCACATACATAATGGTTACTTTACCTAAATGTCTTAGGGACATTCGTCCTAAATTACGAACATTTTGACTCTAGATAGCCAATAGTAATTAGGTGCTCAGTGTCTCACAATCCATTCTATGAAATACATATTGAAATTTTATTGTGCACAAGTACGCTTGGGTCCTTAGTCGGGTTTGATGTGCCTTTTAACAACATAGGAAGTGAACCCCATAAATTACTAGGTGCAAACAGATTATAAGGTAAGATGACAAGTGGGCATTGGACATACTATGCTAACTCAGTGTGCCCTAAAGATGTCCAATACTGTGGATGTACCTAACTAGACTAGTGGCCTACCTAGGATTAAGTATTATCTCCTTAAATTTTTAAGTTTTAGTATAGGTGCAGGGTACTGGGACTACCAGCTGGAGGAGCAGTAAACATAGTCGAAAAATTAAAGGAGTTCGACTATAAACTTTTGAAAACAAGTTGAGTTACAACTTGAAATTAATTATTTTGAACAGTGCAGGAAGGAATAACTGGTCCCTAAGGGCCTTAAGTCCTGGCAGTACCACACTGGGGTGGACAGAGGTTCTACATTCCATTGGAACTTAATTAGCTTATTTAATAAGCAGGGGCTTGAATTACTCCAACCCATGTCCAAACATTACCAAGAGTGGATCAGCACCCTAACTGCGGAAGTGAATGTGTTGGATACGGAAATTAAGGCTGACATAGACTTCCACCGATACCATTTTGATTACAATAGGACATTTGTTAGTATTAATCAACAGCTAATGAAAGCTAGAGAAATTAAGCTTATAAAACTACAGAGAGATAGAAAGGACTATAATGATGGAGTCGCTTATCCAGACCCGCCCACTTCCCAAATGTGGAACCCGACAGGGTTAAAACAGCAGGGCCCGAATCAATATATCCCAAAAGCGATGACATCAACACCTAGTAGGCATGTATAAACTTCTCTACGAGGAGAAACAAATAGTGGTGAGGAATGACCAGAATGGAGGGCTTATGAAGAACATAGAAGAAGTAAATAACTTCAGAGAAGAGGATAATTATAACACTACAAGGAATGCCAACAGTAGTAGGCAAAATTTTCCAAATCCCCGAGGCCAAAACCACAACAAACAACAACAGAATCAACGGAGTACCTACAATACAGGAAGGAACAACAAGAAGAGGAAGTAGAATGTGGGGCCGATGAAGGGGTAAGTCTCCATTCAGCTATTCCTTCAGACTCTGACTGTGACTGATTATTATAGGACCTTTGATAAAGTTACTATGTTGAATAATAACAGAAAATGTAATATAGTAACAAATACAGAAGGGGACTTCAACATTTTTAATTTTACAGACATACAATTAGACCCCTTACTTGTAGATGTCCTAGCTAAGGGCTTGACCTTTGTTCCCTCATACAAAGTGGAAATAGCAAGATTATTAGTAGATTTTAAACTATACATAAAAATTGAATTTGTGTATTTTAATGGGGAACAATTCGAATCAGAATATAGAATAGACACGAGTTCCTAGTACCTTCAATCCACCTATTCACCTAACCCTTTTACTTTTTGAAAGACTGTGTGAGATAGACTTTAGATCTTTAAATAATTCACCACACAAGTCTAACTATAATACTTTAACAAATGTAAACAAAGAACAAAGGGATTCGTTAAAGAACCTCCAATACCTTCCCATTCGATTGATGAAGCCAGACAAAGGGGGAGGATTAGTACTGATGGAGCTAGAGGATTACAACATGCGTATGAACAAAGTGTTAGAAGGGGAAGCATACACAGCAGTAAGCCTAAACAAGGTGAACATAGCTTACAACAGAATAAGAACATTAGTTAATGATTTGTTCACTGATGCATTAATAGATTTAAAAATGTTAAACTATTTAACTATGGCCTCCCCTAAAATGCTAGTGCTATTTGGGGTTCCAAAAATCCATAAGAACCAGGAAGAAACCCCTATGCGTGCTCTAGTGGATGCTAGGCAATCCATCACGTACCCCTGTGCAAAGGTTGTTGACAATATATTAAAAAAATATGTAGCACTTGAACCACAAATCTGTAAAAATTCTTGGTCATTTTTGGACAACATAAATAACTTGGATTTTAAAGGTGAATATAATTTCATGACAATTGATGTATGTGATTTATATACGGTTATACCACAAGATACGGGAGCCCAGTGGGTGATAGACCACATTAGATCCAAGGGAGCAGACCAGAACGAAATGAGATTAGTGGAAGAACTACTGGGGATAGTACTAGAAAATAACTTTATTATGTTCAACAACCTTTTCTATTTACAAAAAAATAGGGGTAGCGATGGGGTCTCCCTGTGGAGCGAGTTTTGCAAATTTAGTGTTGGTCCATTGGGAACATAGGGTAATTTTGGATAACACTGAAGTTAACCAACACTTATTTTACTATACTCGCTTCTTGGATGACATATTTATGATCATCAAGGGAGACTCCACATTAGCATTGAATCTTATTGACATATTCAACAACTCTACTAGTTTTTTAAGATTTACTAGTCAGCTCGATAGAGATGATGTCCTTCAAGGATGCATCTGCAGTCATCACATGTGGGTTGTCCTGCCTCAGGCAGCCCTTCGGTCAGCCGGATTCCAAAGTCTGGGTCCGGCGTCGGCTGATGTCGCACTTTCCCCGACGTCAGAGCGCTTGGGGTATAAAAGCATCAGCCGACGCCATCTTCCTCAGTCTTTCTTGCCGCGTGGTGCCCGTAGCAGAAGCAGTTCACAAGTGCCGGTCGACCAGCTCCTGTAATTCAGCTACCGAAGACTTCAAAAAGCTAAGTACCCCGTTGGGGACTCTTTCTTGCCTCAACCGATGTCAGATAAAGTTAATAATTGTTTAACTTGTGGGAAACAAATACCTCATAAGGATTTCCACACTTACTGCCTCCCCTGCCTAGGCCCAGACCACGACGTCTCGGCCTGTTCAGCCTGTGCTTCCTTCAACCGACGCACTCTTAGACGTCGGGCGGAGTTTGCAGAGGAATTTTTTGGGGCTAGTTTTTCGTATAAGATGCCGTCGGAGACTCCTGCAACTTCTCATTTAGTTAAGAAACGGAAGGACAAGGACCGACACACGCGGGCCGCGGTTTCGGCTGAAACCATGGCCAGGCCTACCGCGAGTGTCTCGGTTTCGGCTGAAACCGAGTCCTTGGTACTTCCAATTACCGAAACCGCTCAACCGACTACCTCGGTCCCGGAGGCCCCAGCTGAGTCGGTTATTGAATTTCCAACAGAAACTGGTGTCCTGGAACCTTCCGACACCATTCCTTTAGACAAATCTACACCAGCACGTGGTGCAGCCAGGCCTCCTGCATCCATGTCCATTAAGGCATTCTCCAGGGCTAAAGCTGCTAAACTCTCAAAAGCTTTGCCTCCCAAGGTTATCCCTCATGGACCCTCTACTGGTTCACAGATTCTAAGCTTAGCAGAGGATCTTATCTCTTTAATTAGGGGTTTTCAACCTCATCCGGACAGGGGCTCTCAACCTCCTCCAGACAAAAGGCCCAGGGTTGAGTCGTCTGATCCCCACTCCTCAGATGAGGTCTCTGATGGCTCTACTCTCTCGGACCACCAGAAGGAGGCTTTTTCGGCCTACGAGGATTCTGATGCAAGGAATCTATTCCCTCGGCCTCCCCTCCTGAAGAGTTTTCCTTTGGGGAGACACTACACACCATGAGAGAGCATTTCCAATGGCAGGGCCAGGAATTCTCTGATTCCAGGAAAAGATTAAGGACCTTTTTACATTTGCCTCAGCATAGACCTTTAGCTATTCCTCCTGTTTTGAATGTCATTGATGATGTGTACTCTGACTCTAGCACAACCCCTGATTCTCTCCCTCCGGCTCCTGCCAAACCCGATAGGTACTACAGGGTCCCGGACTCACATCTTTACCTTTACAAGGCCCACTCTGCTGATCCAGAAACTATTTCCCAGGGCCCTAAATGGGTTGCAGCTTCCACTGCTAAAAATCCTCTCTCCTCTGAAAGGGAGTCCAGAGCTTTAGAGATGGGGTAAAAAAGTGTATACTTCTGCTACTCTTTCTATGAGGGCATTAAATTGTCAATTTCATATGATACAGTACCAAGAGTATTTGTTAGATGAATTGCATAAAAAACTGTCTTCACCTGACCCCCTAGACCGCAAGTCACTTCAGGATCTGGTACATAACTCACAACAGGTTAGAAACCATTTCTTGCAATGTGGTTATGATGCATTGGAAGCTTCATGTAGGTCAGCTATGACTGGCGCAGTCATACATAGGCATGCTTGGCTGAAAGAACAATCTCTGCCAGACCATGTTAAAGCAAAGCTGCTGGATGCTCCTCTGGAAAAGCAAAAGTTATTTGGCTCCACGGCTCAGGAGGTCCTAAAGAAATTTGAAGAAAAGGCAAAATCTGTACAAACAGTCAAAGATTTTCTCCAAGTACAACCACCAAGATTCAGCAGGAATTGGCCTTCCAAGAATTGGTCCTTTCCAGACACAGAGAGGTTTCAGAGAGGTAAGAACAGGCGTGCCAGAGGTAGAGGGCAAGCTAGAGGCTCCTACAGAGGACGTCAATGGCAGCCTCCCAACCAGAGAAGTAATGCAGGACCTTCAACTGCTGCGCAAGGACAGGCTCAATGACTTTACTTTGACACCGCCAACCAGGGATCAATTGGAAGCACCTTTGGGCGGAAAGCTTTCTTTATTCTCAGAAAATTGGCACAGTATTACAAGGGACAAATGGACACTACAAATAATAGACAAAGGATACAGGTTTCATTTCCACACATTACCAAAAAGAAAGGGCATGCCAGACCTGCCACCGAAACAAAGGGCAGAGGCTATGAAACAAATTTTCAGCTTAATACAAATGAAAGCTATAGAAAAGGTTCCTCTCTCAGAACAAGGCCAAGGATTTTATTCCAGGCTATTCCTTGTTCCAAGAAAAGAAAAACAATGGAGGCCTATTCTCAACTTGTCCGCACTGAATACTTATCTCATTGTGCCAAAGTTCAAAATGCTGACTCTACAGCAGCTCCTTCCCATGCCTGGGCAAGGGGTCTTGGCTGGTAACTCTAGACCTCAAGGAGGCATACCTGCATGTCCCTATCAGACAAAGTTGCAGAAGACACCTCAGATTTCTTGCAGGGTCAGAGCATTATCAATTCTCAGCATTGCCCTTTGGCTTATCTACTGCGCCCAGAGTATTCACGAAATGCCTGACATCAGTAATTGCACACTGCAGACTTCAGTGGATTCAAATATACCCATATCTGGACGACTGCCTTATACAAGCGGACAGCCAGCAAACTTTGGTAAAACACTTGAATTATGCCATCCACCTACTTCAGGCCTTGGGATATACAGTCAACTTTCACAAATCAAGACTTGTTCCATCCCAAAGAATAACCTTCCTGGGTGCAGATCTAGATACAACCACCCAAATGGCCTTCCTCACAGAAGAAAAACAAAGCCAACTACCAGATTACTTCAAGAATCTGACAAGACAAACCCAGCTGACTGCAAGGAAAATCCTGCAGGCCCTGGGTTACATGGCTTGCATCCTTCTGATTCCGCAAGCAAGACTACATATGAGGAAACTACAGTGGTATCTAAGGAGTTTATGGACTCAGCACAGTCACAGCCTGGAAACCTTGATACCACTCATTCCATGCCTTCAAAAGGAATTTCTGTGGTGGGCTCAAGCAAGCCAGTCAAACAGGGGTCTGCCTTTCAGCAAACCAATAGCCAGCCAAACCATTACAACAGGCGCTTCAGACCACGGATGGGGAGCACATGGAGGGCAGATGCATTCAAGGTCTATGGTCACAAAAAGAGCTACGCATGCACATAAAGCAAAAGGAAATGCTGGCAGTGATACATGCAGTCGAAGCCTTCAAACCCTTTCTGCATCATGGCCATCTGCTTATAAGGACAGACAACACCACGGTTATGTGGTACATAAACAAGCAAGGAGGCACCCATTCCTATCCTCTTTGCAGGCTGGCAATGAATCTATGGGAACTTTCCTTGGAACTCAATATACAGCTACAATCCCAGTTTGTGCCAGGGAAAGACAATGTACTGGCGGACAGCTTAAGCAGAAATATCATGGATGCACACGAATGGATGCTGCACCCAGACATCTTTCTACAGATAACACAATCATGGGGGAGGCCGGACTTGGATCTTTTTGCCTCCCCCCACAATCATCAACTGAAGAAATTCTGCTCAAGGACATACCACCCACAAGCATGGAAAGTGGACGCCCTCTCTTTCAGCTGGAGAACTCTAACAGTGTATGCATTTCCACCTCTCCCATTAATGACCAAGGTTTTACTGAAGATCAGGACAGAGCAGCCAAAAGTGATTCTGATAGCTCCGGACTGGCCAAGACAGCACTGGTACCCACTCTTAAAGAGCATGTCATGCACAAAACCATGGCCTCTTCCTCTATGGCCACTTCTACTGACACAGCACAGTTACAAAACTCTGCATTCCAACCTGAAAACCTTGCAACTAACAGCCTGGAAAATACCTTGACTCCTCCTCAGGACAAGCTATCCCAGAGAGTGAAAGATATTATTATGGAAGCTCGCCGGCCTTCCACAAGAAAGGCATATTCAGCAAAATGGAAAAGATTTCACATTTGGAACACCACAAAGGGCCTAGATGTGACAGTGATGAACATGGCACATATCCTGGAATACTTGGCAGAAATGTTCCACAATGGTCTGTCTTACTCTTCCATTAAAATTCATGCTTCAGCAATTTCAGCAGAGTACAATACTGATCCACCTGTCTTCTCTCATCCTCTCCTAAGACAGTTTCTAAGAGGAATCAAAAACATCAATCCTCCAAGGAGACCACCTCTATCTACTTGGGACCTTAACTTCGTGTTGGAAAAACTAACACTGCCTCCCTTTGAACCAGCAGCATCTGCAGAACTACAATTCCTGTCTTGGAAGACTGTTTTCCTTCTGGCCATAACCTCAGCAAGAAGAGTATCTGAGTTACAGGCCCTTATGGCAGTACAGCCATTTCTTATTTTTCATCAGGATAGAGTTTCATTGAGAACCAATCCTACATTTATGCCAAAGGTGGTATCCAGGGTTTCATTAAATCAAGCTATTCACTTGCCTACCTTCTTTCCAAATCCACAAAACAAAGGGGAGAAACTTCTGCACACCCTGGACATACACAGACAGTTGTGCTACTACTTGGACAGAACTAAAGGTTACAGAAAAACTGACCAGCTGTTGGTAGCTTATGCTGCTGGTACACAAGGAAAAGCAATTTCCAAACAGACAATTTCAAAATGGATAGGGAATTGCATTTGTTTTTGTTACTCCTTTCATGGAAAAACTGTGCCAGCTAACATTAGACCTCATTCCACGAGAGCCACAGCCACCTCCACAGCCTTCTTAAGAGGGGTGGCTACCAAGGACATTTTAGAAGCTGCTACATGGAGCTCCGTGCATACATTTGCCAAGCATTACAATTTACCTTTATATTCCAGATCCAGAGCAGGCTTTGCTATGGCAGTCCTGCAGGGCATTTTAGCTGCACCATCCTTTACATAGTTCCTCCACCCCAGATTGGCTATGGTATTCTACCCATATGTGATGACTGCAGATGCATCCTTGAAGGACATAGTACAGTTTTGTACCTACCATAAATGTAGATGTCCAATAGGTATGCATCTGCAGTCAGGTTTACCCTCCCTCCTTCCCCCCTGTGGTATTTCTTGGGTGCTTACCCCTCTTATAGCTAGCTGGGGTGATCTATTATGGTGTATTTGTTTTTATATTATTGTGCATGTTTGGATTTTTAAATGCATCTCTCCAAATTTAGCCTTCCTTAGAGGGCACCTGGCATCTGGGGCAAGAAAAACTGAGGAAGATGGCGTCGGCTGATGCTTTTATACCCCAGGCACTCTGATGTTGGGGAAAGTGCAACATCAGCCGATGCCGGACCCAGACTTTGGAATCCGGCCAACCGAAGGGCTGCCTGAGGCAGGACAACCCATATGTGATGACTGCAGATGCATACCTATCGGACATCTACATTTATGGTAGGTACAAAACTGTACTTTATTAACTACCTAGATGTTGAATTGACAAAGGTTTATACACATCAACAAATATTGAGTACGCATCTTTAGGAAGAAGACATACTCCAATTGTTTCCTCCATTTCACCAGTGCACACCCATACCACCAAAAGAGATCAGTAGTTAAAGGGCAACTGGTGCAAGCAGCTAGGATGACAGAACAGGATGAATTTGTAGATGAATGTAAGACATTGAAAACAATGTTCTTAAAAAGCGGCTACCCTAGGGAACTATTAGAGGAACTGATAGATGAAGTTGATTTCAAATGATGACAAGGTATATTTAAACCCATCTTGATGGACCACCATTATGAAGGAACTCCCATTAATACCAACTTGAACCCACAAACTGGAATAGAAGTAAGAGATGTGTCATTGGTAGACACTAAATTACCAGGAGCTCATTATAAACTTAGCTTCACTTTTATGTTTAATACTGATTACTTAGTTATCAGGAACATCTTGTCCAAGAATTGGAAACTTCTAATTAATGATAGGGACCTTATAGATAAAATAGGGGACCATCCAGTTTTAACATACAGGCAGGGCAGAACCTTAAATCAATATTGGAAAACAATAACATTAGAGGTAAAAAATTCCCAGGGACATATAAATGTGAAGCATGTAACCAATGTAGACATATAGGCACAGGCATCAAATTTACAATAAGAGGTAGACATTATTATACGAAAGAGAAATACAATTGTGATTCAAAACCAATAGTCTACCTAGCACAGTGTCATAGTTGCCCAGCATATTATATTGGCAAAACGGACCATAGACTTAGAGTGTATGAGCACACCTATTATATTAGTAAGTGTAAGCAAGAGAGTCCTCTTGCTAGACATTGTAAGGACCACCCAGGACATGGGTTCAGATTCAGAGTCATAGACTCAATTAAGATTGATCCCAGAGGGGGCCTTTTTTCATTATTACTTGAAGAATTAGAACTACTGTGGCAACTAAGGCTGAACTCACATTATTGGCCTGGGTTGAACGAGGCCTGTTCAATAGCACCTGTACTAAAACTTAAAAATTTAAGGAGATAATACTTCATCCTAGGTAGGCCACTAGTCTAGTTAGGTATATCTACAGTATTAGACACCTTTAGGACACACTGAGTTAGCGTAGTATGTCCAATACCCACTTGTCATCTTACCTTATAATCTGTTTGCACCTAGTAATTTATGGGGTTCACTTCCTATGTTGTTAAAAGGCACGACTACAGACCCAAGGGTACTTGTGCACAATAAAATTTCAATATGTATTTCATAGGATGGATTGTGAGACATTGAGCACCTAATTACTATTGGCTATCTAGAGTCAAAGTGTTCATAATTTAGGATGGATGTCCCTAAGACATTTAGGTAAAGTAACCATTATGTATGTGAATTTTTTATTTTTTATTAGAAGAATTCACAATAACTGTGTACACATTAATTATGTTCGCGCCTTGTACTGGTAACATATATTATCAGGATGAACATCACAACAGGGAATGAACCGATTAATTTTGTGTTTGTGTTTTACTAAATAGAACATAGTTTTATATAGATATACACAATAATATATTGAACTTTACCCACTTTTAATTTTAACACGACATGGAATTTTCGTAATATTATCTGATTTTAACTGTTGTTTCATTTTTGAAAACATAAATTTTTGAGTGATAACACCTTTTAGAAGGGCCGATGAGGCACTGAAGGGCGTGATTATATAAATGAGGGTTGTTTGAATTGTATTTGTCTGAAGAAGTTTAGCCCACGAGCTAAACGAAAAGTGCTTAACAGTACAATTTCAATAAATTTATATTAGTTGGATTTATATAGTACTGGCCTTTTCTTTCTGTTTTACTGCAAGTTTTTGTTCTTCTTTGTCCCTTAGAGTTGTTTTGTCCAGCAGTTATGTCTAAATAATCTAAAGAAAAGGACCATAAACCTTTGGGTTTTAAAAAATGCCAAAAATGCACAGAAAATGTCCATAACGGACGGGCATAGTGTATGTGTATACTGTTTGAGGGCCATTCACTTGCAGGAGACTTGTACTTTTTGTTATTCCTTTAGTTCGAGAGTCCTTCAAGAAAGGAAAAACAAGTTAATAGTGAAAGGTCTCCTGAAACCATCCTTTGAGGAGGATTTGGGTAGTTCTTTCTCACAATCTACAAGGTCTCCTCACAGGAAAGAAAAGCATGTGAAAAGGCCTTTTCCAGTGTCCTCTGAGAAGTCTGGACCTCCTGAAAAAATTTCAAAAACCACCAAGACTCTCACCTCATCGGCACCACTGCCTTTGGAACCGATTGAGGTTATTACGATTTATATGCCTGTATCGGCCCCAAGTACTTCAAAGCCGAAAAAGGATTCTGTAGCTCGGAGCCGGTCAACAGGTATCCCACTGGTCTCCCCTACACTGAGATCACCTATTTTTCACAGATCTCTCTCTCCAACCCTTTCTTCCAGGTCCTCTAGGAGCCTATCGGATGAAGATGTGGATAGGGTGGTGCACAGACTCTTGAAGATGCCAGAGCTGGCAAATTTGCTCTCAGCTCCTGCCCAACTGGCCTCGGAGCCACCCAGGTCCTTGTCATCTGCTACTTTTCCTCCTCCAAGCCGTTCCAGTCTATCGGAGCCAGAATATTCAGTACCGCTTACAGTAGAACCTTCGGTTTTGGCACCCCAAGTGGCTTTTTTGGAACAGATATCTGTTCAGTCACTCTCAGTGCCGTCCGTAGTGTCTAGGAGCCAAAGTTCACCAGTCGGCCCCGAGGGGGATTCTCGGACCCGAGCCTCTTCGGTTCCGAGTCTACCTCTTGGTGCATCGGCTCACCTGAGCTTGGCTCCTACATCGGTGTAGGAGCTGATCTCCCTGGAACCTGGTACTACCTCTGCTTCTTCAGAACCAGTGGCTTCCTCGGAGCTGGGGGAGTCGGCTTTCGAGCTGATGAGGAGTGCGCTGGCCAAATCTACAGCTCTACACAAGCATGCTGATGTTCTTCCCTCAAAAGCACCAGCCTCTGTCTTGGTGCCACCCTATCCACAGGACAGTAGAGATCCACAGCCTCAGGAACACCCTCTGGGTGGTCCCCGTTCTTCTGAGATCTCCCCAGAATATCCTTCTGAGGAGCCTTCTCGGAAGAAAACATGCAAGAGGAAGCATGTCGACTCCCCTGATGAGTCTGTCACTTCAGACACTGACCTCGAGGAGTCAGAAGTATCCCCACAGTCATCCTTTGATATCTCCTTTGTAGATATCCTTGAGATCCTAAAACAGAGTGGTGGCTGGCCTACCATCACCCCTTCTGATGAGGAGTCGGTGTACCTGAAGGCTTTCGGATCTCAACCTTCAGCCTCTTGGGTGTCACCGCCTTTTGACAAGCTCATGGACGTGGTCATTCAAAAGGCATGGGAATCCCTGACACCATGGAACCAGTCCCTAGGAGTCCAAACAAATTTCTCTCAGCCCCCAAGGAAAAGGATTTCTTGACAAAAGGTGTGCCGGTAGGTGCTATGGTGGTGGCAGCAGCCACCAAGAAGGAGCTTGCAGAGACATCCTCATCTATCCATCCGCCGAATAAGGAGTCACAAACGATGGACAGAAATGGGAAGCGTGTTTTTATCTTCAGCGGCTTTTACCCTTAGATCACTGAATTGTCTTACCCATTTTACAAGGCTTCAGAGAGATCTCCTGAAGGAACTAGGAGATACTCTACAAGGTACTTCAACTGAGGGGGTACCAGAAAAGGTTACCACTCAGTTATCCATCTTAAACTCCATTGTGAACTCCTCTATGATGCTGATATACGCAGCCGATGGAGCGAGTAGGGCAGCGGGTTCATGTGTTTCCCCTGAGGAGACACTCCTGGATGCACTTATGTAGCTTCGCGGAACCCTATAAGTCTACCTTCACAAATGCCCCTTTTGAAGATTCCTCACTGTTTGGACCAAAAGTTAAGGATACACTCATCAGATGCAAGCAGG
This sequence comes from Protopterus annectens, assembly GCF_019279795.1. Lineage (NCBI taxonomy): Eukaryota > Metazoa > Chordata > Ceratodontiformes > Protopteridae > Protopterus > Protopterus annectens. Next base: position 163,742,053 of record NC_056745.1, on the reverse strand, counting down.
AAGGGAAAACTCTCTCTGCCATTGGAGTACGTTTTTCCATCCCTTCAAGACCCTATACTAAAGGGCAGAAAGGCGGGAAGATGTGGTTCAAGAAATCCCAGAAATTTTTCCCAGATGCACGAGGTGATTCCTTCTCCAGGGGCAGAGGGGGGGTAAATAATGGTAGACGGCGTCATAGAGGCAGAGGGGGTCCGCAGAACCAGGGAGACTGGGATTCCTTTCGCGGATGTCCCTATCAGCTCTCCTGAAAGGAGGCCCAACTGTGCTACTCTGGAGCCAGTCGGGGGATGTTTATCTTTGTACCCAGAAGCCTGGCACAATATCACAAAAGACAAGTGGGTACAAAACATATAATATCCAGAGGATAATCCATACCCTTCTCCTACCCACCTACTCAAACCAGGAAAATCCCGGATGTTCACCCAATCACAGGGATCAAGCAACTGTAGAGATACAAAAGAGTCATCCAAACCATCCCCGCAGACCAAATAGGATTCGGAACTTACTCAAGATTATTTTTAGTGCCAAAAAGAACAGGGAACTGGAGGCCCCATACTGAATCTCAGCAAACTAAACGAATCAGTAAAGAAGTCCAAGTTGCGAATGGTGACACTGCAGTCTATACTCCCCCTTTTCAGAAAGACAATTGGATGTGCTCGATAGACCTCCAAGATGCGTACTACCACATAAAAATGGACAGAGCATCGAGGAGTCACTTACGCATCTGGTTGGGAGCCAGCCACTACCAGTCTCGTGCTCTGCCCTTTGGTCTCACTACAGCCCCCAGAGTGTTCAGCAAATGCATGGCAGTAGTAACTGCTCACTTGAGACATCTTGGATTCTGAGTGTTTCCGCACCTGGACGACTGGCTCCTAACTGCCACCACAAGCATCTACTTCAACAGGCCAGAGACATGACTCTACAACTTTGTGCTCCACTAGGCATTACAATAAACTTGCAAAAATCTGCCTTGTCACCCTTTCAGCATGTTACTTTTAAAGGCGCAGAAATAGACACTGTTTCAATGATGGCATGCCTTCCTGCAGACAGAATTGTGAACCTCAGACAACAGATATTGCTTCTCCTTCCCAAACACAAGGTCAAAGCAAAGATAGTGCTCAAACTACTGCGAAAAATGGCCTCAACCATAACCCTTGTTCCATCAGCCAGGATGCATATGAGAATCCTACAATGGTTACTCTTCTCCCAGTGGTCGCTTCAAGAACTTCCTCTGTCTCACCCAATCATAATAACAGAAACTTGCAAGAAGGATCTTCGTTGGTGGATTCAGTCCAATGAGTTAACCATCGGGAGACCATTCGTTCCACATCAACCTGTTGCCACTGTGACTACAGATGCTTCCCAGAGAGAGTTAGGGGAGGGCATTACCTGGAAAAGACAGTCCAAGCCATATGGCAAGAACACAAGGCCCATTTACACATCAGTGTTCTAGAAATGAGAGCAGTGCTTCTGGCATTGCAAGCACTCCACAACTCTCTACCTCTAGGGATGATTGCAATCCAGTCAGACAATATGTCAGTGGTATTCGTATATAAACAAACAAGGAGGAACCAGATCATACCCACTTTGTCGAGAGGCTCTGAGGGTTTGGCAGTGGGCAATATCTTCCCAATGCTTTCTAGTCGCAACACACATCCCTGTAAAGTCCATTGTGATAGCCGACAAGCTCATGAGTGGTCTCTGAATCAGAACGTAGCAGAAGAGATCTCCCGCAAATGTGGCCAGCCTTGCTGCATTCTTTTTGCCATCCCTATGAACGCCAAATGCAGCAGCTACTTTGCCCTGATTCCCTCCTTCGGGGGAGACACCGAGAGTCACACTTGTTCACAATTGGCCCTCGGGACTACTTTATGCTTTTATGCTTTTCCCCCCGTTTCCCTTCATATCAAAAGTCATTCAGAAAGCAAAATCCTTGGGATGCAAGATGATTCTCATTGCTCCATACTAGCCTCGTCAGATTTGGTTTCCCTTTTTCGGGCCTCATCTACTGGAGGATCCATGGATTCTGGACCCAGTTCCAGACCTACTGACACATATGTCAGGAACATGCCATCCCTCTCTCCACATCCTCAACTTGACAGCTTGGCTGCTCCACTTCCAGCCTTAGTCAGGCTTCAGGATTTCACTCCAGCAGTAAAACGTATCTTGCTATCTTCTCATAAGCTTTCTACCAGAAAACTATATGCTACTAAATGGAAAAGATTTTCTTTTTGGGCGTAGACCAGAAACATAGATCCCTTCACTGCCCCAATTTCAACTATTTTAGAAGTTCTTTTAGAACTCTTTAACAAGGTTCAGCCGCTGCCACAATTAAAGTTCAGCTAGCAGCTATTTCTACTTAGGACAGCATACACCTAACTTGATGGCACATAGACAGTGTAAAGCGTTTTTGAAAGGCACTTCCTTACTGAGACCTCCATTTAAAGAACCTGTCCCTCCTTGGGATTTAAATTTTGTCCTTTCGCACTTAACCTCACCACCCTTTGAACCTTCATCCACTTGCGATTTAAAATTCCTCTCTTGGAAAATGATGCTTCTGGTAGCCATCACCTCAGGTAGAAGTTTCAGAGCTACAAGCACTTTCAGTCAAGCCCCCTTATTCTTCCATAAAGACAGGGTTTCTGTTCGAACTAACCCTTCCTTTGTCCCTAAGATTTGCTCCCAATCCAATATTAACCAAACTATTGAACTTCTAGTATTTTTCCCTAACCATACCAACAAGGCAGAATACAGACTTCACCAACTAGATGTACAAAGGGCAACTGAGGTTCTACCTCCACAGAACTAAAGAATTCAGGAAGTCAGACCAGTTATTCATATCCTTTTCAGAGGCAAGAAAGGGTATGCCAGTCTCTAAAATCACATCATCTAATTGGCTTTCTAATTACATAACTTTTATATACTCTTCTAATAACAAGGAACTCCCCTTCAAAGTTAGAGGTCAACCATATCAGTAGCAACATCCACTGCCTTTCAAGCCAGGATTTCAATGTACAGTATTTGTGCAGCTGCAACTTGGACAAGCCCACATACTTTTATTACTCATTACAAAGTTGACTTGGCCTCCAGGGACAGAGCTTCCTTTGGTTCCACGGTGGTCAAGAGTGTATTCCCGTGAGCCACCTGAGAAAAAGGTGCTAGGGACGCTGTCTCACATGTAAGAATGAAGGCGAGATAGGACTACATAACATAAAGAAGTTATGTACTCACCATAATGTTCATGTTTGTAGTCCATCTCGCCCTTCATTCTTACGAACCCACCAACCTACCCCCGTCCATATAGTCCTAGAGGACCTGGTAGGAAATTTTGCTCCTTCTGTATGTTGGAGACCTTTCACTATTGGTTCTCCTTTACCTGAGGGTACAGTATAACTATTTTCTATTATAGTTAGCAGCAAACAAGATCTGAGGATTGATACCACTGCATTATGGGATAGCTACCTTGCCATGAGTCAGCTTAGAGACTTCCAGCTTTGTAATCAGCTGAGTCGGAGCCAAGGATCGGCTCCAAACCCACATGTAAGAATGAAGGGTGAAACGGACTACAAACATAGAACATTATGGTGAGTACATAACTTCTTTTTTTTGCCCACAAACTAGCTGTGTTCCCAGGGTATATTTTTTCTTTACATAGTACTTGCTGGCACACCTACATTCCCTGGTAAATAATCCTTATATAATTGAGGTAACTATTTTGGTATGGTGGTAAAGAATCTTTTCTTGGTCTTCACTTGGTGTTCTATGTCTGCAGAATATATTGTGTAAAACAGTTTTATTAAGTTATTTTTTGTGATCAGAAATTTGGGCTCTCTTCAGCAAGTTCAAGGTAATGAATAATTTGGTTTTAGTTATGAATTGTTAAATTCCACCTACAAGATACTTGCTTTTAACTAATAGATATTGTATTATGAACCTTCAATTGTGTCATAGAGTTTAAAGTTTTGAATATGAAATGAAGTTCTTAGTATATAAGAAGAAAGGATGGTCATGTACCAGTTATAGCAGACAAATACTTTCATATTCACTTTTTTCACATGCACATGCAAGGGGTCACTTTTGACAGCACACACGAGTATGGCAGCGAGTTGTTTCCTGTAGTCCAGGGTTTGATTCCCTCAGCCTCCATTTACCTACTGTATGACTCCAAGCAAGTCCCTTAATCAGACATCGCTCCTGGGTTACACCTAAAAAAGGTTCATGTGAATGAGTGCTCTACCCATCTTAACAAATGAATAAAGAAGACTGAAATTTTTATTGAATCTGCAAATTATTCAGTAAGAGTGTCTATATGAGATTGCATTTATCTCCACAGGGAGTGAATCATTATATTAAATGCATCATTTTCATACAGAGAATTTAAAGGCTCTTAGAAGCAACAAGGAACTGTTTTATTTGGTTCAGTTTCTTGATCGCATGTACGTTTTTGCAGTTTGGAAATTCCCCGGTTGTAGCGTTATTGAAGAGTACCTGAAAATAATGATGGAGAGTTAATTTTCATTGGTCAGTTCATTTATAGACACAAATGCCTTGTGCAGCATTTTCAGTTTTCTCATGAAGTACCATTCTTGTTAGCCTGAGAATTATAGGGGAAGCTAAAGATAAGTGAGGGTAAAGAATGATCCACCATATTTCCTCATCTATGTAAAGCACTTTAAATAGTGCAGAAGAATTGATTTTGGATCGTCTGTCACAGTATCACATTTCACCAGTTTTAAGTAGATCAGTTGTTGGTAGAACAATAGGCCATGACCCTTGAGTGTCTTTTAATGTCAAAGACTTGCACTCACCAATTGAAAGGTCATGTTTATTTGTATACCTAAAGAGGGGTCTAAGCTTCAATAATGTGTCTTTAATAGGCACAAATATTAGGAAAAGAGCACCTAAAATTAAATAGCTCTGACTTCACCTTAGTCTTAGCTTTATCACATGATGGGAAGGTGTATAGACATGTAGTGAATATGAATCAAGACATAATAAGAGAAATGATTCTATCCTATGCATATAAATCAAGGAGGTCTTGTCTTAGTGTATTCAGCTCCAGCAGTATGATGAGTGTGGTTGCTAATGTTTACCTCCATCTTAATATGGGGGTGAAGAATGCTTGTTTCATATTTAACAAAATATTATATTTAAACGAAGAATGCTTGTTTCATATTTAACAAAATATTACATTTAAAGCAGGGGAAGGGGACTCGGGTCTTAAAAAAATTACCCTATCATCTTTTTTGACATTTCTTACTAGCTCTGCTTAAAACATCAAATTATAATGCGTAGCACTCAGTGCACAACAGAGTCATCTTTTTTTTTTTCTCCCACTGTTTTGTGATGCAGAACATTCACAGCAAAATGGAGAGACTAAGGCCTGGATTCCATAAAGACTTGGGTGTGGAGTAACATACAATGCTGAGAAGTTACTGAATGGCTAGGATTGCCCACTGTTCTAGGAGCTACCCCAAACATGAAATACCAGAGCACTAATCCCATTTCCAGAAGGGGAATTAAACTAGCAGTGCCAAATATTTCAGAGGTATATATTGGTGAAGACTGGCAATAAATATACAACTTTGAAGCATCAGAGTAGCCCTTTGAAATGAATGGGCTATTTTTATGAAACAACACTGCCACTTGTATGAGGTACTCAATACTGGATGCTGTATATGTTGGGAAGCCAGACTGCCTGTAGTACCAAATTCCACATATTGGTAAAGTTGTGCAGTACAGCCTCATGGTTATGCAACTACACCTGAATATTAACTGTGGTACTGCTTGCCCCCTTTCTGCACTACCAGAGCTGTCATACATGTGGAGCTGTGGCATCTGGCAACTTCAGCCATTCTCATCAGGCTTGCTGTTGAGCTGTACCATCCTCGAGTTGGATCATGCTGCACTAGGAATGAGTAATAAAATTCATTGCCATAGAATGTCTTGCAGTCTTATTACCTGCTCCTATAATAGTGCAGTAATCCTAGCCATTCAGTACCTTGGCCATTGCGAGGTACTGATTTGGGATTACACAAACACCCTCCCCCAGGATAATGTTATTCCTCGGAGGAAGGATGGAAACTGTGCTTCTGTAGTGATGCAGGGTGGTGGAGGCCATTTGCTACACTACCCTGAACATTTTGGAATCCCATCATATAGCTCATTTGGTTCATACGGAGTTAGCTTAACTGGCCTAACTTATCTGTATCTATCACTTAAGATCATCTTAGCCTTTTACTGAACTTCTGTAATTATATACCATAGTATGAAGATTATTGCCATGGCTTATGACATTAAAGGATGTTGATCTTTAGTTTATAGAGAAATTCATAGATTTTGAAATTATGCATTGGAATAACATATGATGTATAATATTTCTTGCTGGTGTACTAGGAAATATGCTGCTGACTTACTTTTCTATAAAAGCTCATTGAGTTATGCCTATAGTACTGAAACATTATGGGGCAAATTGAAGTGTGCCTTTAGCAGACAGTGTCAGCATGGATGCCAGAAACAAAACATTTGTTGGACTAGACTCTTGCTGTCTGGCTGCCAAAGTGGTTTTGTTTATTATGAACACACTTTATAAAGCTTGCAATAGCTATTTTATACTTTTTACCCAGTTTTTGGCTGTTTACTATGTGCTGACTTACCATCATTACTGTTCTTGATTTTTGCATTGCTGTTTTTCTCATTCTTGTTTTTAATTATCTTCCACATTTCTGGCTTATTGGTTGTCTGTTGTGTGACATGGAGAGATGTTCATCTTCATCATTTTGACCACTGCTGCATTAGCCTAAGCTGTATGAGTTATATGTGACATAGGATACAACTGCGGGACAGCTTTCAAAGCTTCAGGGTACATTCCACACACCCAAACTGCTAGATTGAACTGAGGAGAGTAAAAGGTGTTGGTGCCTGTATCGAACCACCACTGACTGCACTGGTAATCAAGAAGCCTCAGTCCTCACCACTGGCACCAGTTGGGGATGTACACTGAGAGGATGACAAGGTGCACACACAGTATTTCCAGATGCAGCTCTCTGTATCAAGTACAATTTCCCTTAAGAGCACACAGAGACCACAGTCAGTCTGGGGCTGGTTTTTCCCTCTTTCTCCGGATCCTCAGTAAGACTCCCCCCACTGGCACAGCTATAGAGTTGAGATCTCAGCTGATTGGCCAAGCCAAGTCCTCCAGCACCGTCTCTGTCCAATCAGTGCTTTGTGTCCCTGCCCAGGTAGCTGACACACACTCTTTGAGGTTTGAATTATACACACACACATTTGGGAAAGGCTATCACGGCTACTAGCTTTGCCGAGACTATAAGGTAGTTATCACTGCCACAAGCCAGCTCCTTACCAGCTACTTTAAGGCCCTTAACAAGGGGCGTCTGATCTTACTGTGTAATGTTACTATTGATACAAATGGTGGTTTGACCAAGAGCAAGGGCATTAGGAGTGGCCCACAGTGTCACCAAATAAATATGCAAGTACTCTCAGAACTTAAATATCTCTAGACAGATCAGCCACAATGAAATGTTTAAATATATTTAATAATAATAGAACAAGACAATACTAAATATATATTTACAGTGACATCAGAGTTCAAAATCATAGGAAATATTTAAAACAACATTGCAGGACAGTCTCAAATAAATGAAGAAAAATGAACAAACTAAGCTTTGCTATATTCCTGACTATATCTAAGAGAGTTACTATTCCCTAGAAACTTACTTATAGAGCAAGGCAGATGTGGTGAATTGATCTTCTCCAGTTGTTGTCCGGTCAAAGACAGAATACAGAATTTTGTGTCTCTCTAAGATAGTTCTCAAATTAATATCTCAAATATTACTGCTGGGATAGCTTGCAGAATGACATAATTTCTTGTCATCTGACTCTATCCCAGGTGAAACCCCCACTACTGGAAGCTAGCAGTATTTTGCATCTACCTGTGAAAATACATAGACAAGGGCTTTTCCTCAGATCTTTGACAGATACTGGAAGTCATAAAACAATAAACACTTCAAAGACCATACAGAAAGTTCCCTAGTACATACATTGTGTCTTCTTGCTGTATTGAAACTGAAAGACATCATCTTTTATTTCATAGCCATAAAGTAATTTAATTTCAGCTATTTTTCTAAAGAAAATACTATGGGCTGTTACAGAAGGAATTTCCAGAACCTTCACCCATCCCCTATTGCTGTCAATTTTAGAGGATGTGTTTACCACAGCCTGTGTTTTCTTTAACAACCAGCTTTTCTGCACCTTAGAAAGTAGATAAGATGTACAAAGTTCCAAGATCTTTCAAATTTGTATACACTTATCCCAGACCTGATCCAGCAGCTATAGCTTTAGTTAATTCAAGCATTTTGTTAATTCTAATCCTTCCCTTTTTGACGAGGATGGTGAAACAATTGATAATTTGGGGGAAAGTGTATGTTTCGGCAACTTTAAATTTTAGAATGTTGAATTGTCAGGCTTATATGTTAAGTGTTATTCTGAATAATAGTGAAAGTATGAGTAATGTTTTATCTGTAGTTCCTTCCTGTCTGGAAAAATCTGCTTTGTGTGGTTTAGTTTCTTCAATTTCTCAAGTCAATACTCATTGTGTAAAGTATGATTTGATGTCATTTTCACTCTTCCTTGACCTGTGGGTTTCGGATCTGACCTCTGATCGAACGTGGCCGCTTTCAAAAGCTTAGGCTCCAAAACTCGACCTCCTCCCTCCCCATCTATAATGCCTAATTCCCCCAATTACCTCTAATCACGTTTGCCGCTCTTAGGAGAAGCATCACAGTCCACTGACTTGAGCTCCTTTGGAGATTTTCAGCTAAGTCCAATAACTTTTTGTAGACTTTTTTCTACTACTACTTTTTTTCCTTATCGCCTACCCCTTGTTTCTTTAAAAAAAAAAAAAAGTTTTCTTGTGTTAAATTAGCATCCACTGGCATTCTCTTTCATGGGAATTGTTCTTCCCTTTTTTTTCTCTCTTTTCTACCTTTTCTGTAGAATGTCGGATAAGCCTTTAGGATTTAAAAAGTGCACTTCTTGTGGGCACAAGATTCCCTTATCTGATACCCATAGGGAGTGCATATATTGTCTTGGCCCTGCTCACCTCAAAGCCTCCTATTCCATTTGCAAGAGGTTTCACCCTAGAGCACTGGCTAACAGATAAAATAAACTTATTTTGAAGGGCCTTTTACCTCCTTTGGCCCTGTAGGCCAGAAAGACAGGGAATGCAGAAAACATTCCATGGGAAAGTCTGCTTTTTCTTCTTCGGATGAGCCTCCAGCCAAAGCTCCTAGGGTGTCTGATTCCAAACCCGTGGATATGAATAAGTCAACTCAGTTGTCTCCTCAGCTTCAAACTCCCATGCCTTCAGAGCCTCCTCCTCCTACCATGGGGTTTCCTAAGACATCATCCAGGCCACCTTCTACAACATCATCTGTCAGGTCCTCCCACAGCCTTTCTGAATCAGAAATGGACATGTTGATGAAGCAGTTCCTTCAGAGGCAGATCCAGATGGAGGTCTTACCAGCCCCGTCCCCTACCAGGTCTGTGGGCAGGTATTCCCCTTTTAGACCTTTAGCTCCTTCTTCGATCCAACCACCTGCTTTGGAGCTCTCAAATCCAAATGCCCCGAGAGTCAAGATGTCGGAGCTGATAGTGATTATCTCTTCAATTTCAGCAGCACCCATGACTTGCTTGGTGCTGACTGTGTGATGACAGAGCAGCTCTTGAAGCCCAAGCCTCGATGTCTGCATGAAGGGGTTGACCTCAACTCTGAAGTTTTCAGAGTCATCGCTTCTCCTTGGAGTGTTGGCCTTTGACAGCTCAGCCCAAACTTCCTTCTTTAAGCCGAGGGTTGGGGGGGCTTGGGGATTGTCTTCCCCAGTAGTTTCAGCTCTGGGAGGATGGTCTTCAGCCCCTTCTGCTTTTGAGGTGGTGGAGAGGGTTCTCTCCATGCCCAGGAAATCCTTGGCTCCAACCCATTTGGATCTAATTCTTACCCCGATGGATACTGCTTCTGAGACCTCACCACTGCCCCCCTTCAGACAGCCGGCCCAGCAAAGCCTTCAAGTACTGCCATCTTTGGAACCCCATATTTTTCCCGACATCTCCCTGGAACACCCCATTGAGGAGATTCCCCTGAAGAGAAGGTGCAAAAGAAGGCACCTGGATTCCCCAGAGGAATCCATCACAGAAGACTGTGATTTCAATGAAGGGGAAGGGTCCCCCAGATCTTCACCTGAGGATGTCTCCTTCAAAGACATCTTAAAAATCCTGCGCTAAATAGGTGGATGGTCTTCCCTAAACCCTACCCCTGAGGAAATGGTGTCTTGGAGGGTTTCAGGTCTGACCTGTCTACATCTTGGGTGTGCCCCCCTGCTGATGCACTTATCGACCTGTTATGCAGGTGTGGCAGGAACTAGATAATGTAGAACCTATCTCCAAGCATGTGTACAAAATTCTTAGCGCTCCCTCTGATCGACCTCATTGGACTAAAGTAGATGCCATGGTTGTTGCAACAGCCACCAAGAAGGAGCTGGTCCAAGAAAACTCTACTGTCCATCCCCCTAACAGGAAGTTTAGGGCCATGGAGACATTTGGCAAGAGAGTTTATGCCTCGTCTACCTTCACCTTACAAGACTTAAACTATCTTTCCAATTTTACTAGGCTACAGCGGGATTTAATCAAAAAAATTTCTATCTCAGTCCCAGAGTCCATGTCTGACAACTCTACAGTCAATTCCCACTGCATCCATGAGGATAATCTCCCACATGGTGGAAGGTACCTCAAGGGTCACCTGTTCCAGCATTGCCACTAGGCCCCTTTTGACAGATTGTCTTTGTTTGGGGCCACTGTTAGAGACACACACACTTCCATAGTGAGAAAGATGGAAAGACCCTGTCTGCCATCGGAATCAGCGGGGGATGAAAAAATGTGGTTTAAGAAATCTCAGGGTCATTTTCAGGAATCTCAGGGAGAATATTCCCCCAGAGGCAGAGGGGGGAAACAGTCATAATTTTAGATGCCGCCCACATGGCAGGGGGGGTCTGCAAAATCAGAGGTCTTGAGATTCATAGGTAGGTACTAGGCTATCGGCTCAAGGGCCTATGTAAGCCTAGCCAACAAGGTTCCCTGGCTTACGCCACCCAAGAAAGTTATTTTCCTGTGCCACTATCAAGCAAGGACAAAGAAGTGATCCCCAGGGTGTATTTCCTATTTCCCATCCACTCATCAAGATTTTTCTTGAAGAGTGCTAATGACTTTTGCTTGACATAGATGGGTAGCCTGTTCCAGAGTACGGGAAGTCTCTGGGACAGGAATCTATCCCTGCAGCATGTCCTGTTTATTGTGGTGACAAGGTTTAGGTCCCTAGAGTGTGTAGCTCAGAAGGATTGGGATTTCTTTAGGTGTAGCATGCCCAACAACTCTGGGTTTGATAGGCAGAGATCACTTTGGAGTAGGCGATATGCTACGGAGTAAAGCTGGAGTTTTTTGAGGCGGTCAGTGTAGGGCATTTGTTTGAGGCCAGTAATCCTCTTTGTGAGGTACTTCTGTGGCCTTTCCAGCTGCTGCAGATGTCTTGTGAGGTACATTCCAAAAGGGGCATTGTACTCTATAATGGGTCTAATGACTGTCGAGTGAAGGGAAACAATGACCTCTTTTTTCCTGGATGAGAACCCTTTTATGATGAGGTGTGCCACGTAGAGGGACTTCCTGACTACTGTGGCAATGTGACTATCAAAGGAGAGACTACTGTCCACCTGGGTCCCAAGGTCTCTTATCACGCATTTGGTGTTAAGTAGATTGCTGCCTATATGGTAGTTCATGGGTACAGAGTTTTTACCAAAGGAGATGACACTGCACTTTTTGGCATTGAGCTTGAGGCCATGGCTCTGACACCAGGCATCTGTCTCAGCAAGGCCCTTCTGTAGGATGTCCACATCATTTGGGGACTTGACTATGGCTCCTAGTTTGCAGTCATCTGCGAACTTCGTTAGCCAGAGGCCTTCTGTGTTAGCCTGTACTTCAGAGAAGTAGATACCAAACAGGAGAGGTCCCAGGACGGAACCCTGTGGTACTCCACTTGTCACTGCTTTAAGGTCAGATTTGGAGTCTGCAACTTTTACAGTGTGGGTTCTGTCAGTGAGCCAGTTGGCAACCCATCTGGTGATGTAGGGATTTATACCTAGTTTAGTGAGTTTAGCTATAATTCCAGAATGGGGGATGGTGTCGAAAGCCTTGGCGAGGTCAAGTTAGGCTGTGAGAACCACCTTACCCTCATCTACGGCTTTGGTGACTGCCTCAGAGAAGTCGATCAGGTTCAGGAGGCATGATCTGCCTTTCACAAACCTGAACTGGGTGGGATCCAGAGTTTGGAGGTTACCAATGTCTTTGTTTATGAGTTCCATGATGATACGTTCCATGGCCTTGCAGACCAGGCTCGTCAGGCTAATAGGTCGATAGTTCCCGGGATCAGTGGTGGCTCCCCCTTTGTGGTGTGGGATAACTGTTGCTGTGCACCATTCAGTGGGCACAAAGCCTGATGCAAGGCTATTATTGAACATGGTGCTTAAGTGGGGAGCCAGTTCGTTCTGAAGTTCATGTAAAACGCAGCCTGGGATGTTGTCCGGTCCCATGGATGCTGTGTTTTTGGCTTTAGAGAGTGCAGCTTTTACCTGCATAGTTGTGATTACAGGGACTCTACATTCTTCCTGTATAGATATGGGCCCTTTAGGGGGTGAGAGGGAGGTAAAGTTAGCACTGAACCTATCTGCCAGGATGTTGGCAATATCAGTTGGTTCTGTAATTTTCGTGCCTTTGTGCTGTAGCTCAGAGCAGATCTGGGTGTTGCCATCGAGATTCTTGACATAGATATATAATGCTTTGTGGTTGTGCTTGGAATTAGTGGTGATTTTGTTTTCATAGCTAGCTTTGGAGGATCTTATAGGGGATCTCAGCTTCTTACTGAGGCTGACCAGGGAGCTCCTCCAGTCATGGGATTTTACTCTCTTTTGCAACAGTTTCTTCCTTCTGTTGTACAGTTTGTTTTTGGCAGGGGACCACCAGATTGGCTTCCTTTTTTGGGAGGATAGTGTCTTGGTTCTGTTTGGGATAGCACAATCCATGCACTTGTGTAAGTGCTTATAGAGCGTATTTGTGTAGGATTCAGCAGATGTAACTGTATTGTCCATCTGCATGGGTGTCATGAAGTTCACCACTTCTGTCTTAAGAAGCATGAAGTTGGCTTTGGAGAAATTTTTTACTGTGGTTTCCTTAATGGGGGTTGGGGGCGGAATGTGGATATCAAGGGTGATTAGCTTATGGTCAGATCGGACCAACGAGGAGCTGAATTCAGGTGTGGAACACCAGTCACTCATGTTGGTAATGACTAGGTCTAGGATATTGTTGCCCCTGGTGGGGGTGTGGATAAGTTGATCCAGGGCATTGGCGTTTATGAATTCCAGAAAGCCTTAAGCTAAGGAGTTGGTACATGAGTAGTTTTCCCAGTTAATGGTGGGGTAGTTGAAGTCACCCATTATTAGGGTGTTTTGTTGAACCCTAATATTTTCCAGTACATCAAGAAAAGAGGAGTGGGAATCCCGGGGCATGGTGGGGGATCTGTAGCAAGCTACAATTTGGATTGCAGTTTTGCCTAGAGTTAGTTGCACTTGGGTAACCCCAGATACATTATGCTGAGCAACTAGCCTGGAGGTGTGGATATCCTTAATGAATATGGACACACCTCCACCTCTGGTGTTTCGGTCCAGGTTACATGGCCGAAAAGTGCGGTATGAGTTATAGCCTGGTAGTGCAGGGGTGCTGTCTGGAGCCTTGAACCAGGTTTCAGTCACTGCACAGATATCGATGTTCTCCATTTTAAGGAGTGCCTCGAGTGAGTGCATTTTGAGATTTAGACTTCTAGCATTGAGTAGCATTACCCTCAGTTTTTGCTTGCCTGTTCCTGTTATGGTGGTGAATTTGTTATTTGAACCTTGCCTAAAAAGGCACTATGGGGCAGCAAGAACCTTAGTCAGTATCCGGAATCCCAGGGGCAACAGGTGCAGGCCATCTGTGACAAAGCATTGTGGTCTGTCGACCATGTCATCCCAAGCAGACAGATACTGGATCCCCTTAGAATGACACCAGAAGCTTAGCCAATTGTTGAAGTCAATCATTTTGTCCTTGTACTGTGGTATCATTCTGGGCGATGGCAGAATGCTACTCAGGGCTAGGGTCATACCTGCGGGGCTACAAGATCGGAGAGCTCTTCCATGACTCTTTTCATGTAGTCCAGGGAGTTACATCTCAGGTCATTCACACCAGCATGGACAATGACAGAGTCATATTTGTACTTGTTGTGGAGTGACCTGAGTGCATGGGTTATGTGGCGGATCCTGGCACCCGACAGGCAACTGACAGTAACCTTCTCCTTGTTTAGCCTGGTGAGTGGGACATCAGTGTGCCTGACTATAGAGTTACATATGACTAGTGTATTGGGCACGTTGTTTTGCCTTATTGGCTGTGGTTGAGTGGCACACTGAGTCTGTGGGCTATGTGTTATTTCAGTTGTGTTGAGGGATGGAGGTTGCATGGGTTTCTGCTTTGGAGGTCTCTGTTGCTTAGACAGATTATTGAGAGCCTCTGCAAATGTTTTTGTGTTACTATGTGTGTATTTTGTTGGTGTAGATTTAGTGAGACTATGTGATGAGTGTGGTGTGGTGCAAATGTTTACCTTCTCCTCATGACTGTCAAGTTCAGTCTTGGTTGGAGAGAGCTTTACCTCCAGTTTGGCTAGATAAGTGCATCTCTCACAGGTTGTAGTGTTGGGTGGTAGGTGGAGAGGGTTGTCTTTGTACATGAGGCAATTTCTATATTGCCTCAAGATGCCCAGATTCATCAGATAGACAGGAGAGAACACTGGGAGCTGACCCTTGGACATGCCTGAATAAAAAACTATTTTCCTCTAAATAAGTGAGGAAAGTGAGTACAAGAGCCGTTTTTCTCTAAGCAAGTGAGAAAAGTAAATACAAAAACTGTTTTCCTGTAGGTAATGAGGAAGACTGAGTGCTATAGTAATTAGTAGCTTATTTAGTGCTTACAAGTTCTGAACAAGTGCTGAGCATGAATAAGCAAATTTAAGTGCTAAAACTAAGAATCTGTATCTGCACTAGACGAGTTACATGACAGAAACAAGTGCAAATGCAGACTTTCAAATCAGAAAGTTGAGAGAGATGGAAGAGATTGCCCAAACGGCCAATAACTACAATTTCTGGGCAGAACCACTCCTTATGTGGTAGACAGGTTACCTAGTGCTTACCACTCCCACTGATAAGCTAGAAGGCTTCCCTCCAATGCAGAAAGGCTTGGGGTCTCAGAAGCTTACATACAGTCCTGGATACAGCAAATCTGTATCTGGAGTACTAGTTACAGGAAAGGTAGGAAACAGGCTTACAGTTTTTTTTTTTTTTTTTTTACAGAAAAGTAGTAAAAACAATTCACATGCAGTGCAAGCTAGCACACTTGAGTATGTAGCAATATTAGACCAAACACAGTTTAAAAAATGCAATTAAATTAAAAAGGACGTAAAGCAAGTGCAGAAAGAGTTTATTGGGTAGAATGTGGTAAAGAGATGGGACTGGGGGAGTGTCCCAGATCAAATCTACAGTGGGGCGTGGAACTGCAAAAGCCACCACATTTAAACTACAAAACAAAAATAGGGAGGGTGGATGGGACAAAACAGTTTCAACAGAGACCTAAGCAACAACTAACAGTTGTTGTTGTTGTGTCTTTCGGCTTTTCCCGGTTAGGGGTCGCCACAGCGGAACTCCGGTCTGCTAATGACTGGCAGTAGATTTTTACATGCTGAGTTGCCGGCCCTGACGCACAACCTTCAATGAAGGTACGCCCATTCACGCATGTCTCCACACAGAAGACGCTCTAGCTGAGAATCGAACAGGACAACATCTTACTGTGAGGCAACAACGCTACAGCATCACCACCACCACCGCAGTGTAAGCAACAACTAACAGTGCAAACTCTAAAACCAAAAAAATATACTCAGCTCTGTATATTTGCAGATAGTCTGGAAGGCAGTCTCTCAGAACACAGGTTCCATCAATTAAATTGATTCCTTCTTGGACAGGCCATTCCAGCGCTCCTGAAATGTTGCCCGACTACCCTTCTCTGGAGGCAGTTGGGGGACACTTATCCTTGCACCCAGAAGCCTGGCTAGCCATCACAAGCAATCAGTGAATGCAAAGGATCATATCCAGAGGGTACTCCATTCCCTTTTCAAAACTCACCAAATCAAAGAGCTCTCTCCTGGATGGTCCACCCAGTCAGAGTGAGGCAGCAGAGTTGGAGATCTCAAATCTGCTCCAAAAAAGGGTCCTCTAGAAGGTCCCTTCATATCAACTTGGATCAGGCATTTACTCCAGATTCTTTTTAGTACCAAAAAAGATAGGGGACCACAGACCCATCATGATCTAACATCCCCAAACAAGTCAGTAAAAAACTCAAAGTTCAGGATGGTCACAGTCCAGTCCATTCTACCTCTTTTTAAAATGGACGACTGGATGTGCTCATTGGACCTGAAGGATGCATATTACCACATCAAGATGGAAAGACACTCCAGAAGGTATCTACGATTCGGGTTGGGACCCAGTCATTTTCAATTCTGAGTGCTTCCCTTTGGCCTCACCACAGCCCCTAGTTCAACAAATGCATAGCGGTAGTTGCAGCTCAAATAAAACTGCAAGGATTTCACATATTTCTTTATCTAGATGACTGGCTGCTAACCACCCCAACCAGGCATCTAGTCATCCTAGCCAGGGCCTATCTGTTACAACTAACTCCTACTTTGGGAATAACCATCAACATTAAAAACCTCAGCTACAGCCATTTCAGAACATAGACTTCATAGGGGCACATTTGGATAAAACCAAAATACTGGCCTTCCTTCCTCCAGACAAGATTTAGATCTTAAGACTACATATCAGACAGATGTTGGCAATTCCAGTTCCTCCAGCAAAACTAGTACTCAGGGCCCTGGGCTCCATGGCTGTCACCATAACTCTGTTACCAAGAGCACATCTACATATGAGAAGTCTGCAATGGACCTTGGCAGCCCAGTGGTCATTACATCAAGTACCCCCTCACCTATCCAATCAAACTTATCATGAGAGTGCAGAGATTCTCTCTTCTGGTGGCTTCACTCTTTGGAGGTTCTTCAAAGATGCCCCTTTGTTCTTCCACCCCCAAATACCACATTGATCACACATGCCTCCCAGGTGTGTGGGGGGCATTTCCTGGGTCAGACGGTCCAAGGCATGTGGACTCCACAAGAGACCAACCTGCATCTCCTTGTGATGGAGATGAGTGGTCTGTTTTAATGTTGCAGTCACTTCACAGCTTTCTTCCTCTAGGGATTTTTGCAATACAAATGGATGGTATGTTGATAGTATGGTACATCAACAAACAAGAGGGAACCAGATGCTATCCCCTGTGCTGAAAAGTAATGAAAGTGTGGCAGTGGGTGATCTTTACCAACCACTTTCTGATCTCACTGCACATTCTGGGGAAGTGCAGTATTCTAGCTGACAGGCTCAGCAGAGTCTTACTGATGCCTCATGAGTGGTCTCAGTCAGTCTGTGGCAAATATGTTCTTCCACAAATAAGGTCAACCTTGCTGTGATCTCTTCACATTTCACCACAACAAGTGCAGCAGATTCTTCGCCATGATTCCCCCTCAGAGACAGTCCCCCGGAGATACTCTAGTCCATGCTTGGCCTCCTGGATTAATTTATGCCTTTCTGCCTCTGCCCTTGATCCCCAAATTTCTTCAGAAACATGCAGGTTGAAGACCAAGGTGTTCCTCATTGCATCTTTTTGGCCTTTGCAAATCTGCTTCACCTTCATTTGATCTCATCTGATTTGCCCTCTGTGGGGGCTCAAACCACGTCCTGATCTGTTGTCCCACACATCAGGGCAAATTCACCCAGATCTCCCAGGCCTGAAACTAACCATATGGTTTCTCCAATTCCAGTGATGGCTAGATCTGCCAGGCTTTCATCCCCAGTCAGAAACATTCTGATCTCCCACAAACTTTGTACTAGGAGAATCTATAAGAGCAAATGGAAAAGGTTCTCCACATGGGCTCTACAGCAGCAGTTAGATCTTTTGACTGGTCCAGTTCTGGCAGTGCTGGATTTCCTTGCTCATATTTTTCAAGAGGGGATGAGTCACTCTACTGTAAAAGTACAATTGGCATCCATTTTAAATTATCATATCTAAGAAAATTCATCATCTTTAGCCTCATCTAAATTGTGTAATGTACTTTACTTGTTTGTCCCCATGTTAAAGATCCAATACCTCCTTGGGATTTAACTATGATTTTACAGGCTCTGGTCCACCCTCCCTTTGAGCCTTCAGCCAAAGTAGATTTTAAATTCCTATCGTGGAAGACTGTTTTTTCTAGTTGCTATCACTTCTGCAAGAAGAGTATCTGAATTGTAAGCTCTGTACTCCAAAAATCCTGTTTAATTTTTCATAAGGACAGAGTAACATTACATACCAACCCATTCTTTCCACCCAAAGTTTTGACAGAGAACAACATTAACCAATCGATTAGCTTACCAGTCTTTTTTCCCAATTATCAAAACAAAGGGGAATATACTCTTCATCTGTTAGATGTTCATAGACAGTTGCATTTTTATCTAGACAGAACTAAATCTTTCAGAAAATCTGATCAGCTTTTTATATCCTTTTCAAATGTCAAAAAAGGTAACCCAGTTGCCAAGACCAGCTTAGCTATATGGTTAAGAGACTGCAATTTGTTTGTTTTATGAATCCAAAGGTGTTCCTTTACCTAAGTGAGTTAAGGCTCATTCTACTAGATCAATGGCAACTTCTCAAGCCTTTTGGGCAAAAGTTTTGATTAATGATATTTGTTCAGCTGCTTCATGGTCAAACTCTCAAACTTTCATTTCCCACTATAAATTGGATATTGTCTCTAGAAATAGAGCTGCATTTGATTCTGCAGTGTTCTTGAATATCCTTCTATGAGTGCCACCCTGGGATATTGTAGCTGGGGACTCTATCCCACAGGTTGAAGAAGGAATGAAAATGACATCAGATAAAGATGTTAAGTACTTGCCATGAAGTTCCATCTGTGTTGTCTATTTTCATATTTCCTCAACATTCCCACCCTCCTTCCCCTGTCCATTTAGTGAATGACCTGATGGATGTACTTAAAGGAACCTCTGTTCCTTGTTGAGCTCCTGATCTTTCTCTACTCTTTTTAGTATTTTTTTCCAGAATTTGTGTACATTTTTGTATGTCATGGTATACTTTGGAAATATGTTAGCAGCAAACACAATGCGAGGTAATTGGGGGGGTGAGGTATTATGTGTAGGGGAGGAGCTCAAGCTTCAGAGCCTAAGCTCTTGAAACCAGCCAAGTGAGATCCAAGGTCAGATCCAAACCCCACAAGTCGAGGAAGAATGAAAATAGCACAGATGGAACGTTATGGTAAGTACATAACTTCTTTTTATGACTCTGTAGATACTACATCCATGGTTGTTGCCACTGGTACTGTGTAGATACTACATCCATGGTTGTTGCCACTGATACTGTGTTGAGAAGTTTTGTCTGGCTTCATTCTCATAACCTCCCAGAAGATATAAAAATGAGATTTTAAATTCACCTTTATATAGAGATTTATTTTTTCCAGTCTCTGCTGCACAGGTTCTCAAAAAATCTGATGAGAGAGATACACTAATGTAAGGAATCTGTCAGATTTGTCAGATGTTTTTCTTCAAAATTTCCAATGAATTGTCTGCTCCCTCATCCAACTTTATCAAGAAACAATCAGTCACAGCAAAATCCTGGTCAGCAGACTTTTAAAATACAATGGAAGGGAGGTCTCAAAAAGAAAGCAGGAATCCCCCTAAAATAAAGGATACTCGAATAATGTAAAATGACTATATAAGACTGACCCATCATTAGTCTCCATTGAATCCACAAAAGGTGTACTTAAGAGACCAACCAGGCATCCCTTACCTAATGATAAGGAAAGTAGACTATTAGACAGATTTGGGAAAAAATCTTATACCTCTGCCACCCTGGCAATGAGAGAATTGATTTGCCAATTCCATATGCTAAAGTACCTTGAATCTCTCCAGGACAATGTTCTAGCTAAGGTAGATTCTATTGGGGACTCTACTGGGGATAGAACCTTATTAAAGGAAATTCAGGATACAGATAGAGAAGCTTTACAAGTCTTCAGACACTCCCTAATGTGTGGCTAGGACACCTTAGATGCATCATGCAGAGCAGTTGCCACAGGTTCTGTCATCCACAGACATGCATGGCTCAGGACCCAGCCTCTGTCAAATCAGGTTAAGGTTGAACTACTGGATGCCCCACTAGACAAGGAATTCCTGTTTGGACCATCATCTGAACATGTTTTCTATAAACTGGTTAAAGAAGAAAAGCAAATAAAAACTATAATGGAATTTTATCTATCTTTGACACCAAGGTACAGGAGGAATTATCCTTCAAATCCTTGGCCTTTTCCCCTAGACAAGACAATTGGAGGCCTCCCTGTGGCAAGAGACACAGATAATCCAGGAGATGGTAACCAGAACAATCACACAGAAAAAGAACCTCCAAAAAGCCCACCCAGTACAGAAACCGCCTGTGACTATGTTCTACCCCAGCCTCCCATACCCCTACTCACCTTCCGCTCCAAACCTCTGGCTGTAAGACTCCTTCTTATGAAAAAACATCACCAGGGACTAATGGTTGATCAGCATCATAGAAAAGGGGTACTATGTCAAGTTCAGAGAAATACCACCTTTCTTGGGGATTCTAAAACCACCAAAAGAGCAGGAAAGCTTCTTACCACGTTTCCTCAGGGAACTACTTTACCAAGGATACATTCAGCCTGTTCCTCCAGGCCAACAGGGAAAGGGCTTCTACTCAAGGATCTTTCTGTTTCCAGGAAAGAAGGGCACCTAGAGGCCCATCTTGGACCTCTCAATAGCTAAAAAGATTTCTCAACATCCCAAAGTTCAAAATGTTTTAATTGCAACAACTATTGCCTATGATCTTTCAATATGCCTTCATGGTCACTCTAACCCTAAAAGATGCTTACCTCCATGTCTTCATAACAGACAGTCACAGGAAATACCTACAATTTGTAGCAACAGGCTCTCACTTCCAGTTCTATGCTTTAATATTTGGACTGTCCACTGCTACCGGAGTTTTCACAAAATGCTTAGCTCTTCTGACAGCACATTGCAGAACTCTGGGAGTTTATATTTACCCAACCTAGACAACTGTCTCATTCAAGGAAAAATCCACAGTAGAGGCCCTAGAAGACTTACAAGTACCTAGGCTGCTTTCAGAAGGAAAGTCTCACCTTAAATCTTCAAAAATCACAAACACTTCCTCAAACAAGCATACTCTTTCTGAGAGCCGTCATAGATTCAGTTCAGGAAAAAGCTTGGACAAGATAACTTTCCTGACAGGCTACTCAATCAGCCTGCTTCCAAAACAACATATCTCAGCAAGGGAATTCCTGAGGATTTTGTGGTACATGGCATCCTGCATTCTCATAATCCTACTTCCAAAATAACATGAGAAAACTTCAGTGGTTCCTAAAACAATACTTGGTTACAGCATTCTCATCTCCTGGAAACCCTATTGCCTCTCCTTCCATGCCTGAAGAAGGAGCTTCTGTGGTGGAAGAACACTATATGGTGCACCCAAGGACAAATTTCTCTTTACCAGAAGCAGACAAGACCATCAGCACAGACAAGTTCAGACATTGCTCAGGGGGCCCACGTAGGTTCCCTGAAAGTGCAGGCCATCTGTGAGAACCTCAACAGAAAAAAAATGCATATAAATCAGAAGGACCTACTAGCAGCCTACCTGGTCATAAAGGCTTTTCACTACACCTTAAGCCCAGGGACCCTGCATATCTGGGCAAATAACACCACAGTGGTACACAAGCAAGCAGTGGTGAACACTGTCTTACCTTTGTGCAGCCTTTTGAGGAAGATTTGGATGCCAGCTCAAGAAATAGGGCTAACCCTCATAGCTTCTTATATTCTGTGTCAGAACAATACCATGGCAGATTCTCTTAGCAGGGATCTTCTAAGCCCCAATGAATGGATGCTGAAGCAATAGGTCTTCTTGGACCTAACTGTACAAGGTGGGGGGAGGTTGGTCCCCTCAGTAGACGTGCTTGCCTCTCACCAGAACAAACTACAGAAGTTTTGCTCCAAAACTCAAACAGGGACTTGGAAAATAAATGCTTTCTCTTTCATATGGGTAAACTGGTTTCTGTATATATTCCTTCCCTTGTCTTTGATCTCCAGGGTACTAATAAAAGTCAGGGCAGACAGACCCAGCATGATTCTAGCGGCTCCCTTCTGATCGAGGCAATATTGGTTCTCTTTTCTGTTCACCCTCAGTGAGGGGAAATTCAGTATCATACCACAGGAAGTAGACCTCCTCAGCCAAGCCAGGGGATCTGTTTTCCATCCTCTCCTAGCCACACTGAGGTTAATAGCCTGGAGGAATGCATTTTGTCACCAAGACATGTCTCCTGCATACTCTTTCTGCAATTTGTATGGAGTTACATGTATTGGTAACATATCTAAGTACGATTGTAAATTCTTTTTTTATAAGACCCACTGCTCCTGCTGCTATTGGAACTGTCTGGATATCCTTCCACATTGCCCTTGTTTCTGCTTGCAAATCCAGATATTTTATGATTGTGTCTCTGTGTATGTAATTCACTGTAGTCACTGGGTGTAGCAATTTCAAAGATCAATGCTACTTTTGCCTTTTTTTCATGGACCACTATATCTGGTTTTCTCACATCTATTTTTTGAACTGTTGGTAATGTGTGATCCTATGTGATATAAACTTCATCATTTTCTTTAATGTTTTGTGGCTTGTTTCCAGTGTTTTTCTGCTACTTCAGTATTATAATGTTTGCACAATCCTCAATGCAACAGTCTTGCCATATTATTATGCCTTTCAGTGTACAGTCCTTCTTCCATTAGTATATCACAATTAGCAAAAAGATGTGCGACTGTTTCCAATTCTGTTTTACAAAACCTACATTTGTCTGTTTCTCCCACATTTTCAAAGAACTTTATAAAAAATGTGTATGTAGTCCACTATCTTGGGCCGCCAATATTAACCTTTTGTCTTTTGGTTTAAATTCACCTCACCTTAACTATTCCTACGCTCATTCCTGATCAACATGAGATTGTTTCAAGAGTATTCTGTACTTGCAACATCTCGCACCTGCATGAGCTATATTTCTTGTACTTGCAACTATATTTATGCATTTTCCACATTTCTTGCCTTCTCATCTGATCCTTCACCTTATATTCTTTCTTTTGTTTTTTTGGCACATTCTATTGCTGCCTGATTTTTATCTACTTCTGGTTTGATTTCCATTCCCGCTTTACACTGATATGCTTCTGCTAAACTAAGCAGGGAAGTCATCTTAGATTTTTTCCCCTCATGTTTCAAAACTTTCACTACATTTGGGCCTTGTGAGGTCAGCAGACATGTTTACAGTTCAACAATTGCAGATCTACACATGTAATCAATTTCAAAGAAGCCCATATTGCCTTCAGAATGGGGAGTATATAGTCTTGGTAAATAATTTGATGAGCATGAAGTATCCTTCTTGATTTCCTGTCCAACCTCTCCAACACTTTTTGGGGCCAGTCAGTCACTCCAAAACTGTAAGTTAGGACAAGAAGAGCAAATTGGTTTATAGCTTGGACTTTGTTCCTAGGTGTTAGCACTGTTTTCAGTATTAATTTTAGTCTTCTAAAATATTTCTTATTAAGTTTTATTCAATGTGTTCATGTTTTATTGTTGATCCTTCATCAATTCTCAAATATTTATACACTCCCTCTTGCTCAAGTTCTTTTATATCACATTCTTGTCCCAAACTGATGTTTTCTTGGTGCTGCAGCTTTCTTGCTTTAAAGGTTGCTTTTGCACGTTTATCATGACCAAATGACATTCTTATATCATCTGAAAAAGTTTTGAATACTTACATTTGTACTTCCAGTTCCTCATCTGATGAATTATACAGTTTTAAATCATCTACAAAAAGAAGATGAGAAGTCTTTATACTTTGTTGTCTTCTGGAAGCCAAATTGTAACCATGGCCATATCTGTTGAATGTAAACAGCTTAATGGGTTAAAGGGAAGATAAAAGAGCAGTTGTGATAGTCACCCTGGAATATCCCCCTTTGAATTTTTACCCCTGGAATAATAATTTGTCTTTTAATTGCAAAGTGGTTTGCCACTGTTTATCGTCGCTGTAATGTAATCGATCAGTATAGTGTGTATCTTATACATTTTTAAGCACTGTTTTGTCCATGAATGTGGGATACTATCAGATGCTTTTTTTTTTAGTCTATCCATGCCATACTTAGATTCTTCCCCTTTTTCCAGTTCTCCATTATGACTTTAACAACAAATGATCATTTGTTCCATATGACCTTCTTTTATTGCCCTTTTGTTCACCGTGATTGAGTTTTCTTCTAAGTGAATATAAACTCTGTCGGCGTCAGTTCCAGTGTAAAGTTTGTACATCATCGGAAGGCAAGTAATTGATCTATAGTTTTTAGGATAGCTTGCAGGTTCGATCTTAAGTAGGAGCATTGTTTTTCCTTTTGTTAACTCAGCTAGGTTCTGTTTGGACTGCGTGTATAAATAGTTCTAATTCATGGCTAAATCTTCATGTAAAGATGTTAATACTTTTAGCCAGAAGTTAGGTACTGCATCTGGGCCTGGGGATTGCCAGTTAAGAGCTTTTCTTAACTTTGTTTCAGTCTCTCTGGCTGTTACTTCATCCCATTTCATATCCTGTACATTTGAACTTCTTATTCTTTCTTTTACTCATTTATCATCTTTGTTATGTTCCACAGGATCTTCATAGAAATTTCTCCAAAATGTGTCTATTCTTTTTTTTGGTGGTGGCTCAATTCCTATACCTTGTTTTCCAAGTCTCTATTAAACTTTTTTAGGGTCATTAATAAATTGCTTATTTTGTACTTTTCCTTTATATTTATCTGCATATCTTCTACATTTTTCTGCCTGTGCTTATATTTTTAGTTTATTATTTGCGATAGTGCATGATAGATCCAAATCTGTTCTGATACTGTGCATTGCTTTTATTACATCTATCTTTCTGAGTATTTTTGTTGATCTGTTCCCTCTTCTGTACTCTTCTAACAGTAACACTTCTTGTCTTAATTGTTTATAGTTTTCTCTGTTCATTATTTCCATAATGGCATTCGATTTTTCTCCTTCCTTTCCCATACTACCCTGTGTTTTTGTGGTAAGACTTTATCTGTTATTAATTTAGCTGCACAGTAATATATCCTATTTACTTCTGTTATCTTGCATGAATCTCTATGGACAGTCCTAATTACTATGTTCATTTGTTTTATCAGACTTCTAACTTTTTGGGTTTTATTGACTTTCTAGTCTATTCCTTTCATTGATCAAGCAACTCTTCTCTTAGATCATTTTCTTCTAAACTAAGGGCACATTCTTTGTTATCCATTTCCTACAGTCATTCTGTACAAACTTCCAGTGCATCTTTTTGTACCACTTTCTCTTCAGTTTCATCCTGTGTCATCTGTTGCTCTTTCATATGGGAATGTACTGGCCTAACACTCCACAACATTGAATGCATCTGAGTTGCCAGAGTTTCCTGTTTCTTCCCATGTAGTGCAATTCCAACTGAATGTTTGTACTGGTTTCCTGTGGAAGGCTCAAAAGTATCTTCATATGGCAATTGATCAGATGTTTACCACTCCACTGGTTTCTCCTTAATTTGGGGATCCATTGCCCTATTCTGCTGTGATGTTATCAAAGTTAAGTTTTCTACATTAAATCTTTCACTTCACAAGTAATCCATAACCTCAATTTCTATTTCTTTTAACTTCTCTATTACTAATCTTCTTTTCTGCTTTTTCTTTTTGTTTTCTTATTTTTTTGTATTGTAAAAGTTATCATGTATGGATGCCTTTGCCTGTACTTCTATTTAAATATATTTGGTGCTGCTCTATTTGTATTGATTAGTTTTGCTTTCTCCTTTGCATAAATATTGCACCATATTAAATCTGTTTTTCTGTCCCATGTCCGTATTTCTTCTTCAGATGTTTCCTGCTCCTCCTGCTTCTTCTTACTTTGGGGACTTGTTGTTCCATCATGCTGTGAAATACCCTGTTAAGACTTTCCACACTAAATCCTTCACTTCACAGGTATTCCATGACTTCAGCTTCTATTTTTTAACTTCTACTTTACTAATCTTCTGTTCTACATTCCCTCTTTGCGATCTTATTTTTTATTGTGAAATTTTCCATATCTGGATGGCATTGCCTGTATTTCTGTTCGAATATCTTTGGGGCTGCCTTTTTTGTGTTAATTTGCCTTTCTCCTCTGCATAAATATTGCCACCATATCAGATCTCTTTCTTTTCCATGTCCATATTTCTTTTATTATACCTTTCAGAAGTCTCTAGGTTTTGTTCTTTATATTTTCACACTTCCTCACTCGCTTCTTTTTCCAAACAGTCTAGGCTTTCTTGGTCTATATAATGTTTTTCATAAATCTGTTGTATTAATGAACACAATTTTTATTTGAAGCTTCTGACAGTTTTTTTTTTTGTGGAAATATTTTTCTTTCCTCTAATTTCTCTTTTAATCTTTTTGTATATCCTTTGTCTGGAAATTCTGGACTTCTTGCATAATAGTAACAATACATAATTTATTTCTTATCCTCAATAGTCTACTGTGTCATCTTTATGGCTCTTTTTATGCCTGTTAGTTTTTGTAGGCTACTACTTCCTTCTACAACAGGAGGGCCATACTCCCCCTGGGTCTGGCCTAGCCCCATTGTAGGAATGTTTCTGTGTCTTGAGGATTCTAAACTGTCATTTTTTTCTAGTCCTGGCACCAGTGCACCTACCAGGATTGGACAGCTTTTTATCCTGGGTATTGTGCACCAAGGTGTCTTTTTTAATTTTAACCTACTTCTGTCCATGACATATGCTATATAAAATGCAGTCTATATATCAGTGTTGTAGTGGTGAGGTTTTGTGAAAAACAAGGTCCACCCTGTGAATGTATTTGCCAAGACCTGAGGATGAATTCACTTCCAGCAATACTACTCTCCTTTGCTTGCTAACTTATCACCTCTCCATTCGGACCCCTTTATGTTCTTGGGGCATGCATTTACTGCCCATTTCTACTCATATAACATCTATATGATTATCCTGAGGAAGTTAAAAAATAGAAGCTGAAGTTATGGAGTACCTGTTAAGTGAAGGATTTGGTGTAGAAGGTCTAACACAGGTTACATCACAGCAAGATTGAGCGAGTACACAAACTAAAGAGAAGCAGGAAGATCAGGAAACAACTGAAGAAGAAATATGGGCACTGGAAAGGAAAAGAGATTTAATATGGTGTAATATTTATACAAAGGAGAAAGCAAAGCTATCGAATACAAAAGATATTTGAAGAGAAATATGAAGGATACAGTGTGGAAAAGCTAATTCAGAAAGCACCTCCACAAGATACAGCAATGGATATCCAAATTAAGGGGAAACCAGTGGAACAGGAAGCAATTGGTCAGGTGCCATATGAGGATATTTTGGAGCCTTCCACAAGAAGCCAGTATACACATTCACTTGAAGCTGGACAGCAAGGGAAGGAACAGGAAACTGTGAAACCTCTGACGCAGTCAATGTTGAAGAGTGATAGGCCAGTGAGTTCCCATATGACAGAGCAACGGATGGCACAGAAAGAAATTGAAGAGAATGTGCCACAGGAAGATGATATAGAACTTTCCATAGAATGCTCGCAGGAAATGAAAAATAAAAAAATGTGCCTTCAGTTTAGAAGAAAACAAGCTAAGACAAGGGTTGTTTGATTTAGTAGAGCTAGATAGATATATTAATATCAATGAAAGAAATAGACTGCAGAAGGTCAATAAAACCCAAAAAGTCAGAAGTCTGATAAAACAAATAAACACAGTAATTAGGACTGTCCATAGAGATCCATGCTATATAACAGAAGTAAACAGGATATATTATTGTGCAGCTAAATTAATAACTGATAAGTTCTACCACAAGAATACAGGGTAGTGAGGGAAAGGAAGGGGAGAAATCAAATACCATCATGGAAGTATCGAATAGAGAAAACTATAAAGCAGTTAAGACAAGAAGTGTCACTGTTAGAAGAGTATAGAAGAGGGAACAGATCAACAAAAATACTAAGAAAGACAGACATGAGGAAAGCAATGTACAGTATTAGAACAGACCAGAATCTATCATGCACTATCACAAATAAACTAAAAATCTCAGCACAGGGAAAAACTTAGAAGATACACAGATAAATAAAAAGGAAAGGTACAAAATAAGCAATTTATTGATGACCCCAAAAATTTTATAGAGAATTGGAAAACAAGGCAAAAGTAATTAAAAGACCACCAAAAAAAGAAGAAATAGATACATTTTGGAGAAGTGTCTAAGATCCTATGGAACATAACAGATATGCCAAATGGATAGATGAAATAAAAGAAAGAATAAGAAGTTTAAAGGCACAGGATATGAAATGGGATGAAGTAACAGCCAAAGAGATTGAAACAAAGTTAAGAAAAGCCTCTGATTGGAAAACCCCAGGCCCAGATGCAGTACCTAACTTTTGGCTTAAAGTATTAACATCTTTGCATGAAGATTTAGCCATGAGTAAGTACGTGCACCCTGAACAGACACCAACCTGGCTAACAACACAAAAAGCAATGCTCCTACTTAAGAGTGAACCTGCAAGCTACCCTAAAAGTTATAGACCAGTAACTTGCCTTCCAACGATGTATAAACTATACACAAGAACTGATGCCGACAGAGTTTATAGTCATTTAGAAAAGAACTCAACTATGGCAATAGAACAAAAGGGCAATAAAAGAAAGTCATATGGAACAAAGGAGCATTTGTTAAGTAAAGTCTTAGTGGAGAACTGTAAAAAAGGGAAGAATCTAAGTATCGCATGGATTGACTACTAAAAAGCATTTGATAGTATCCCACATTCATAGATGAGTGCTTAAAAATGTATAAGCTACAACCTGCACTGATTGATTGTCAGACCACTTTGTAATTAAGCCATGATAAAGGGCAAGTTATTATTTCACGGATTAAAAATTCAAAGGGATATATTCCAGGGTGACGCTGTCACCGCTGCTATTCTGCCTTTTTCTTAACCCATTAAGCTGTCTACTTAACAGCTTAGGTTATGGCTATAATTTGGCCTGTAGAAAACAGTGTGTAAAGACTTCTCATCTTCTCTTTGTCGAGGATTTAAAACTCATCAGATGAGGAACTGAAAGCACAACTGCAAGTTGTCAAAACTTTTTCAGATGATATAAGAATGTCATTTAATCTTGATAAATGTGCAAATACAACATTTAAAGCAGGAAAACATCAGCTTGAGGCAAGAATGTGATATAAAAGAACTTGAGTAAGAGGGAGTGTATAAATATTTAGGAATTGATAAAGGATCAACAATAAAACATGAACAAATGTGAATAAAACTTAGTAAGGAATACTTTAGAAGACTTAAATTAATCTTGAAAACAACGCTTGATCTGCAAAGCTATGGAGAGGATCATAATGGAACTCATAAATAAAGACATAGGAGACTTGCAGACTTTGGATCCGACCCAGTTTGGCTTTGTCAAGGGCAGATCATGCCTTTTAAACCTGGTGAACTTTTTTGAAACAGTCACCAAGGCCATTGATGAGGGAAAGGCAGTCCACACAGCCTACCTCGACCTGGCAAAGGCTTTTGACACAATACCCCACTCAGGTATCATTGAAAAACTCATCAGCTTAAATGTAAACCCATACGTCACAAGATGGGTTGCAAATTGGCTAAGTGACAGAACCCACAGGGTGAGAGTTGCTGGCGCCATGTCAGACTCAAAGCCTGTCACAAGTGGTGTCCCACAGGGCTCAGTCCTGGGCCCTCTCCTGTTTGGCATCTACTTTTCAGAAGTACAAGCAAACACAGGAGGATTATGGCTGACAATTTGCAGAGGACTGCAAACTGAGTGCCATAGTTGAGAACACATCTGACACAGATATCCTTCAGAAGGGTCTTATAGAAATGGAAAACTGGTGCCAGAACCATGGCCTAAAGTTAAACGCCAAAAAATGCATAGTCATACCCTTCAGGAAAAACAAGGTTACCCCTAGCTACCATATAGGCGGCAACCCACTAAGCACAGAAGAGGTTATCAGGGATCTGGGTACCCAGGTTGACAGTAACCTTTCATTTGATACTCACGTTGCCAAAGTAGTTAGGAAGACCTTCTACATTGCCCACCTGATCATGAAAGGATTCGCATCTAGATCAAGGGAAGTCATCGTCCCCCTGTACTCATCACTCATCAGGCCAATGATTGAGTACAATGCCCCATTCGGAATGTATCTGACACGACACCTGCAGCAACTGGAAAGGCCCCAAAAGTTCCTCACCAAAAGGATAAAGGGTCTCAAAAATATGTCCTATGCTGCCCGACTGAAGGAACTTCAGCTCTACTCAGTCGCCTACCGTCTGCTCAGAGGTGACCTGTGCCTGACATACAAGGCCATGTCCAACCCAGAATTGATGAACATGCTTCACCTCAAAAAATCTAGATCCCTCAGAACTACAAGGGCGGGAGACTTAAACCTTGACATGGTTATTAATAGGATGTGCTGGAGGGACAGATTCATCACCCAGAGACTCCCTATGCTGTGGAACAAAATCCCGGTACATGTGAGGCAGAGCACCTTGCTGGCTTTGTTCAAGAGAAATCTTGACCAATGGATGGGAGATTGCAGATATACCCCAGGGATTATCTCAGTGTCACTGCTTGACAGAGGGACAGCAAAATAATGGGCATAGTATTCTCCAAACTAAAGGGGTGGCGAAAGCCGCAAAACTCTGGCTAGGCTTATAAATGCCCTTGGGCAGATAGCCTAGTATGAACCTATGAACCTATGAACGCAGACATCGAGGAACAAAATCCAAGCTATAAACCCGTTTGCTCTTCTTGTCCTAACTTACAGTTTTGGAGTGATTGATTGGCCCCAAAACATGTTCGATAGATTCGATAGGAAAACAAGAAGGATGCTTCATGCTCACCAAATGATTTTTAAAAATCAGTGTATACCAAGATTAGATATATTCCCAGTTCCAAAAGAAGAATGGGCATCTTTGAAATTAATTACATGTATAAATCTGCAGTCATGGAATTCCACACATATCTGCTGACCTCACAAGACCCAAATGTAGTGAAAGATTTGAAACCTGAGGAGAATAAATCTAAGATGACTTCTCTGCTTAATCTAGCAGAAGCATATCCGAGTCAAGCAGGAATGGAAATCAAACGAGAAGTAGATGAAAATCAGACAGCAACTGAATGTGCCAAAAAAACAAAAGAAAGAATATAAGGTGAAGGATTAGATGAGAAGGCAAGAAATGTGGAAAATGCATAAATATAGTTGCAAGTCTAGAACACTTCTGGAAGAATCTCATGTTGATCAGGAATGAACACAGGAATGGTTAAAGAGAGGAGAATTCAAACCAAAAGATGAAAGATTAATACTGGCGACACGAGATAGTGGGCTATGTACACGTTGGTTTACAAAATCCATTAAATATGTGGGAGAAACAGACAAATGTAGGTTTTGTAAAACAGAACTGGAAACAATTGCACACCTGGGTGTGGCATACTAATGGCAAAAGGACAGTATACTGAAAGGTATAATAATGTGGCAAGACCATTGCACTGGGTATTGTGTAAACATTATGCTACTGAATAGGTGAAAAACATTGGAAACATAAGCCACAAAGCATCATAGAAAATGATGAAGTCTACATCACATGGGATCATCCATTACCAGCAGTTCAAAAGATAGATGCTAGAAAACTGGATATAGTGGTCCATGAAAAGAAGACAAAAGTAGCATTGATCACTGAAATTGCCAAACCCAGTAACTACAGTGTTTTGTGTACAGAGAGACACAAAGTCATAAAATATCAGGATTTGCAGGCAGAAACGAGAGCAATGTGGAAGAAAGATACCCAGAGAGTTCCGATAGTAGTAGGAGCAAATCTACAATCATACTTAGATATGTTACCAATAGATGTAACCCCATAAAAATTGCAGAAGGAGTCATTACTGGGCACATTGCGGGTACTGCGAAGAACACTTCTGGCTGACATCAAAGATTGAAACAATACTAATTTCATGAATTTTAATCGTAATTTGACTTGGGAATGGGGTCCATTCCCATCATGGTATTAGAAACTGAAAAGATTTGGAGAAATTAAAAAAGAGATTTTCTGTAGGAGCTCACTGATCTCAACATCAGCCGGGATAGTAAGGCCTTCAGATGGATTAATCTGAGGGACTTTAATGACTGGGTGATGATGAGACTTGCAAACTTGCCGCAAAGCTATTTAACATATCATAGAACTGGATTTACTCAGATTGTTTCCAGTGCTACTCATAAATTTGGGCAGTCATCTGGACTTCGTCTTTCATCATGGTCAAGAAACCTGACCCTGCCAGTTTAGCTATTCTGGTTTTGACTGACCATCTAAGTACAACTTGTGTACCTTCAAGAACTCTTGTTCAACAGAGAGGAGAAGTCATTGAATAGGTATGATAAAGTTTAAACTTCTAAAGTGTTGGTACGAAGACTCATTCATTTTCCATCCACCAAGTAATTTTATGAGAAAGCAATTTTCCTACAATATTTTAAAGGACAGTGTTGTGTTCTAAGGAAAAGGAAGATTCCGTCACACTGATTTTAAATGTGGTATCTGTAGGCATGAAGCACTGAAATGTGTACAGGATTCCATGAATGCCATTTTAAGAGCTGTTACACTAGTGTACATGTAACCTCATTTCAAATGAGCATTACTGCTTTATATTCTCCCTGTCCCATCGGGGACAGGGAGCATTAGTGGAAGTCATAGTGATGCTGTAATGGTGCATGATGTTTGTATTTGGCAATGGTTTATAATTGCCTCATGCTTCCAAATGCATCCTCCCAGGCTACTGTAATATCAGCTATTCTAGCTGAACAACTAACTGCCATGCCATGCTCCACAAAAGCTAAGGGATAAGTAGACCACTGAAAATTCTGTCCATTCTGATCCACCTCAGAATGTAGACAGCGTAAACTCTAATTCAGAGTCGTTACAGTATTTAGACATGTTATGTCTTTGTGAAATAAAGCATTACTTTACTTTTGTTATTTTCATGTAGTAGACATTGTAACAATTTTCATTCACTCTAATACTACATAAACTACTCAGTTCCTACCTTCAAGTATATTTCACCGTTCTTTCTGTACACTATTCTGCATGTATTGTTCCCAAAAATTCCATTTCTTTCTGTTTGATATTATATCAGTGTCATGTTGTCAGTTTAGTTTTATATATATATATATATATATATATATATATATATAGAGAGAGAGAGAGAGAGAGAGAGACGTGCAGAGAAGACCACTGTTAGCAAACATCAAAGACTGAACCAAAAGTGATTTTGTGACTTTTGCCTATGCCCTGACTTTGGAATGGGGTCCATTCCCATCTAAAAAACTAAACATCTGGAGAAATTTGACAAAAGTATAAAACGTGTATTCAGTTTGAGAGGTGAACATTATATTAAGGACTGAAAATCTGAATTTATTAATGTCTTTTGGAAATGTACATAAAATGGTATTGATGTAAAAAGTTCATTATATGCTTATTATAGAGTTAAGCTTAGTTTAAAATTATCAGTGTAACACACTTTTATATCACTGACTGTATGTAAAGTGGATACATATATTTTAAAACTAAAAAGAGGGTGTTATGTTTGTGGTGTATGCATTTAAATGCTAATGAGTTTACAGGAAGTTATATATCATATGGCACACTTTCTTTACAGACAGATCTGTCTGTTTAGAGACATCATGGTGTTTAGACAACATTCAATGTCTCTGTGTTTACTCCCTTTCCTGGCAAACCCGCAAACATAACAATGTTTTGTGTTCCAAAGGCAATTTTTTCCAAGGAATACTTAAAGTGAGTTCTAGCAGAGCAGTGGTAACTCCAACTTTTTTTTTTTGTTCAGTGGAGTGAATTCTGCAATCATTTGTAACATTGCCATTCGTCTTCAGGCCTTATGGTTATATAACACTGAAGGTTAGATATAATTTCCAAAGTCATATATATATATATATATATATATATATATATATATATATATATATAAAACAGATACAGTGGTCCGGTCTTCACAGGTATGTCCAACCCCTCCCCCCCTTTTCTATGCCTTGGTTTTGTTTACTTGTTTATTATTTTATTTCACTAATACTGATGCTGTGATTAATTGCAACAGTCAGCCTTTTTTGGCCTTTTCAACCACTATAACATTATAGTGAATTGGATTTCTATCAAGAAAAGGTTCTAATGTGCATGATAACAAAGTATGGTGCCTGGTGATTAATACCTTATAGCTTTTTCTCAGCTGTGTTCTTCCACCACAGTAGTAAGGTGGGTTAGTCTTTAGACCAGAATAGGTATAATTTGCAGGTGGACAGAGTGTGATGGCTGCACTTTGGCACTATGAGCCACAGTCACCTTTCAAAAGGTTAAGTCATACTAGGTATGTAGTGGAGTGTTTGTTCTACACAGTAAGTGTATGCCAAAGACAAGCACCTTCTGTATACATCTCTGCACTCAACTCCCATTTCTGGCCCACTAGAACCACTTCCTTATATTAGTATAATGACAAAACAATTGACATAACTGCATTGGTGTGCTCATTCCTCTATATAAAATTGTCTAGAGTTTTAATTTGCATTACTTATATAATTTTCCTTGTTTATAATTATTTACAAATGTACTCGTATACAGTTTCATGTTTACATATCTTGTAACCTTATATACTTTTCAATGTTTGTATCCTTTTCCATCTATTTTTTATACATGTGGAGCCTTTTCTCCCCTAGCCTGCATTAAAACTGGGTTCTTGTGCCAAGATGGACTTTCCCAGTAATCAAAGGCAATGCATAACTAAATAACATACTGTGCCATTAGAGTAGTGTGATTACCCTGCTAGTATTGTGAAAGCAGGAATGCTCTACAACAGTACTGTCTTTTTCAATTTTGCCAAATGTTTAGGGCTTCTAATACTGTGGCAGGAATGGAATCCTATCCTGAGGCAGGGTGCCATTAAAGTTCATGAAGTTATTATTTTTTTCAGTCTTAGATGTTTGCCAAGAGTGCTCTTCTCAGCACCTGTAACGTACTCAGAACTGACTCCTTCGGCAGTTCAAATAGAGTTATTTGTATTAGTAGCATAGTTATTACCTTTATTGCTCCTATTACTATTGGACCCATCTGGATGTCTTTATTCCATATTGCTGTAGTTTCTCCTTGCTTATTCAGTGAGGTTATGAAGACCAAGATGAAGCTAGTTTCTTACACATGAGGAAGTAGAACATTTTAAAAGTTGGAAAAGTAAAAGCAAAGGCTCTACATCCTGCATTTTTTAAATATTCATTCTCAGGGTCTCATTGGATCGAGCGACTATCCCTGCACTTATTGAATGTAAGGCACAGAATCCACTGCAGAATGCACAGCTACATACACACACTGCACACCTGGAGGCAATTTACAGAAAAACAAATTCACCAGCAACAGATCTTTGAGATATGGAAAAGTACAGACGCCTGATTAAAAATTCATACAAACACAGGGGGTGCATGTGTACTTTAGGATCTTGAAAATAAGAGGCCAACAATTTTATCACAATCTTCAGGCCAAAATCTTAAAGGTCTTTTAAATTAAAAGACACTTATAAAAGAGATTGTTCCAGCATACCATTGTCCAGTTTAGCTCCTACAATGTGAGTGTTATATACTCTCTTCTTGTGTACACATTTATGAATTATGCGGCAATACTCTGAAACAACTTGATGGTGAAGTTCTCCATCCAGTTAGCCCTTAGTATACTGTATTACAAGAACTGAGTGAGAGGTGACTACGCTGTGTACCAAGGTTATTAAAATGTTGGATGAGATAAGAGATTAAATGCATGAGACATTCGTTAGATGAAAATAAGATATAACCATGACTGGATGATGAATTGATAATCTAACATTATCAGCCCTCATTGGTGGGTCTGTGATTGAGCTGATCCCCTTTTCCATTCATCTCAGTCTTTTCTTCTGTAGTTGCATTACTTTGGGGTGCACATATCATATGCTGACACATATATTGTGACCTGCTATATTAGGAAAGCACATGTAATCCCTGAATCTGTCTCACAGTTCAGCTCTTGATTGAGACACTTGTTGGTACTTTAAATGCTTAAATCCAAATGTTCTAATAGCCTTGCAACCAGCAGATAATGATCCACGACCACTGTAACGTTTTTACTCCCTTGGGAAAAATGTTGTCATGTTGTACTGCAGTCAGAACTCTAGGCCGTCTTCATTACCAGGAGGTTGGTGGTTGTTGAAGGTTCTTCACATGGGCATCAACAGGAAGTTGCCACACACAACTCAAGGTCTGTGTTGGATTATCACTGAAGAATTGAGAACAGTAGAGTAGACCATGGTCTAATTCTTCCAGAGATAAAGCCATTGCTAAAATGGCATTCTTGTCCCTACATATAGCAAATCATTTTTAAATGCACATTTGAGCTGTTGCATTTCTACTTCAGTAGAGGACATATTTGCTTTAATTACGCATCATCATTATTGGACCTGTCAGCAAAAGTATAAATGCACACTAATACATGCATAAGATGATAGTAAAACTATTAATAATAATCATACCTATTTGTTAACCAGCTTGGCCTGCTACTAAAAAATCATTAAAACATGAAATATTTATATTCACATTAATAATATGAAAAAGGAATGTGATACTGTCATGTTGGGCTCTATGCAAGCAGAGGGTATTCATAAAAAGCAAGTTAGAGTTAAACATGACAGATAAGAATATGTCTAAAGATGTAACAGTTTGGTTTACAGGTAGATACTAGGCTATCTGCCCTAGGGCATTTATAAGCCTAGCCAGAGTGTATTTGGCTTCCGCCTCCCTATTAGATTAGCCTACTGTGCCTCTGTAAAGTAGGTCACAGAAGGTACCCTTTTAAGATTAGTTTACTGTGCCTCTGTCTAGCAGGGACACTGGGGAGATCCCAGGGGTGAATTTGCGATTTCCCATCCACGCGTCCAAATTTCGCTTGAAGAGGGTCAGCGAGGGGCTATGTCTAACATGAATTGGGATTCAATTCCAGAGTGAGGGGAGCCTCTGGGAAATTAATCTGTCCCTCCAGCATGTCCTATTTATTTTTGTGCTGAGGTTTAGGTCCCTGGAGGCGTGTAGCTCTAAGGGACTTGGATTTTTTGAGGTGGAGCATGTCCATTAATTCTGTGTTTGACATGGCTTTGTACGTCAGGCATAGATCGCCTCTGAGTAGGCGGTAAGCAACTGAGTAGAGCTGGAGTTTCTTTAGTCGAGCTGCATAGGACATCTGTTTGTAGCCCATGATCCTCTTGGTGAGGTACTTTTGGGGTCTCTCCAGTTGCTGCAGGTGTCGGGTAAGGTATATCCCAAAAGGGGCATTGTATTCAATTATGGGCCTGATGAGTGATGAGTAGAGGAGCACAATGACCTCTCTTGATCTAGATGCGAACCCTTTCGTGATAAGGTGGGCTATATAGAAGGTCTTTCTAACCACTTTGGCAACGTGATTATCAAAGGAGAGATTACTATCTACGTTGGTCCCCAAATCTCTAATTACTTCTTCTGTACTTAATGGATTACCACCTATGTGGTAATTTGTGGGCACCTTGTTTTTCCCAAAGGGGATGACTATGCACTTTTTAGCATTTAGCTTGAGGCCGTGGCTCTGGCACCAAGCATCCGTCTCTGTGAGACCCTTTTGGAGGATACTTGTGTCAGCTGGAGATTCGATTATGGCCCCCAGTTTGCAGTCATCTGCGAACTTTGTCAGCCATAATCCCCCTGTGTTAGCCTGAACCTCAGAGAAGTATATACCGAACAAGAGAGGTCCCAGAACTGAGCCCTGTGGGACACCACTTGTAACTGGTTTGGATTCGGACATGGCACCTGCGATTCTGACCATGTGGGTTCTATCTCTGAGCCAGTTTGCAACCCATCTTGTGATATAGGGGTTGATATTTAAGCTGGTAAGCTTATTTATGATACCTGAGTGGGGTATTGTGTCGAAGGCTTTTGCGAGGTCCAGGTAGGCTGTGTGGACTACCTTGCCCTCATCTATGGCTTTGTTAACTGTTTCAAAGAAATCAACTAGGTCTAAGAGGCAAGATCTGCCCTTAACAAAGCCAAATTGGGTAGGGTCCAGTGTCTGGAGGCTCCCAATGTCTTTGTTCATGAGTTCCATGATAATACACTCCATAGCTTTACAGACCAGACTAGTCAGGCTTATGGGGCGATAGTTTCCGGGGTCTGTTGTGGCACCACCTTTCTGGAGTTGGACCACTGTAGCTGTACACCATTCTTTGGGTACATATCCTGTAGTAAGGATAAGTTTGAACAGTGACTTAATGTGAGGGTTCAGTTCTTCTTAGAGCTCATGTAAGACACAGCCTGGGACACCGTCCGGTCCAGTAGATGCTGTGTTTTTTGTTTTGGAGAGGGCAGCTTTCACCTGTGCATCTGTGATGTCAGGGAGGTTACATTCAGTTGGGATAGGCATTTGCTCCTTTGGGGGGGAAGGGGGGGAAAAGTTTGCGCAGAATCTGTCTGCTAGGATGTTGGCTATGTCTGTAGGTTCGGTATATTTTGTACCGTTATGCAACAATTCAGAGCATATCTGGGAGTTTCCGCCCATGTTCCTGACATAACTAAAGAAGGCCTTGTGATTATCTTCAGTGTGTAGGGCAATTTTTGTTTCGAAACTGGCCTTTGATGATTTTATGAGGGATCGAAGTTTCTTGCTAATACTGATCAGAGATGCCTTCCCTTTTTGGGATTTTGCTCTGTCATGTAGTAGCTTCCTCCTTCTGTTGTATAGCTTATTTATGGCCGGGGTCCACCAGACTGGTCTCCTGTTTTTGGAGGAGTGAGTTTTGGTTTTATTTGGGATAGCACGATCCATGCATTCCTGCAGGTGCTCATAGAATGCATTTGTAAAGGATTCTGCGGATTGGGCTGTATTATCCTCTGGCCCAGGGGCTTTGAAGGATTCCACCTCAGTCTTGAGAAGTGCAAAGTTGGCTTTTGAGAAATTCTTTACAGTGATTTCCTTGGCTGGGGGTGGGGACGGGATATGGATGTCCGGGGAAATTTGTTTATGGTCTGATCTTACCAATGAGGGGTTTACCTCTGGTGTGGAACATAGAGTCCCCATATTGGTGATGACCAGGTCCAATATGTTGTTCCCTCTTGTGGGGGTGGTGACCAGTTGTTCCATTGCGTTAGAGTTTATAAATTCAAGGAACCGTTGGGCGAGGGTGTTTGGGCTTGAGTAGTTTTCCCAGTCAATGTTTGGGTAGTTGAAGTCACCCAATAACATAGTGTTTGGAGAGACCTTCATATTCTCCAGTGTTCTCAGGAATGCCAAGTGGGGTTCCTGTAATAGGGAGGGTGTTCTGTAGCAGGCTGCAAACTGAAAGGCAGTTTTGCCTGCTGTTAGTTGCACATGGATGGTTTCCGATGCTTCGTGCAGTGCCACTAACCTGGAGGTGTAGGTATCTTTGATGAATATAGATACTCCACCACCTTTTGTGCTTCGGTCCGAGTTTTGGGGCCCAAACGCATGGTATGAGTTATAACCTGGTAGTGCTGGGGTGCTCTCAGGAGCCTTGAACCAGGTTTCTGTTACTGCACAGACATCGATTTTCTCCATACTGAGGAGAGCCTCGAGTGCGTGCATCTTGAGGTTTAGACTTCTGGCATTGAGTAGCATTACCTTTAGTTTTTTTATCCTTGGGTTGTCTATGGAGGTGGGTTTGTCCTTTGAGCCTTGCCTAAAAAAGGCAATATGGGGTTGGCAAGAGCCTTGGCCAGTATACGAAAGCCTAAGGGTGACAGGTGCAAGCCGTCCCTAGCGAAGTAACGTGGCTTGTCGAGCATGTCATCCCAGGCTGACAGACACTGGATCCCCTTTGAATGACACCAATACTTTAGCCTATTGTTGAAACTGATCATTTTGTCTTTATACTGTGGCATCATTATTGGTGAGGGCAAGATGCTACTCAAGGTCAGGGTCATACCAGCCTGGGCTACATGGTTAGAGAGCTCCTCTATGTTTCTTTTCATGTAATCCAGGGAGGTACGTCTCAGGTCATTCACACCAGCATGGACAATGATGGAGTCATACTTGTACTTGCTTTGGAGTGACCTGAGTGCTTGCGTTGTGTGGCGTATCCTGGCTCCCGACAGGCAGCTTACAGTGACCTTCTCCTTGTTCAGTCTGGTGAATGGGACGTCAGTGTGCCGGACAATAGAGTCCCCTATAACAAGTGTATTTGGTGTGTTGTTTGGCCTTAATGGCTGTGGTTGTGAGGCACACTGATTTTGTGAGATATGTGATTCATGGGTATTGTTGAGGGGTGGCTGTTGCTTGGATATCTGCTTAGGAGGTCTTTGCTGTTTAGGCAGATTTTTATTTAGAGCCTCCGAGTATGTTTTTGTGTGTTTATGTGTTGGGTATGCAGATGCAATAGGTCTGTGTGAGACTGGATTTGTAGTGTGGGTGGTTACCTTTTCCTCCTGACTGACTGTGCCAGTCTTGGGTTGAGAGAGCTCTGCCTCCAATTTGACTGTGTAACTGCATCTCTCACATGTATTAGAGTTTGTTGGAAGGAGGAGAGGGTTGTCTGTGTACATAAGGCAATTGTAACATTGCCTCAAAATTCCCAGATTCACCAGCTGGACTGGAGAGTAACATTGAAACTGACCCTTGGACATACCAGATTAGTATAGGGAACTGCTTTTTTACTGATCAGATGATTAGGAAAGGGAACTGATTTTTCACTTGATCAGGAAGGACCAATCGGGAGTCTAATACTTATGAGAAGTCAAGGAGGGTGTAGTGCTTTAGTTAGTTAGTGTTTCCTTATAAGAGCTGAGCAAGTGCAGGGCTTTAGAAAGAGAATAGAGTGATTACTTTGAGAGTTTGAACAGTTCTAAGGGAAAAAGTGAAGAGCAGACTTTGTGGAGCCTGGAATAGTTTAAACCTGTTTAGGTGGCGCTGCCCGACGCTGCTCAGTGCGCAAAACCGCACAAAAAGAAAGTTGTAGGGTTGTAAGAGAGAGAGAGAGAGATCAAGGAGTTTAGAACTGACCCAAAATGGCCAATAAAACTACAGCTTCTAGGTAGTAACCACTCCTCCAGGGACAGGCAGGCTGTTCAGTGTTAACCACTCCCACTGGTGAACACAGAGACTTCCCTTTAGCCCAAGCAAGCACTGGCCTTCTAGAAACTTCCAAACAGTTCAGAACAGCAAATCTGTAACTGAACTTTCTTAACTTTCAGAAAGTGGGAAAAAAGCAAGATTTTTTTTTGTTTTTTTTTTTTCTTTTTGTTGTAGTTTAAAGGTAGCAGAGATACACAAGCAGCAAAATAATCACAACAGTGCAATAAATGACCCCACACTTGAGTGCTAGGCCAAAATCAGGTAAGATGCAGTTTTTAGAGAAAAAAACGATTTTAAATTAAGTGCAACACAGGAAATGCAGTAAACAGGCTCTAGATGTGTTCCA
Organism: Protopterus annectens; assembly: GCF_019279795.1. Classification (NCBI taxonomy): domain Eukaryota; kingdom Metazoa; phylum Chordata; order Ceratodontiformes; family Protopteridae; genus Protopterus; species Protopterus annectens. Next base: position 163,700,173 of record NC_056745.1, on the reverse strand, counting down.
AGTACTGTTACTGTTACAGATATAAACTTTAGCAAACCGGCAAATGCCAGAAAGTAGGCGGCAAAGCAGTAAAACTTAACAAAAAAATCAGAAGAAAATAGTTAAAATCACAAAAGTGGCTCCTTTTCTTCTCTCAGCGTTTTTCCTCTTTGTAGGTGCTTCAGCAACAACTAGCAAGCCTGAAAAGACGCCAAAACCATGAGGCAGCCTGGTTTTAAGAGAGAGAGATCAAGGAGTTTAGAATTGACCCAAAATGGCCAATAAAACTACAGCTTCTAGGTAGTAACCACTCCTCCAGGGACAGGCAGGCTGTTCAGTGTTAACCACTCCCACTGGTGAACACAGAGACTTCCCTTTAGCCCAAGCAAGCACTGGCCTTCTAGAAACTTCCAAACAGTTCAGAACAGCAAATCTGTAACTGAACTTTCTTAACTTTCAGAAAGTGGGAAAAAAGCAAGATTTTTTTGTTTTTTTTTTCTTTTTGTTGTAGTTTAAAGGTAGCAGAGATACACAAGCAGCAAAATAATCACAACAGTGCAATAAATGACCCCACACTTGAGTGCTAGGCCAAAATCAGGTAAAATGCAGTTTTTAGAGGAAAAAAACGATTTTAAATTAAGTGTAACACAGGAAATGCAGTAAACAGGCTCTATATGTGTTCCAAGTACTGTTACTCTTACAGATATAAACTTTAGCAAACCGGAAAATGCCGAAAAGTAGGCGGCAAAGCAGTAAAACTTAACAAAAAATCAGAAGAAAATACTTAAAATCACAAAAGTGGCTCCTTTTCTTCTCTCAGCGTTTTCTCCCCTTCGTAGGTGCTTCAGCAACAACTAGCAAGCCTGAAAAGCAGTTAGAAGCAGGTAAAGCAGTTATGAATATTAACAATAATTTCATACCTGCATGAGTATTATAAAAGCTGTGTGACCTACAGGTAAATAAATCTTGCCATCTGGTACAGAATATTAAGGTTTGCATCACTGCCACCAATAATTGCTATTTAACTTGAATTGTTTTGTAGATGAATGCTGTTGTCTTGAAATATTGTGATCATATTTTATGCTTAATGTGAATATTTTAGTCAATGTCACAAAACAGCACTATCATACCCCGTCTTGTCAGACATAAATGGAAAGCTGTTGAAGAGATGAATATTTTCTTTCATGTCTTGGGACTTTGATGTATGCTTACAGAGCTGTAACATTTTGTTTGGCTGTAATGCTAGTTATTTTGGCAAAAAAATAAATCCTAAATCTGCAATATAAAATTGGTATCAGCTGATACCCTTTTGTTATTAAAACCAGAGCATAGGCCTTCATCTCAAGAAGAACTTCCCTGCTTTACATGTTTTTATAACTCGCATCATTTTGACGATACTGCAAATCGTATGAGGTATGTTTTCAATGGGTCTATGTTTATGCAGTGATAAGTACGTTCCACTAACAGCTCTTCATCAACAATAAAACATCGAACATCCATTTTAGCGAACATGTACATTCAGCAAATTTAAACCCATAGAATAGTCATGGTTGGCCAACATCGCAAATAAACAATATACATTATGTTTATACTTCACACATGGCTTTCTGGTCATTCTGACCTTGTACCTGACAGGTTTGTGGCCCATCACTGGCTAGTGAAGCATTTCCTTTAGTGACTTCTGTATCTCCACTCCGAGCTGGTGGAACCTGAACTTTATGACTGGCAGGTGTGGCTGTTGATTATTCATTCCCACTGGGTCAGAAGCACTGAATTTCACAGCTTGCAAAATGCAAAATGCTTGTTTTGATAGCCATATCTTCTGCTCAGAACATCTTAGAGCTTAAGCTTTCTCAGGGAGAGAAACATAGCTGGTCTTTCACAAGGCATGGGTGGTCTCTTAAGAACAACGAACATTTCCTTTGGAAAGTTGCTTCTGAATTGTCCCTAAATCAATTAATTTATCTCCCATTATTATTATTTGTTTATTTATTTATTTTTTTTACTTGGGTAGAAGTGAGGGCCTGTAAGTTCTTTGTAGCCTCACTGGATATCAATGACTCATTTACTACATGAAGTGGATACATGTGTTTAGGAAGGCTTAATAGGTGTTCAGCTTTTTGCTAAGGGAAAGAAGAGCTGTCATTACCAAAGCTAGCCCTTTCCAAGTGGATTGATGATTTTTTTTTGGTCTTGTGTGGTTCACTGTGGATTGTAAGTACTATGGTTAAATGCCATACAACAATAGGTGTGGCTGTTATATTACTTGTTTCAAGAGTGTTTCCATTGTAGCCATCTGTAGCATGAATACTTGGTTCATTAATATTTATTGTCTCAAATAGGATTCTACAAGGCAGGCCTGCTTTTGTGACTTCTCTGCTCTGTGGTTGCACCTTCTGAGCCTTTAACCTTTTGATTCCCCAGATCTTTCCATCTGGCTAGATTTTTGTTTGGGACTGTCCTCTGTGTGCCCCAAGTACCCTCCTGCTGCCCCCTGTGTTTGGATTCCCCCTGCATTCAGCCTCTGCTGTTGGAGTTTTGTATAAGCTGGGCAAGTCGGCAGCTCTGAAGGATACTCTGTATCAACATGCAATCAGCTCACACAGGAAAGCAGGAGAATAGGAGGAGTAACAGAATCACAATGCTGACCATTCACTGTCCAAATCTGCACTGCTACAACATGATGTGAATTTTAAACATGCAGTGATAATGAGTCCCATTATGTGTACAGGATGAAAACCAACATTTAGAGAGAGTAAATGGAGTTTTCCAATGTGATCTGCCCCTGTTATAGCAGGGCTGAACTTCAAAATGTTGTTGAAGCCTGTGTGTGTAGTGCCATTGGGGTTCTCTTTTGTTCAGGTGCCCATTCTAAGTCCGATATGCTTTTGTGTTTTTAAACTTTATCATGCACTAACAGTGCCTTAAGAGTGAATGTAAATGCAGAGAGATACCAGAAAGTTAAATATTGCATACAATACTAGAATTATTTTAGAAATCAGACATCACATATGCCTTTCACTGAGTTTCCAATAGTTTGCACACCAGTCTAATTTTGGTAGCAAAGATGTCTAGCAGTACTCCTAACCAGCAACAGAAGTAACATGCCAGTGCATGGCAGCTATACTCCTTTTCATTTTTTTCTGGATGGGATTAAAAGAATTATAACTGTAAAGAAAACCCAGATCTTTTTTTTTTTTTAAGTTAGGGCTTCAACATTTTCCCCACCTTCCAGCAAGCGTATACATAACTAAAATTGCATTTCACTTTGTGAAAAAAAAAAAACATTAAGATGAAATCAGCATTTTGAAGCATTCCATTGCCCGGTCTCCTAAATTATTGTTAAATAAAATGACTATGAGTTGCCCAACTGTTTACATTGACATCAATCTATGGGAAATTTTTGATTAGTTAGTTTGAAATTTATTTCAGCTTTTAAATTTTCTCCTAAAAGCAACATGAAACTGCTATATACAGTTAGAACTTAAGGTATTGTAAAAAAGGAGACATGCTTATTAGAAAATAATTAGTCAAGACATATTTCTTACTAAATGAGGTCACTTTTTTCTTTGTATCAAATGATAATGAGTGAGATCATGCAGTAATATACTTGAAAAGGCATGCCCTACCTTTGTGCTTTCTTATTTATAGACATTGGTCTCCTCATAGTGTGACACTGTAAAAAGTAATGCTGCCTCTCAGACACAAACAGCTTCTAGGTACATATTGTGCTAATAATAGAGGAATGCAGCTTATTTTACCCTGTCATAGGGCACAAGGATACAGTAACAATTTCCTTATAACCCCCCCCACACACACTTATTTTTTTTTTCCATAATAAATCTTTATTATTATATTATTTTCATACATCATTAAAAACAAGAACAATAATTAAAAAAAAAAAAAAAAAAAAAAACTACTAACTAATATCACTAACCATCACACCAAACAAATATACAATATTTACAAGAATGCCTCCATGTGAAACATTAATACTAGAAGAAAAACAAAGAGTAATTAATAACATTTCAAGTAATAAACAGTTTGATTACAAAATTCTCTCCAAACATATAAATAATTGTTAATACTTTCAAGTTAAAAGTATTATGCTAGTATAATATTAAATATCTGTTCCCAAATTTTTGGATTATTAATATTTTTATTATGCGGATTTAAAAGTAGTTTATGAGCTAATATATGCCTTGTTGCCAAAACTCTAAAGTTTTCCGATGATGTTTTAGATGGGTCTAACCAATTCGTGGCTATATAAAGCTTCATTAATAAAAAAAATATTAATAAATATAATACTTTGTGATCTAGGGAGTTCTTTTGGGGGAATATGCAAAATCATAAATTTTCATGACAACGTTGTGCTTTGGTAACCCATCTTCTGAAGTTGAATCTTAAGGGAATTCCAAAGCTTGTATATGCATTTACAGCTCCAGAACATATGAAGAAGATCAGCCAGTTGATTCTTACAATATGGACAGGTTGGAGAGTTTTTAGAGTTAAATTTATGCAGGGTAAGGCGTGTATAATATGCATTATTCCATATCATCATCTGGGTATATATCAATTTTTGAAGAGAAGTAGATTTGATAGTCAAGTCAATTGCTTTTAACATAATACTTTTATCTGTCAATAGGATTTTCTCTTCCCAATAGTTTGATAACAAAATTTTATCATGAAATCTAAAATTTTTAATTAATTTATTTGTTGTTGTTATATATTTAATATCCTGTTGGATAGCTTGCCACAAATCAGAGCATTTATTCACAGTCTCATCTTCAGGTTTAAAATTTTTAAAGTAACTTATAGCAAGTTCTCTAATTTGTCTTATAATAACAAGATAATTTTTAGGTAGGTTAAATTTTTGTCTTATTTGGTTGGCCGAAAATTCAAGATATTTATATATATCAATCAAAGTTAAATTAACTATTAATGGAAACTTTTTAAGATCAAGTAATTGATTATTCAATTTTAAATTAGGATTCCTATTAAAGGGTTGAAAAACCATCATATACTGAACCAGATCTAATGCTTGAAATAAGTCTTGTAAAGAAATTATGTCCGTTTTAATGTATTCAATAATCCCATATAATTTCAAAGTATCTTTACCTAAAAAAGGTATTGCTTTTGGATTAATATTCAAATTTGAAATATATTTATAATTCAAGATCACCCAAGTTGGTGCCCACTTAGTACTAGTGATATCATAGTTGGCAATTCTTAGAATTCTATTAGAGTTTACGATTAAATAATACATTTCAAAATTAGGCAACTCCAGTCCTCCTCTATTTTTTGGGGTCATTAATTTATCATAAGAAATCCTGTTTTTTTTTTGGTTCCCAAATGAATTTAGCCAATTCTTTATGGATTTGTTTAAAAAATGTCTTCGAAAGTTTTAATTGGGCTGACCTGAAAATGTATAATAGCCGTGGTAATACATTCATTTTAACAATTGAAACTTTTGCTAATACTGGCAGTCGTAAATTTTTCCACTTCCCAAAATCAGAAATTATTTGGTCCCAAATTGTTTTAATATTATTATTGTAGAAGTCTTTATTATCTGTAGAAAATTCAATACCTAAGTATTTAATATTTTCTTTAAATGTTACCTGCCCAACCAAAGGTAATAGCGAAAAAGGTTTAGGTGTTTTTAAAGGGAAGATATTGGTTTTTTTTCAAGTTAATTTTATAGTTAGAGACTTCTGAAAAGTTATTAACAGCCTTCAATAATTTTTCAGTATCTGATATTGGAGATGCACAATAAATGTTAAGATCATCAGCAAAAGCTGCCCTTAATATTTTAGTTCCATAAATTATTGGGACATTATGATAGACATTCTGCTTAATATATAAGAACAAAGGTTCAAGATAAAGATTAAATAATAAAGGGGACAAAGGGCAGCCCTGACGTGTTCCAGTCTTAATCTGTATTCTTTTAGAGAAACTTTTATTAATATACAGTGTAGTGTAGGGATTGCTATATAACATTTGTAACATTTTTATTTTTTATTTTATTTTTATTTTACATTTGTTGACCGGGCTAGTCTGGCTGGATACATGCCCATTTTCAGCAGAGGCCCGAGGAGAAAAGCTCCACTAAATACTAAGTACATTACGTAAACAAATAATTACTTTAAAAAATAGCAAAAATTGGAGTCATATCAACCCAAGGACTGAATGATCATTTCAAAAGAGAAACAAGTTTCCAATATGCAGTTCATTGCAAGATAGCAAATTGTACATAAAATGTATATACTTAAATCTATACAGTGAAAGGAAGAGAAATGAGAAAGGAAGAGATGAAAAGGGTGAAGAAGAAATAGCGTACGAGGAAAAGGTTAGTCAGGTGTACTGCAGGAACAAAGCCAATGATTTTGGTAGTACAGTTTAATTTTCTGTTTGAATTTGCACAAACTCATGGGAAATATTAAAATAAGGTAAAAGAGCAAACAAAAAAATTGTATCAACCCTATCAAAGGCCTTCTGTGCATCAATTATAAGTGCATAAACATTAAGATTATTTTGTTTAGCATGTGTTATCATAGTATGTAATGTAAGTGTATTGTCACTGGTTTGTCTACCTGCCATAAATCCAGCCTGTTCTTTGGATATTATATGAGTCATGATTTTCTTCAGTCTAGATGCTATAATAGAGGTTAGAATTTTCATATCTACATTTATTAATGATATCGGTCTATAATTATCAGGGTTTTGGGGATCTGAATTGGCTTTATGTATAAAAATAGTCTTTGAAGCATTAAGATGAGGATCACTAATTTTATTCCTAATTATGTAGTTAAATACAACTGAAAGTATCTGCAAACCTTTTATAAAACTCCACTGTCAACCCATCAGGACCAGGTGATTTATGTGATTTCATATGTTGGATTATATATACTACTTCTTCGGATATCGGTTTGACCAAGTCATTTTGAATATCCTCTCCTATTTTTGGAAACTTAATTGATTGTAAAAATTTTCCATAAATTCTGTGAGGACATATCCTTTTGCCCATCATAAATACTAGTATATATTCCCTCAAAAATATTAATGATATCCTCTGTTTTAGAATATATAATATTATTAAATTGTATTTCCGAAATCTGCACTGTTGTTTTCGATTGATTAATGATCCCAGCTAACGCTCTTGATGGTGTTTGAACATGATTAGCATACCTCATCAGCGTCTTATATTCTTGAAATGTTAATCTACTATTTTGAATTAAGAAGAGATCCTTTTGACATTTAAGCAGTTCCTTCTCTGTTTGTTCATTAAAATTCTGAATCAGTTCTTGATCAAGTAGTTTAATTTTTGTTTCTAAATTTTTTATATCCCTGTTTAGTATTTTTTTACAATAAGAAGCTTTTTGCAAAAGGATCCCTCTTATTTGTATTTTAACTGTCGCCCATTCAATATCCGGGGTATATTGTTGTTTCTCTAGGCCAGCCAATAAATCTTTAAGGTAATTTGTAATTTCTTGTATTATTTCTTCCTTATTCAGCAAATTTGGGTTAAGCGACCAATTATAACCTCTTTGTCGCAAGGTATCCTTTACCTCCTTAGCAAAACTCAGCGAGATTTTTGAGTGATCTGAGAGATAACGTGCATTTATAACAACTATAGGTTCTAGATTAATCAATGTTCTTGAAATCAGAAAGAAATCTATTCTGGACCACATTTTATGACATGGGGAATAAAATGTAAAATTATGTGTACTATTAACATTGTTCAAATAGTGAAAAGGGTCATAAAGTTGAAAATCCTCTTTAATATCATTCAGTGCTAATGCAGCCTGCTTATTAAATGCTCTTTGTGGGCAAGATCTATCCAATTTCGGATTTTGGTAAGCATTCCAATCACCTCCAATAATTACATAATATCTATCAAATTGTGTTAGAATTGAGTACAATGATGTTATAAATATTTGTTGATCATTACAGGGTGCATAAATATTTAAAAGTAAAATAGGTTTATCAAATAGGTTAAATGCAAGAGTAACGTCGCACCATCGCCCATCTTTATCTGTGTTAGAATCCAAAATGTTTTCCTTGTATTGATCTTTAATAATAATAGCTACCCCAGCACTATTTGACTACTACTACTACTTCTCTAATCCACTTCTTTTTTTAATATCAACCCATTGATCATTCATTAAATGCATTTCTTGAAGTAAAATAAACCACGCCTTAGCCTGCAATAAAACATGTAACAATAATTTCCTCTTCTTTAAGTTCTGGAGCCCTTTAACGTTCCATGAGTCTAATTCCCACATTTCCAAGGTTAGCTGTACAATGAAGGTTTTGGAGAGAAAACATAAAAGAAAAAATAAAGTAAATTCAAAACCATACATAGTCTGGAAGCAACCCTTATATCCTGTCCTACACCAGTGCTTACCCACTATAACCCTGGACCAGGACATGTATAGGTCTTGTATAACATGGAATAACAAAAGGTTAGAGAGAAGAAACAAATATAAAAACACCATATTATAAAATTTCAAACATGTTCCACAGTTAAGACCTATATAATCTAACATAACTACGACAAAGCCTAAACTAAACATTCCCTAACAAGCACTGTCATGATCTACAGCTCCTTGGTTAACTATTAATGTGAGAGTGTTCAATCTCGCCGTTTGTTCTTACACATGGGTTCGGAGCCGATCCTCGGCTCCGTGTCGGCCGCTTGCAAGCTCTGCATCGAGAAGAAGCTTGAGATCACCTAATACCCACAATCCCCCTCTGCCTTTACCCCAGATCTAGTTTGCCGCTGCAGCGTTCGCATCACTGGGTCGAGCTCGAGCACCTAAGATAAGATTAAGAATTTTTTTCTTGTATTTTTCTTGGTACTTTTATCATATAAAGTTATTTAGTGATATTTTGTGTGTGTGTGGTAAGGTTGAGGTTCCGTTAAGTTTGTTAAAACTTATTTAGAGTTCTCTTCGGGGCCTACCACCCCTTTCTTGGATTTGACAACCGGATTGACTGCATTACTGGATTTGACAATTTCACCGGACTTGACTATTTTACTGGATTTGACTTTTCTCTTTTTTATAGTGACATGTCTGAAAAGGCTAAATCGGGGTTTAAGCGTTGCCAATGTGGGCAAAAAATGTCAGTAACTGACAATCATAGTTCCTGCGTCTACTGTCTTGGCCCTCTCCATCTGCAAGAAGACTGCTCTATTTGTCATTCTTTCAGTGGGAGGGTCATGACAGATAGGCGCAGGAAACTAATGGATAGAGGTTTGTTAAAACCTTCCTTTCAAGAGGCTCTGGATGCTTCTGACCAGGCATCCAAATCCTCGAAGGAATCGAAGACGTCGGAGCCCAAGTCATCGGCTCTGAGCTCTTCAGCTAAAGTTAGATCACCGGTTCCACAGACTTCGGGGCCGAGTGTTCAACTGTTGTCAGTTTCCGAGCCTCGAGTCTTGGAACCAGTGATGGAGCTCCCTCCCCCGACACTGTTGAGGTCGGCTCCGTCTTCGGTTCCTTCGACCCGTTCTTCCAAGCCCCTCTCCGACACCGATGTGGACCGTGTGGTGCAGAAATTATTGGAGCATACGGCCCTATCCAAACTTATCTCGGTTTCCACCCAATTGGTGTCGAAACTTGAAGGCCTTCCATTATCTCCATCCCTTCCTCCTCCGAGACCTGTCCAGTCTTTGGAGCTGGAAGAGGTTGATCTACTGATTGTGGAGCCCTCGGTGCCAGAACCGTCCTTTTCTCGGTCGGCTCCATTCACCTCGACTCCGTCGAATCCGGTACCGGAGTCTCGGAGCCGAAGATCCATCCTTGGTTCCGGGGCCGAGAGTCGAACCGATGTTTCGTTCGACTCTTCCTCGGGCCTCGGCGCGGATCGATTCGGCTCCGTCCTCGGGGTCGATGCCTTCGGTGCCTGTTTCGGGGATTCTTCCCATTTCTTCGGAACCGGGAGATTCCTCGACTCGGGACCCGGGGGCCTTCGATCTCATGAGGAAGGTGTTGTCTACCCAGACAACCACATCAGTAGAAGCAGCCTCTCCTCCCCATAAAGGACCGTTATCTTCCTCTGCACCAATGGCCACATCCAAGCGTCGAGCACCGGTGTCTCAGCCCCCTCTTCCTCGGAGGCTTCTTGGATGCTCCCCGAAGAAGTCCCTAGGAAAAGATTGTGTAAGAGGAGACACTTAGATTCTCCACAAGAATCTTTGACATCCGATACTGACTTGGATGAGTCAGAAGGGTCCCCAAAGTCACCTTCAGAAGATGTCTCCTTTTCTGACATCTTGGAGATCCTAAAGCAGAGAGGTGATTGGCAGTCCCTTCCCCTTCTGAGGATGAGTCAGTCTTGCTGAAGGCATTGGTGCTCGCCCTTCCTCCTCCTGGGTCACTCCGCCATTCGATGAGTTAATGGAGCTGATTGCTCGAAGGGCGTGGGAGACACCTGACACGGTGGAACCAGTCCCTAGGAAGCCTAATAAGTACATCACTGCACCCCAAGACAAGGCTTACCTCACAAAGGGAGTTCCAGTGGACGCCATGGTGGTGGCAGCGGCCACGAAAAAGGAGATGTCGGAATCTTCCTCATCTGTCCATCCGCCTAACAAAGATTCCAGGACTATGGACAGATACGGGAAGTGCATTTTTAGTTCAGCGGCTTTTTCTATGCGATCCCTGAACTATTTGACCCATTTTACACGTTTACAGAGGGATCTAATCAAAGAGCTGGGAGATACCCTCCAGGGTACTACAGATGCTGCTGTCTCAGAGAAAGTTACAGCACATCTCAATACCCTTACATCCATTGTTAACTCATCCTTGAGGCTGATATCATACGCAGCCGAAGGATCGAGTAGGGCAGCAGCTTCAGCGATTGCTCTTCGCAGGCAATCCTGGATGCGCTTATGTTCATTTGCGGAAGCCTTCAAGTCTTCCTTTACTAATGCCTCATTTGATGGTGCCACTCTCTTTGGCCCCAAAGTAAAGGAGACCCTTACCCGGTGTGAACAGGAGGGAAAGACTCTGTCTGCTGTCGGAGTCCATTTTTCCACCCCTTCCAGACCATACCCCAAAGGGCAACGTGGTGGGAAAATGTGGTTTCGAAAACCCCAAGGATCTTTCCCTGGCACACAGGGTGATGCCCCCTCTAGAGGCAGAGGAGGGGGCAGAGGTGGAAGACGCCGCCCTGGCGGCAGAGGGGGTCCGCAAAACCAAGGTGACAGGGATACACCCCCTGGAAAACCTTTCCAGCACTCCTGAGAGGAGGCCCGACTGTCCTGCTCTGGAGGCAGTCGGGTCGCTAGCTTTATACCCCCAGGCCTGGCAAAACATTACTACAGTCAACTGGGTAAAAGCGTTGTTACCAGAGGTTACAGAATACCATTCCTATCCACCCCATTCCAAAGAGAAAACTCCCAGATGTACCGCCCCATCTGCGAGACCCAGCAGCTATAGAAATTTCAAAGCTGCTAGAAAAAAGAGTCATCCAACCAGTCCCAGCGGACCAAATAGGATTCGGAACTTACTCAAGGTTCTTTTTAGTTCCAAAGAAGACAGGGGACTGGAGGCCGATTCTGGACCTAAGCAACCTCAACACCTTTGTCAAGAAAGAAAAGTTCCGAATGGTCACGCTTCAATTGATCCTTCCATTCTTACAGAAGGACGACTGGATGTGCTCAATAGATCTGAAGGACGCATACTACCACATCAAAATGGCCAGGGCGTCCAGGGATCATTTGCGCTTCCGGCTGGGAGCCAGTCACTATCAGTTTCGAGCCCTGCCCTTTGGTCTGACCTCAGCCCCAGGGTTTTCACCAAATGCATGGCAGTGGTAGCGTCTCATCTGAGGCGCCTAGGATTCCAGGTGTTTCCGTATCTGGACGACTGGCTCCTTTCTGCCACCACCCGGCGTCAACTGATACAGGCCAGGGATTACACTCTACAGCTTTGTGTTCTCCTCGAATTTCCGTAAATTTGAAAAATCTTTACTGCAGCCATCACAGCATATCTTATTCATAGGAGCGGAATTAGATCGCATCATTTAATTCTAAGGCTCCTCCAGAAAGGATAGTCTCACTTCAAAGCCACATTTCTCTCCTTCTGTCATCCAAAAAGTCCCCAGCAAAGCTGGTTCTGAAGGTCTTGGGTCTCATGGCAGCTTCTCTCATTGCGATACCATTGGGAAGACTGCACATGAGAGTTCTACAATGGCTACTGTTTGCACAATGGTCGTTCCAACAGCTACCTCTGACACACGAAATTCTGATTACAAACACATGCAAATCACACCTAACCTGGTGGCTTCAGACTTGCAACCTTTCCAGCGGAAGACCATTTGTGCTACCCACGCCGACAGCGACGATAACCACGGACACTTCCCTGATAGGGTGGGGGGGCATCTTTCAGGGACAGACAGTCCAAGGCGAATGGACCAATTTGGAGTACAATCTGCACATCAATGTTCTGGAGTTGAGGGCAGTGTTTTTAGCGTTGCAACACTTTGCTCCCCTTCTTCCTCTAGGGACTATTGCAGTTCAGACAGGCAACATGTCTGTAGTCTGGTACATAAACAAGCAAGGGGGAACCAGGTCTTATCAGCTATGCAGAGAGGCCATGAGAATTTGGCAATGGGCGGAGTCCACGGGTCGCTTTCTGATCGCAACGCACATCCCGGGGTCATCCAACGTCATAGCCGCCAGGCTGAGCAGAGCAATCCTGTTGCCTCACGAGTGGTCCCTCAAACAGTCAATTGCGAAGACGATTTTTTGCAAGTGGGGCCAGCCTTCCTGCGATCTTTTTGCGTCTCCAATGAACGCCAAATGCAGGAGCTACTTTGCCCTATTACCCCCTCCAGGGGAAGTCCCCAGGGACACGCTGGTGCACGATTGGCCCCCGGGTCTCCTGTACGCTTTTCCTCCCTTTCCCCTGATTGCAAAGTTTCTGCAGAAAGCCAACAACCTTCAAAGGACGATAATCCTCATTGCCCCATTCTGGCCTCGTCAAATTTGGTTCCCCTTTCTATTGCAACACCGCATTCGGGGACCTTGGATTCTGGACCCAGAGCCAGATCTACTGACTCACTCGTCAGGAGTTCCTCACCCATCTCTCAAATCACTCCATCTAGCAGCTTGGCTGCTCCGCTTCCCTTTCTAGCCAGGTCTGACTCTCTTACACCGGCAGTTCAGAATATATTAGTGGCTTCTCATAAAGCTTCCACTACAAAGACCTACACCAGTAAATGGAAGCGTTTCGTCTTCTGGGCGAATTCACATCATTTGGACCCTGTTATAGCTCCGTTAAACAAGATCTTGGAGTTTTTGACAGAATTGTTCCATGAAGGAGCTTCTCCTGCCACTTTAAGAGTGCAATTGGCTGCCATTTCCAACTTTCATGTGGAAGAATGTGGGGCACCTGTTATGGCTCACAGACTTTGTAAGGCCTTTTTAAAAGGATCTTTTCATATTAGACCACCAGTTAGAACTCCTACATCACCTTGGAATCTGAACCTCTTACTTTCTAAATTGATGTTGCCCCCTTTTGAGCCAGCCTCCGTTTGCCCATTGAAGTTTTTATCGTGGAAGACTCTCTTCTTGGTAGCCATTACATCCGCTAGGCGAGTGTCTGAGCTTCAGGCTCTTTCTATTAAACACCCTTATTTGATTTTCCACTCTGACAGAGTATCTCTTCGCACTAATCCATCCTTTCTCCCCAAAGTTTGCTCTACCAATAACATTAATCAGTCCATTGAATTACCCACCTTTTTCAAAAATCACACTAATAAGTTAGAGTATATGTTGCACAAATTGGATGTCCATAGACAACTCAGGTTTTATTTGGATAGAACAAAGGATCACAGGAAATCTGATCAACTATTTGTAGCTTTTGCAGACAGCAGGAAAGGTGTAGCGGTTACTAAACAAACTCTTTCCAAATGGCTAACTGATTGTATCATATACGTTTATGAGTCTTCTAATCAAACCTTATCTGTCAAACCTAAAGGACATTCTACAAGATCAGTGTCTACATCCTTGGCTCACGCAGCTCGCCTACCATTAGACACGATTTGTGCAGCTGCTACTTGGGCTAAACCGCATACATTCATCTCTCATTACAAAGTGGACAGGGTTTCTAGGGATAGGGCAACCTTTGGTTCCACTGTGCTCAAGAACGTTCTCCCGTGAGTTCCTCAGGAACATGGAGCTAGGGACGCTACCCATGTGTAAGAACAAACGGCGAGATTGAACACTCTCACATATAGAAGTTATGTCCTTACCATAACGTTCCATGTGGAGTGTTCATCTCGCCTTTGTTCTTACATTCCCACCCTCCCACCCTCAGGAAGAAAGTTCAATTTGGTGCCTGGTCTGGAGTATTCTCCTTCTGCATTTGCAGTGGTTGTATTTGTATGATACACTTGTGTATATATATATATATATATATATATATATATATATATATATATATATGTATATAGATGATTTCTTGATTGTGTAAATTTTGGTATGAGTGTGCTCTCTCTGGCTGCTGGTTTGCTTGCAAACTAGATCTGAGGTAAAGGCAGAGGGGGATTGTGGGTATTAGGTGATCTCGAGCTTCTTCTCGATGCAGAGCTTGCAAGCGGCCGACACGGAGCCGAGGATCGGCTCCGAACCCATGTGTAAGAACAAAGGCGAGATGAACACTCCACATGGAACGTTATGGTAAGGACATAACTTCTATTTTAAGCAAATCAATATTGAAAATATAATATTACAATACATCAGTACATATAAAAAAAAATAAAACAAGAAAAAGAAGGTTTTAATAATTGGATTAGCTATCTATACATAAACCGCATGCAAAAAGAAAAAGAAATAACATATAAAAAAGACTTAATGTGTAAACAGAGTTATCATTTTACTATGAATATAACCTAGAGAGAAAAAAAAAAAAAAAACCCCACGCTAGAATATAACCCAATACTAAAATAAGTATACAGCTAACTACTAATTACTAATATCCCTGGTTATAAATTCACACTATTATAGTTTTATATTAAAGCAAACTACTAACTAATTAATATAGTAGATTATCATCTCTACACAGTACATGAAAGACTATAATGACAAGTATAGTTATACAAACATTGCTAAACCCTGCACCCTCTCTAAATAATATAACTACAAGATTCTAAATAAACATTTATAAGGAAAGTATATAAAATGTGCATATGTGTTTAATTTACCATACAACAGTGTTATTTTAATGTTAAATAAGCAAAAAAGTGTTTAAAACAGTTCCCTTTGGTTTCCCAAACCTGGAAACCCTGTGAAATATTCGCGATGGGGGACCGCTTTTACAGACGGACTCCCGGAAGTGTCACAGCGAAATCTGCACCCACGACAGCATTTTAGGCATTTCCTGTCTTTCTCCTCATTGAAAACAGTTCGTAGAAGCCACAAAACATCGGAAAACGAGCGCAGATGATCAAGATAAGCAAAAACAAACAGTTTTATTACTCAGAAAAAGGCCTAAAGCTTTACAAACAAAAACAAAGGATTACCCAGTCCTCGAGACACAGTAAACAATGGATCCGACCTCAGCAGCATGCCAGTCCCAAAGAGAGTTCAATTCAAGTCTCTGATGCAGGTAAAGCCTTGAAAACTTTTAGAAACAGATTTCTTGCCTCATTTTTGGTGGCAATAGCATGTTTAGTCCCATCCATTGTAAATATAAGCATATTAGGGTATTTCATTTGAAACTTAATTTGTCTGTCAATAAGAAGTTTGCAGTATGGAGACAAAGACTGTCTTACTTGTCTGACCTGTATAGGTAGATCCTGTGTCAGGGATATTTTATTATTTTTCCACATGATATAGCCTCCACTTTGTTTTGCAGTAGTAAGTATTCTGTTTACATCTTGATAATTAAGTATTTTCACATATACAGGTCTAGGAAAGTTAGATGCTTGTAACTCTCTCAGAGCTATGTGTGCTCTTTCAATAATAATTTGTTTCACCATATCAGAGACAATTAGAAGCACTGCAAATATTTGTAGTATGGATGGAATTAATTCATTATACTGAATAGATTCTGGAATCCCTCTGATAATAATGTTGTTTCTCCTGGATCTTGCTTCTAAGTCCGTAAGTTTGCTTTGCATAGCCTGTATATCCATATCATGTAGATTAGTTTTTTTTTCGAGTAAAGTCACACTTATTTATTTACATTTGTTGACCGGGATAGTCCGTCTGGGTGTAAGCCCATTTTCAGCGGAGGCCTGGGGAGAAAAGCTCCAATAAAACAAGAATAACATTGACAGGTACAGTGTCAGTTTTGCATAGAATATAACAGAAATATTTAGAGACAACAAAGAAAGTACAATATACAATAGGCATTTTAGAGAAAAGGAGAAAGTTATTACAATATATTAAATTTGTGTTTATATATATATATATATATATATATATATATATATATATATATATATATATTCATATAATGCAGTTGGAATAATGTTTTATCACCTGTCGAAGGTGATTCAGTTACTTCAGCATTCAGTATAGGTTGTGTTGGACATTGATGTGGCTGTCTAGTTAGCGGCTACTAACAGGTGGGTATACTGAGCTTTAGCTCTGTGTGTTACACAAAGGATATGACTCTGCAGTACAGCACCACTGAAATGGAAAAATGTATCATAGCAGTTTTTTTTTTTTTTTGGCTTTTATTAATACCATGTGCAGCATATATTTAGCATGCAGTCCCTCCACTTGTAAAAGCACTACGAACTTTGCATTTCTTGGATAACAAAAGGAGAGTCTCTGTCTAAGGTCCATTCTTTCAGAGACTGAACCTCCTCTGAGTTTATGGAGAATTTCTAGAGCTTTCCATAGTAATTTCAGTTCCTGTTTTTCCACAGATCTTAGGCTGTATCCTGACTGATTTCAGTTGATACCCCAAGCATTCAAAAACAACAACATTATCCAGCTCTATCCACAGACATACAACAACATATAACATTTCGCTATTTTATGCTGAAGAGGTGGCATGCCATAGTTTGGGACACTTGTTACTACTGTGGGGACTATTCTATATGACATTACTTGTGTACATGTATATCTGCTGGTCATGTCTGCCTTTTCAGAGGGTACTGCTTCTTCCTCATTTTCCTGTTCCATGCAGGTAAGCCCAGTCTTTTTTTTTTTTTTTTTTTTTGGATCATGACCATCTTACCTGCAGCAGAAAGCATTAGGTAGAGCTTTGAGCAGAAATTGTTCTGTATTCTGACCTTTTTTAATGTGAATCTGAAAGCTGCAAAATCACCTAAAGTGATGGAATTACAAAATGGGACTGTAAGGCTGCATTTATTTTATTTTATTTACATTTGTTTACCAGGGTAGAACATAGATCAAAACAATTGCCAATTATAGTCTCAGCCTAGGTTACATTAGAAAGTAGCAAAATAATGTATAGTATACAGTTAAACCAAGGATAACATATGTCAGTAAATATTAAGAATTTGACAAGCAATATATTTACAGTTACAAAAGAAAAATGGAAACGGGGAATATCATTACTAGTGGGAAATAGAAGAGGTGAGGAAGCTTAGAGTAATAGAACACAGGGTAGAAAAAGTCAGTAGAGTGCAAAGGATGTTGAGAATTAGTGTGGATTCAATTATTTGGAAGGAGTTTAAGAGATTATGGATGTAGTTAACCCAGACCACATCTGAGAATGAGTGAGTCTGTAGATGGAGAGTGTGGTTAAGTTGGTAGTAAGGTTAGCACTGTGTAAGGTAAGGTACTGAATTATTTTATGTGCCCTTATGTTGGACAAATTACTACATCAACCAAATGAATAATAATAATCATAGTATTATTTTCAAAATACAGACCATTGTTGTTGACAGGACAGCAATCTATAATGAGCATCGTCAATTGATGTGCTGTGTCTAAATCTCTTTATCCATGGTAAAAAGTATTTTTTAATGTTGATGCCAGTTTGTCAATGATTGCCAAAGTTACATACTATTATAATTTACTAATGTTTCCTAATTTTCCATACAATGAACAAAACGTACAAATTGTCATCTGTAGGACCCCATAGCATGAACTCCTGAACTGACATTCTATGGTTCTGTTCAAAAAAAGAAATTCTGTGCTGTATTCAGAATGTCTTACCACAGTGATTACAAAATTGCATTTCAAAGTTGAATTGCATAGTGACACTGGAAGCCTTATTAGAGAAGTCCTTCAGATTGATATGTTTGACTGCCATCTTTTCATGTGTACAATGTAGGATATTTCTTGCTGAAGTGCATGATTTTATAGGACAAATTACAACATCAACCACTGAATAATAATTGCACTGTTTTCAAAACAAAGTCCATTGCTGAAAAATTTACTTTTTATACCATATTAAATTGTTTCAGACACAGCATCACAGCTTTCTGTAGGACTGAGAAAAAGTGGAAGATATTTCTCCTATCAGCACATTTGCTGTTTTCATGTTTTTCAAATGACACAGCTGCCCAAATCAGGATCATCCTGCTAAAATGTTGGCAAAAGTTTAATAATTTTAGTATTCTGATACCACATCTACAGCATTTAATCTATAGGATTTCACCACAGGAACTGCTACCCTACCACTGTCTAATTTCAATGATTTTGTGCTGCAGCTGTAAAAACAGTGGAGTGTGCATGTGTAATACCTTTCAGGACTAGATTACACAATGACATTGCAAATGTCAGGGGAGTAGTCCATAACAAGGTGAGTATCATCAGTTATGGACAATGCAGAGTATATGAATGAGGGTAGAATAAAGATGGGATAGTACTAGGCTTTTCAAGGATAAACTTGCTCTGGGCAAGCATGCCTCTTGTCAGATGGAGAGCTCTTTAAAAAGGCAGCTTTTGTGCCCAGAGTGATTTCTGCCATGTCTAAGTGTGCAGCTATGCTTTCATGTGGTGTTCATTTTGTGCATCCCGCAGGGTTATCCCTTGTAGAGACTGTGAGGAAGCTGCATGTTTTTTTTTTTTTTTAAGTAAGATTTACAAGATAAGGCAAGTCCTTTTTCCCAGGAGTCAGAAGGAGCCTGTCAGATGTAAGAGCACTCGTTCAGTGAGTGTTGATATCACAAACTAATTTTGCTGAAAATTACTTTCACTTCTAATTGACCTTATCATTTACCCTCCTTATAGTGCAACCATCATGCAGGTATATATAAGCCTGAGAGTACTGGGGTATTCCCCACATGTGGAATACAATGGAACTTGTCTCCTGTAAAAAAATAAATCAACCTTGCTTTCACGTTCGTTGGAAGTGGCTTTCAGTGAGTTAATTTTGCAGTGTTGCCAGTGGCACTAACTGAAGGTTGCTTTGGTGACTCAACAAGGCTTCTACTCAACCACTGACCATGGCTGATTGCCTGGGATAGCAGATGTTCTTCGTGTTTCACTGTTGCAGTCATCACATTTGAGTTATCTGCTTGCAGTAGCCCTCAGTCGGCCTGATTATCAAAGTCTTGGGTCCTGCGTCAGTTGCTGTCTCATCTTCCATGATGTCAGATAGTCAGGGGTGTAAAGCATGCAGCTGATGGCATTACATCAGTCTTTCTTGTCGTGTGGTGCCTAAAGCAGAAGCAGTTCGCAAGTGCCGGTCAGCCGACTCCTGAAATTTTCGTTTTCGAGTTTCAGAACCAAAGTCTTTAACTAAAGCTAAGTACCCCGTTGAGGAAACTTTTTCTTGCTCTAAACCGATGTCAGTAAAAGTCAGTAATAGTATTTCTTGTGGAAAGCAAATACCTCATATAGATTTTCATTCGTACTGTATTCCTCGCCTAGGCCCTGACCACGACGTACCTTGCTGTCGGTTGTGTGCCTTATTTAAACAACGAACTATTCGTCATCGGTATATTTACGCTTCTAAATATTTTGGTACTCGGTTCAGTTATCCAGATATGGCTTCGGTAAGCCACCCGACTACCGACATTCCAAAAAAAACACAAAGATAAAGACAGAGACAGGCTGCCTAGGTCCAAAGCTGCTGACAACGCTTCTCCTAAGCTAGTCACCAGTTCGACGGTACTCAGTGAGGTGCTTTCGCAGCCCCTGATACCCAGGCCTCTACTGAGACCCATTTGGAGTCCGGTATGCCACGAGATGCTTCAGCTGTGGAACCTGTGGATGTCTCTACCTTGGATGGGTCCGGAGCTGCTGTGCAGGCACTGGCTTCTGAGGGTGTATTCAGGCCTACTGACTTGCATATTAAACCAATGCCATCTTCTTCTTCAAAGCCTAAAACTCGATCCATGCCTAGAAAACCGATGCTCAGACTGCATGGTCAGGCCTCTGTGCCTAAAAAACAAATAAGAATGGCTGAAGACCTTATTACTTTAATCAGGGGGAAGCCAGCCTTCCCCCTCTAAGAGACCTAGGACTGAATTTGCTTATGATTCTTCTGATCAGGATTCTGAAATTTCTGTTTCCTCTGATGACCAGGATTTACCCTTATCTACCTATGAGGATTCTGATGCAGAGGACTCTATTCCCTCTGCTTCCCCCTCAGAGGATTTCTCTTTTGGTGAAACCTTGCATACTCTTAGGGAGCATTTCTGCTGGGAAAGCCAGGATTACTCTCATTCTAAAAAGAGGCTTAGGGATTTCTTACTCCTGCCCCAACACAGGCCTTTAGCTATCCCCCCTGTACTGGACATTGTTGATGATGCCTTTTCGGAGTCTAGCTTGGCCCCTGACTCCTTACCTCCTGCTCCCAGAAAACCAGATAGATATTAACAGGGTTCCTGACTCTCACAAGTTCCTATTTAAAAATCCTACTGCGGATCCTGAGACCATTTCACGGGACCCAAGGGCATTAAGGCTACTACTGCAAAAAAAATCCTACCCCCTCTGATAGAGATTCCAGGGTGTTAGATAGATGGGGTAAAAAGATATACACTTCTGCAACCTTGAACATTAGGGCCTTAAACTGCTAGTTTCATATGTTAAAGTATCAGCAGCATATTATTGGATTGCTGAAACAGAAAATGATGTTGATTCCTGACTGTGCTGAAAATAAGGATTTACAAGATTTAATGCATTCTGCTGAACAAGTTGGAAAACATACTTTGCAATGCGGTTTTAATTCACTAGATGCATCTTGAAGGGCTGCTGTCACTGGGTCTGTACTTAGAAGGCATTCTTGGCTTAAGGAGCAGTCTTTACCAGATCATGTTAAAGCTAAATTGCTGGATGCTCCCTTAGATCAGGACCACCTGTTTGGCAACAAAGCAGAAGTACTTAAAAAGATGGAGGAAAAAGCTAAATCTACGGAAACTGTTAAAGATTTCCTGCAAGTACAGCCTTCAAAATTTAGTAGGCATTGGCCCTCTAAGAATTGGTCCTTTTCTGCCTCTTCCAGGCCTTCTCAGTCCAAACCCAGAACCAGCAGAACACTCAGGCTTCAGTCCCAAGGTACACACAGGACTAAGCAGTGGGGGGGGCTCCCTCTTCCAAAGCAGGGAGTAGTAAGACCCCCCCCTACAGTAAACTGTCTCAATGACTTAACTTTGAAACTCCCAAGCCCTTCTCAACTGACTGCTCCTTTAGGGGGAAAGATTGCTCTGCAAGCAGAAAACTGGGAACTCATTACCCAGGACAAATGAGTTTTAAATATAGTTTCTCAAGGATACAGATTCCACTTCCACACTTTACCAACCCCAAACAGTTGTCCAGATCTACACCTAAATCAGTGGGCAGAGGCTCAAAAGCAAGTTCTCTCTCTCTTAAGTATAAGGGCTATTCAAACTGTCCCAGAAGAGGAAAGGGGACAAGGTTTCTACTCAAGGCTTTTCCTGGTGCCCAGAAAAGACAACTCTTGGTGTCCTATCCTGGATCTCTCTATCCTAAACACTTTTTTGGTGATCCCAAAATTCAAGGTGCTAACTCTTCACCAGTTGCTTCCTATGCTAGGCAAGGATGCCTGGTTGGCAACACTGGATTTAAAGGAAGCCTACCTGTGCATCCCAAACAGGGAATCGTGCAGAACATACCTACACTTCAAAGCAGGCTTCATGCACTATCAGTTCTCTGCACTGCCCTTTGGCTTATCTACTGCGCTCAGGTATTCACAAAGTGCCTAGCTCCAGTCATTGCATTTTGCAGGCAAAGAAATATTCAAATATACCCATACCTGGACGATTGTCTAATTCAGGCAGAAAGCCAGGACATACTATTGAATCATCTGGCATTTGTACAAAAAGTGCTAATTTCTCTGGGGGTACAACATAAACGAAAAGAAATCACATCTTGTACCCTGCCAACAAATTGTATTCCTGGGAGCAAGCTTGAACACAACTTCCCAGATGGCTTTCCTCATGCCAGAGAAACAAGTTCATTTGACAGCTTACTTCAAACTAATGGCCACAAAGACCCTGCTATCTGCACGAAAAATACTGCAAGCCTTGGGGTTCATGGCCTCCTGCATTCTCCTAATTCCATATGCAAGGCTGACTTCTTTTGGCTATACTTCTATTCCTTTTTTACTATGCTTAAAAGCTTTTTGGTGTATTTGCTTTTTTGTTGGAGGTGTAACCTTGTTTATATATATTTAATTGCTTCCCATTAGTGGGGCACCTGACATCTGGGGCAAGAAAAACTGATGTAATGGCGTCGGCTGTATGCTTTTTACCCCTGACTACCTGACGTCATGGAAGATGAGACAGCAATTGACGCAGGACCCAAGACTTTGATAATCCGGCCGACTGAGGGCAAGCAGATAACCCAAATGTGATGACTGCAACAGTGAATACACTTGAACATCTATTTATGGTAAGTGTACACAACTGTACTTTCTTTCCCCAAGATTTGGCTATTGAGAATGGCTGTCTTGTCTGGGTTGGGTGACCCAGACTAGTTATGGGCAACTGAGTTTGATATTGTGGACTTTGGCAAGCTCATATATATATATATATTGTTTTGACTGTGTTTCTGTCTTGCTCACCACTGGATCTGGCCATAAAAGGTTGGTATGATCTTTCCTGAAATTGCTATTCTGTAGATTGCTTTATAGCTCACTAAGAACTAGAGTGTTCTTATCAATATAGAATAGTTGGATTACCCTGATCCTTAAGAAGCTATCTTTGGATGCAGATATTTTGGACAATTATCACCCTGTTTCCAATCTTCCATTTATTGGAAAGGTTACTGAAAAGGTGTATCGCCTGTATTTACATATATCACACACCTTGTTGAATCCTTGTCAGTCTGGCTTTAGATCCAGGCATAGCATGGAGTCCATCTTTATTAGGGTGGTTTATGACTTCTTGATGTGAGGGGAATAAGCATAAGTTGTTTTCTTTCTGTCGGATCCTTCAGCTGTTTTTCACATCATGAACCATGGGATAATTAGTACATGTCTAAGGTTACGTTCAGGTTTATCAGTGCTGTTATTGAACGATTTGTCTTGTTTTATCTGTTGGCCACACTCAATGGGTAGTATCTAGTTTGAATTCATTGGGTTCCTACTTCAAGGAATGTGCTGTAGCCCAGGGCTTGATTTTAGATCCCTTGTTCACCATGTTTATGTTGCTGGTTAGGAAGATTATTTTAGGAAGTGGTATTCATTATCAGTCATATACAGATGGCATTCGGCTGTATATCTCCTTTTCTTCAGAGAGAATATTAGATTTTTCAGCTTTAGAGGACTGCTTGGATTTCCTTTTTTAACTTGATGACCTATAATTATTTAAAACTCAACCTAGCAGAGACCAAAAAGACAAAAGCAATGTTGGTACATTCCACCTTCTCTCCACTTCATCTTCCAGTACCCTCCCTATTGATTACATACATGGAAAGAGAATCAGCTGGAAGTTGTATTTCAGTTTTGAGATCTAAGCATTGTTCTTGGTGATAGGCCAACACAAAGCAACCAGGTTTCATCCATCATCAAGGCATCTTACTGTCATCTAAAGAATATTGCCTTGATTAGATGCCGTGTATTCCATCTTTGATGTTCTGGTTTTGTTCTAGCTTGATTGCTGCAGTGCTATACACCTTAGGCTATAGGATGGTGATTTTGGTCCATTTGTAGAAGGTTCAGAATTTCATGGCCCAGCTGTCTGTGAGGTATAACAGTATACTTGTAATGCTCAGAATCAGCCATCATTAACTTGGAATAAAATAAACTCTCACACAACCACGCAAAGCAGAAGCATAAACTGCACATCAGTGATGTGCTCAAGTGTGGATTGCCCTGGCTGTAGGCACTTACAGTACATCACATACATGTCTCCAGTTTCTCACACCAATGCACAGAGGCAAAACAATGAGTCTGCATTATAAAAAACAGTATTTAAAAAAGTAAGACATTTTCTTTCAAAATAATTTCACTTCATAATAGTGCTATACCACAGCAGGGGTGAGATAACATTTTTAACAATTATGAGAACTCTAGCTGTGTGATTATTTGGACTGCTGCCTCATGATGCCAACAAACACACACATGCCATTGGTAAAACATATGGTGCATTGTATTATTCACTAATACTTAACACTTTACAGAAATGTGATTACTTCTTTACACAACTTGTTCACTAAGACTTACTAATTCTGAACACAGATTATAGGGATCTCCATGTACATTTACCATCTTTCAGATATGGTTATAACTTCCACTAAACACTACGTTCTGAACCATCTTGCTGTGAAATTGTCATAAAAATATTAAGGAAACAGTGACATATGTTTGCTACATCATATCTGAATTAATATTTAATGTAAATATTTAAGTCTAGCTTTAGTAAAAGACAAAGCAACTCAGTATTTCAGGATCATTTTCCAGTAGCAGTGAGCAAGTTAACTGGGTTGTTATGAACTGCACAATGTTCACATAAAGCCAATAGACCCAGATGCAATTGTTTTATCAGACAGGTTAATTGCTCATCTTAACCTTAAAATGGGAGTTTATGCTGGGAGCCATATCTTATTTTGTGAGTAAACTGCAAGTCCCATTTAAAGCCAGAGCCTCAGGTAGGGTGTGAACCCAAACCAGCTCCATTTTAAAACTGTTATTTAGGGACAATCTGGCTCACTGGATTTTCTTACACATTTAACTAAATATTTTGCTGACAATATTAATAGCACACATTAGCTCCCGTACTTCAGCCATATTACAGTTAACATGTAATTGACAAACCTATTAAGAGATGCATCAGACTTGAAAACCTGTAGTCCTGCCCTAGACTACTATGCAAGTCATAAAAAATACTTAATCCAAAACAAAAGGAGCTCTCATTTTCATATAAAATAAACAGATTTCTTCAGGTCTTGTGACCTGATTATTTTTTTTATACTGGGGATCATCAGTTTGGTGGTAAGGTCTGTAGCCTAGATGTGACAATTTAGATGCAAAAAGAAACTGCCTCTGTGGCTACATACAGTGCATTTGTAACTAAATTTGAATAAAAAATGATGTAGTTTTTTTGTTTATTTAGTAGTCAGCTAGTCACATGGCTGTGGTTAAGTACAGTTCTAACAGATTTCTTAAGTGTGATCTATTGTAAAATGCCTTGCGATTGCTGTTTATGCATATTTGTATTCCCAATAAATACCAACAGTGGCAATTATCAATTGTTGTGCAATCATATGCTCACCATTCTGGATCTATGACATATTTGGAAAGGTCCACTTGTGATTTGCAGTTCAATAAGAAACTTTTCCCACCAATTTTCAGAATAGATTTGTATTACCAGACTTGTTCACTAGATGGCACTAAATGCTATAGAATTGTAAAAAGCAGCACTTGAAGTCCTAAACTGAATGGCATAGTAAATTTTTAAAAGTGCCATATTGTCTTTTTTCCAGAGGAGGCCTGTTTTTTTTTTCTCTTGTTTTGTGTATTTTATTTTATTTTTTCTACATCTTCCTTTTGACTGCATTGACTGTGTGATAGATAAAAATAAATAATTCACAATGCCTAAATTTATTTTGAATGCTCAGAAAAGAACTTGGATTACCATGCATTTCAGTAAAGCTGTATCCTATGAATTACAGTGTGGGAGCTGGAATTGCAAGGGTCCCAAAATAGAAAGCAGGTAAAGTGCCAGAAACTATCCAGTATAACACAAGTATTAAAATGTTAGCATTAATCTATGCAAATTAGTGCAGGCACCATACTACTTTTGGTAAAGGACAGCTGAATAGGACATAAGACAACAAATTCCAATGGCAGAAGCAAGAGTGAAGGGTACAGGTGAAAACAGGCAGAACAGACAGCAGACTGCAAATACATTAACTTACAGGGAACAAGGTCAGAGTAAAATGCTGTAACAGAGAAACAGATAAGGAAATTATAATAAGAAGGGAAGTCAGCAGTGACTGCACTACACAAAGTAGTGAGAAAATGATTAATAAGAATTCATGTCAGCTCAGTAGTGGCATTTTGGGAGCTGGGAACAGAGCATGCAAACTGTCAACTGATGAGGAAGGGCAGCTCATGATTAAAGCACAGGACATAGATACATTCATCCCTTCAGTACTCACAAAGCCATACCTCTTCTCTACAAGTTTAGCTCCAAACTTGTAAACAGTAAGAGGATAATCATCATCTGAGGCTTAGGGATTAAAAGGTAAGGTTACAGGCAAAAATATATATACGCAATTTTAAGGCACATCACACGTTTCAAATGTGCTGCTTTATATTTTTTTAATGAGCACCAGGAACACATAAGTACCAGACAATAAACCATATGCATCTAGCAAGCACAAGTCAGATACCAAGGGTGATGTAACTCATCATGTGCTGGTCAGTACATATTTTCCAGTTTAAGCATTTTAAGCAGGCTGTTAGCAAACATGAATTTGAAGATATAAGTACACTTCCAGATAGTTAAAGGGGGACACTTGCACATTTGAATTATTGCCAACACAATAGACAATCTGTCTGGGTAACAATTAGAAGTGTATTCATTTACTTGTTTGTGTCTTTCGGCTTTTGCCAGTTAGGGGTCGCCACAGCAGAACTCCAGTCTTCTAATGACTGGCAGTAGAGTTTTACGTGCTGGCTTGCCGGGCCTAATGCACAACCTTCAATGAAGGAACGCCCGTTCACGCATGTCGCCACACAGGAGACGCTCTAACTGGGAATCGAACAGGCAACGTCTAACTGTGAGGCGACAATGCTACCACAGCACCACCAATTTTATTTATTTATTTATTTAATTTTACATTTGTTCTTCTTTTTTTTTTTTTTTTACATTTGCTGTTTGTTTGTCCATGTATTCTACTATTTTGTGTAATACTTGTTCTTATGAGATAGGTTCATAGGTTCATAGGTTTATACTAGGCTATCTGCCCTAAGGCATTTATAAGCCTAGCCCAAATTTTTGTGGCTTACGCCACCCCTTATATGAAAAAATACTGTGCCCATTAGTTTGTTGTGCCTCTGTCCAGCAGTGACACAGATATGATTCCTGGGGTAAACCTACGATCTCCCATCCACAGGTCTAGATTTCTCTTGAACAGAGTCAGCGAGGTGCTCTGCCTCACATGGACCGGGATTTTATTCCACAGCATAGGGAGTCTCTGAGTGATAAATCTATCCCTCCAGCACGTCCTATTTATATCCGTGCTAAGGTTTAAGTCGCTTGCTCTAGTGGTTTTGGTGGATTTGGATTTTTGAGGTGGAGCATGTCCATTAATTCCGGGTTGGACATGGCCTTGTATGTCAGGCACATGTCACCTCTGAGCAGACGGTATGCGACTGAATAGAACTGGAGTTTCTTCAATCTGGCAGCATATGACAGATTTTGGAGTCCCTTTATCCTTTTGGTGAGGAACTTTTGGGGTCTCTCCAATTGCTGCAGATGTCGGGTGAGATACATCCCGAATGGGGCATTGTACTCGATCATTGGTCTGATAAGTGAAGAGTACAGGGGAACAATGACCTCACTAGATCTGGATGTGAATCCCTTCATGATCAGGTGGGCAATGTAGAAGGTCTTTCTAACCACTTTAGCAATGTGAGTGTCAAAAGAAAGGCCACTGTCAACCTGGGTCCCCAGGTCCCTGATAACCTCTTCTGTGCTTAGTGGATTGCCACCTATATGGTAGCTTGGGGTTACCTTGTTTTTCCCGAAGGGTATGACTATACATTTTTGGCGTTTAACTTCAGGCCATGGCTCTGGCGCCAGCTATCTGTTTCCGTGAGTCCCTTCTGAAGGATATCCGTGTCCAATGCACTTTCCACTATGGCCCAGTTTGCAGTCGCCTGCAAACTTTGTCAGCCAAAGTCCTCCCATGTTGGCCTGTACTTCTGAGAAGTAGATGCCAAACAATAGGGGCCAAGGACCGAGCCTGTGGGACACCACTTGTGACCGGCTTGGAGTCTGACACAGCGCCAGCAACTCTAACCCTGTGGGTTCTGTCCTTAAGCCAGTTTGCAACCCATCTTGTGACATATGGGTTTACATTTAAGCTGGTAAGTTTTTCTACAATACCCGAGTGGGGTATTGTGTCGAAAGCCTTTGCAAGGTCAAGGTAGGCTGTATGGACTGCCTTTCCCTCATCAATGGCCTTGGTGACTGTTTCGAAGAAGTCGACCAAGTTCAGAAGGCATGATCTTCCCTTGACAAAGCCAAACTGGGTCGGGTCCAATGTCTGCAAGTCCCCTATATCTTTGTTTATGAGCTCCATTATGATCCTCTCCATAGCTTTGCAGACTAGACTTGTTAAGCTTATGGGGCAGTAATTACCAGGGTCCGTAGAGGCCCTGCCTTTGTGGAGTGGGACCACAGTTGCCATCGCCACTCCTTGGGCACGTATCCTGTGGTAAGGCTGAGATTAAACAGCTGCCTTATGTGCGGGTTTAATTCCTCATTTAGCTCGTGTAGCACACAGCCGGGGACACCATCCGGTCCCATTGATGCTGTGTTTTTAGCTTTAGAGAGAGCAGCTTTCACCTGCGCATTTGAGATGTCCGGGAGGCTACACTCGGCTGGGATAGTTATCTCTCCTTTAGAGGGGGAGAGGGGGGTGAAGTTTGCACTGAACCTGTCTGCTAGTATGTTGGCAATGTCTGTGGGTTCAGTGATTTTTGTATCATTTTGGACTAATTCTGAGCATATCTGGGAGTTTCCAACCAGGTTCCTAACATAGCTGAAAAAGGCCTTATGATTGTCCTTTGAATCCATGGCAATTTTCTCTCAAAATTGGCCTTAGTTGATTTTATGAGTGCTTGTATTTTTTACTAATAATGATCAGGGTGACTTCCCTTTTATGGATTTTGTTCTATCATGTAATAGCTTTCTTCTCTTATTGTAAAGTTTGTTAATGGCTGGGGTCCACCAGACTGGACGTTTGCCCTTTGTGGAAAGAGTCTTGGTTTTATTTGGGATTGCCTGATCCATGCAGTCCTGGAGGTGTTCATAGAAGGCATTTGTAAGGGCTTCCGCAGCTTGGGTTGTGGTTTCCTCTGGCTCAGGGGCCTTGAAGGATACCACACCAGTCTTGAGTAGTGTGAAGTTTGCTTTAGA
Source organism: Protopterus annectens (assembly GCF_019279795.1). Classification (NCBI taxonomy): domain Eukaryota; kingdom Metazoa; phylum Chordata; order Ceratodontiformes; family Protopteridae; genus Protopterus; species Protopterus annectens. The sequence continues at coordinate 163,670,698 of NC_056745.1, read as the reverse complement.
GAAGTTCTTCACTATGGTCTTTTTGTTTGGGGTGGGGCGGGATGTGGATTTCCAGTGAGATTAGTTTATGATCAGATCTCACCAATGAGGGATATACTTCGGTGTGGAGCATTTTGTCCCCATGTTTGTGAGAATGAGATCTAGTATATTTTCTCCTCTCATGGGAACAGTGACTAGCTGTTCCATGGCATTTGAATTTATGAACTCCAGGAACCGTTTGGCTAGAAAGTTAGGGCTTGAGTAATGTTCCCAGTCTATATTCAGGTAGTTGAAGTCACCCAATATGATGGTGTTTGGAGATACATTTATACCCTCCAGTGTCTTCAGGAAGGCTGTGTGGGGTTCCTCAGTTTGAGAGGGTGGCCTGTAGCATGCTACAATTTGTAGAGCAGTTTTGCCTATGGTTAGTTGCACCTGGATGGTTTCCGGCTTGTGCGTTGCCACCAACCTGGAGGTGTGGGTATCCTTTATGAATATGGATACACCCTCCTTTTGTGGTGTGGTCCGGGTTTTGGGGCGAACGCATGATATGAGGTAAAACCTAATAGTGCCGGGTGCTCTCAGGAGCCTTGAACCAGGTTTCAGTTACAGCACAGACATCGATGTTCTCCATACTGAGAAGGGCCTCGAGTGCATGCATTTTGAGATTTAGACTTCTGGCATTGAGCAGCATTACCCTGAGTTTCTTCCCATTTTTGTTTTCTAGGGTGGTAGGTTTAGAATTTGAGCCTTGCCTAAAAAGGCACTATGGGGTGGCAAGAGCCTTAGCCAATATCCGGAATCCCAGGGTGACAGGTGCAAGCCGTCCCTTGAAGCAGCGTGGCTTGTCAAGCATGTCATCCCAGGCAGACAGACACTGGATCCCCTTTGAATGACACCAGACATTAAGCCAATTGTTAAAGCTGATCATCTTGTCTCTATATTGTGGCATCATTCTTGGTGAAGGAAGGATACTGCTCAGGGTTAGGGTCATACCTGCCTGGGCTACATAATCAGAGAGCTCCTCTATGTCTCTTTTCATGTAGTCCAGGGAGGTACGTCTCAGGTCGTTCACACCAGCATGGACAATGACTGTGTCATATTTGTACTTGCCGTGGAGTGACCCGAGTGCTTGTGTTATGTGGCGGATTCTAGCGCCCGATAGGCAGCTTACTGTGACCCTCTCCTTGTTCAGCCTGGTGAGTGGGACGTCAGTGTGTCTGACTATGGAGTCACCTATGACAAGTATGTTTGGTGTTGTATTTGGCCTTAAGGGCTGTGACTGCTTTGCACACTTGTTTTGTGGTTTATGTGTTGCTTGTGGGGTGTCTTGAGGTAGCAGTTGTTTGGGTGTCTGCTTTGGAGGCCTCTGCTGTTTAGGTAAATTTTTACTCAGAGCCTCCGAGTATGTCTTTGTGTGTTTATGTGTTTGATTCAGTGGAGTGGTAGCATTATGTGAGGCTGGTTTTGTGGTGTGTGTAGTTGCCTTCTCCTCCTGTCTGGTCTTGCCAGTCCTGAGTTGAGAGAGCTCAGCCTCCAGTTTGGCTAAATAACTGCATCTCTCGCAAGTATCTGTGTTATGTGGGAGGAGGAGAGGGTTGTCTGTGTACATGAGGCAGTTATAACATTGCCTCAAGATTCCCAGATTCACCAGCTGGACCGGAGAGGAGATTGACAACTGACCTTTGGACATGCTAGAATAATATTGGGAAATCCTTAATTGAAAACAAGGGCCAGTGGAGAGTGAGGGTGTAGTGCTTTTAATTTTTAGTGCTGACTTATATAATTGCTTTAGTGAGCAAGTGCCAGGTAACTTGAGTGCAATGGGTTACAAGTAACTAAATGCAAAAACGACAAACAGTAACTTTCTTTCAAGTGAAACAAGGAAATAAGTACAGTAAGCAATGCAGATATCACTAGTGATCCACAGAAGGGCTGAGAAGTTGTATTAGGTGGAATTAGCTTCCAGGGAAATAACAAGCAAACAAACAACAAGCATATAAACAAAGCTAGATTCAGCAGGCCTGGATCTAGTCTATGCTAGAGCAAACAAGGTGAACCAATTTCAGTAAGATACAGTTCAAATATTCAGGCACTATAAACCTTTAATCAGAAATTCCCAGCTCAGAAGGGCAGAGTCCAGCCTCTTCTCCCACAAGAGTGCAGACCACGAACCTTCTTAATGTAAAATAACTGGCCTGAAGCCCAAGTGCCTAAACCAGAACTAATACACTTGGACACTGGGCTCTCAATCAGCAGTTCCCAACTTAGAAGGATGAAAGCTACCTGTCCTGCCACCACAGTGCTTGCCACAAACCTTCCTAATGTAAAACAACTGGTCTGAAGCCCAAGTGCTTAATCCAAAAGACTTGAATGATAGCTACACTTTAATCAAGTTACAACCAAGCAGTAATAAATACCATTGAATACTTTAGAGAATGTCTGGATTAGTGCTCAAGTTACACAAACAAAGCTAGATCCAGCAGGCCCGAATCCAGTCTATGCCACAGCAAACAAGGCGCACCAACTTCAGTAAGAAACAGTTCAGATATGCATGCACTATAAGCCTTTAACCAGAAATTCCCAGCTCAGAAGGGCAGAGTCCAGCCTCTCCTCCCACAAGAGTGCAGACCACGAACCCTCTTAATGTAAAATAACTGGCTTGAAAGCCCAAGTGCTTAAACCAGAATTAATACACTTTTAGAATAACAGACACTGAGCCCTCAATCAGCAGTTCTCAACCTAGAAGGATGTAAGCTACCTGTTCTGCCACAACAGTGCAGACCACAAACCCTCTCAGTGCAAAACAACTAACTGGTCCGAAGCCCAAGTGTTTAAACCAAAAGGCTTAGAATGAGTTACACCAAGCAGTAATAAATACAATTGAGTATTTTAAGATGATGCAAAAGTAAAAAGAAGTAGGTAGAAACACAAGTACAGTAAAAGCAGATGAAATTTTTTTTTTTTCTGAACAAGTGCTGAGATCAAAGAAACAGATTTGAGTGCTGAAACTAGAAAACTGGCTAGTTATAAGAAAAAACAAGCTAGAAGGCTTCCCTCAAACACAGAAGGGCTTGGGGGCTCAGAAGCCTACAAATAGTCTGTACCACTTAACAAGAAAGGCAGGAAATAAGCTTAATTTTTTTTTTTCTATTTCCCAGATGCTCTCTTTGTACACAGTAGGAGTGCCTGAAATCAGAATATGATCTCACTGCACTCAGTTGAGTGAGCAAATGAGATGGGCCCAGAGGCAGGCTGATGGACAGCTAATACGTTACTGATGTGCATTAGACATTTAATTGTAGTTTTGCCTTGTTTAGCTTGGTATCCATTTTATCCATAAAGTATATCCATTGTGTTGACACTAAACATTTTTTTAAGTCTTTGTGTAGTTGAACTTTATGTCACATGCCAGGAAGTTAACACAGGCGCTTAAGGCTATGAGCTGTTTCCTGTAGTCCAAGGGTTTAATCAACCTCCATTTATCTGCTATATCATTCTGAGCATTTTACTTAACCAGACAGGTTACTCCTGAAAAAGAAGTGGTGCATCCAGCTAACAAATAACAGCTAACAGTGGTGCAATGGTTAACATTGTCACCTCACAGCAAGAGGTTCTTGGGTTCGATTCTGTGTGGAGTCTGCATGAAATCTCTGTGTTTGCATGGGTTTCCTCTGGGTGCTTTGGTTTCCTCCCACATTCTAGAGGCATACGTCTGGAGGCCTCCACTGAAAATGGCCTCTGCCCCAGTCAGACTTTCCTGGTAAACAAATGTTAAAGAAATAAATAAATATGTACTAAATATATGATCTGTAAAATGTACTTTCTGCCAAAGTGGTCCACAGTATAACTTTGGTATCCTGTTAATTTCTAACAATGTTCTGTTAAGTGTTTTTTATATAGTTTTCAGTTATATTCAGTGCTTTGGTAATTATTGTGTTGTATTCAGAGTTTTTCTGTTTATAGGACTCAACTGAAAATGGATTTTCTCAGCTAGACATTCCTGGTTAGCAGTTGTCAATAAATAAAATGGTTAACTTTGATTTGGTACCTCTCAGTTTCATTTTTTTTTTAATTTTCTGCACAAATTTACTTTTGTGTAGATGAGGACACCATTTAAATCTCAGCTAGGAACTTCTCAAAGATGGTCGTTTACATCTAGAACATTTATAAGGAGAACTATACCATCAGCCTATAATGTGCCTCTATAGTGGATGATGACATTAACCTGATCATTTATATAAGCTATTAAATAATAACAGACATAATGTTGAGTATTATACCTTCAGTTACTACAAGAGGATAGTGCTATTTATTTTGAGACAAGGCCAACTGATATTTATTTCTTAAACTGTTTTGTAACCTGGAGATTGTTAGGTTAACAGGACAAGCTTTCTCAAGTCTTTTAATCATAATTGAGTAAATGGGTGATTAAAGGATTGAAAGCAGTACTCAAACAGACATAGGTTCATAGGTGAGTACTAGGCTAATGGCCCTAGAGCCAACACAAGCCTTGCCCAAGAATATTCCCAGTCGACGTCTTACCAGTTTAACCAGTGGTCAAAGTTCAGGTTGCTATCAACCTGAGTAGTCGGATCACGTATCACTGAGTCTACACTTAGGGGAGTGCTGTATATCATACTATTAGCAGGGCTGTCAGCATTTTTTGCATTAGTTTTATTCCATTGCTTTGGTACCAATCATTTGTCTGTGTTAACCCTCTCTGAAGTGTATTAACATCATTGGGAGACTCAATGATTGTTCCCATTTTGCAATTGTCAGTGAACGTGGTCAGCCACAAGCCGTCCAAGTTTGCTTGGGCCTGATGAAGTGACCTCATATGAAGCCATATGTAGCCCACCTGGAATAACCTTTAAAACAAAAGGAATTTCTGAGCTGAACATTTTTTTTCTATATTCTAGCTGGTTGCAGATTTCCACACAAAAATGATACAAAATATAATAACATCCGGTCACTGGGAGCAGAATTAGTATCACCTGGAAAACTGTCATTAGTAATAATTGGGAATAATTACATGACCAGATGAAGTAGCCAGCCAGATAAAATAAAGCCAAATGTAGCCTACTTAACATAACCTTTATAACCACAAGAAACCTGAGCTAACCTTTTTTGACAGATTTTCAATCCTTGCAAGGGACACCATGTGAAGCACTGGGATAAGAGTAATTATTTCTTAAAATAATCACAAAATTTTTGTTTAGAGATAAGACAAACTTAGACAATCCAGTAGAAGGTAATGATGAAAAAAGAACATCTGCTCCAAGATAAATATACTAAAGGATATAGTTTTTTGACTTCCAGGAATTATCATCCACTGACAACTATTGGTAAGTCACTTATTACCTGAATGTAGAATGATAAATTGGAGACTCAAGTTTATCTCAATCAGCCAGTGTATTCAATGACTGCAGGGAAGAAACTCATCTCCAAAACCCGCATCATACACAATAGGTCATGAAGGAATAACAACGGCTTGTATATACTTGTAGACAATATGAAAAAACGAACAGCTGATACTACCAGCTGATATGGAAGCAAGATGGAAAATCACACTGTCGCTTGCAAGCAGGAAAGCAAAGCAATAGCTAATCTAATTAAGCATAGCCAACTCTAACTAGTTTTTATGATCTATCTAGCTATATAAATACATACATGCACATATGCTGGGTTGGTGATTGGTATAATAGTTAAGGTGCTTACCTCAAAGACAGGAAGTACAGACTTTGATTCTCACTGAAGGATATTAGTTTAGCTTAAAATAGACACAAGGGCTGTTAGTTTATTACTTACCAATGAACCTATTACCTATATATAAAATGCATAAAGAAACAATGCTTTTACTTGTCTAACACCTACACCTACTAAAGACTTAGGTACTTTTAGTTCATTTCTATAAAGTGATGTCACAATTAAGAATATGCATCATTCTACAAGGACTTTGTTCTCTGTTACCAAGCATAGGGAATGAATCCATGATTTTTATCATGTTCCAGCTCTTTTTAATCCCACTTGTCTCGTATCTGTTTTGCTATGGAGAATTCCATGCATGTCAAATCAAGCATGTACTTGTTCCAAAGCAGTTCTGCCAGTATAAAGCTGTACTGTATTTCAAGAAACATTCCTTGCACACATCAGCATAAGCTGTTCACAATATACCGTACTTTCAGTTACATATTCAAGGATGCCAAGTATAAGCAGTATTGGCCTGTCTTCTAACTGCAGCTTATACCTGCAGTTTAGAACACTACATATAACAATCCATTTAAAAAGGCATGTACACGTTACATGGCCACAGAAAATAATAGCATGCTCACCAGTGTCTAACAAGTCATTTACTGCATGAACTCAGGCACCCATAAAAAGGGGAGGGCAAAAGTAACTACTGATGAAATAAATATAAGAGGCAGGACCTACTGCTTCAGAGTTTCAGTCCTGCTAATTATACAATAAAGGCTTATTACTGTTCATAGGTAGGTACTAGGCTATTGGCCCTAGGGCCTATATAAGCCTAGCCAAAAAGGTACCCTGGCTTTCGCCACCCAAGAAAATTATTTTCCTGGGATCCTGTCGAGCAGAGGTGATCCCCGGAGTGAATTTCTTATTTTCATTCCAATCATCAAGATTTTTCTTGAAGAGTGCTAATGAGGAGCTTTGTTTGATATAGATAGGTAGTTTGTTCCAGAGTATGGGAAATCTCTGGGACAGGAATATATCCCTCCATCATGTTCTGTTTATTGTAGTGACAAGGTTTAGGTCTCTAGAGCGTGTAGCTTGGAGGGATTGGGATTTCTTTAAGTGGAGCATGTCCAACAGCTCTGGGTTTGACATACCTTTGTATGTTAGGCAGAGATTGCCTCTGAGTAGGCGATATGCGACAGAGTAAAGCTGGAGTTTTTTGAGACTGTCTGTGTAGGGCATCGGTTTGAGGCCGGTAATCCTCTTTGTGAAGTATTTCTGCAGCCTTTCCAGTTGTTGTAGATGTCTTGAGAGGTACATACCAAAAAGGGCGTTGTACTCTATAATGGGTGTAATGAGTGATGAGTAGAGGGGAAAAATGACCTCTTTTTTCCTGGATGAGAAACTTTTGTGATGAGGTGTGCCACATAGAAGGATTTCCTGACTACTATGATGATGTGATTATCAAAGGAGAGACTACTGTCCACTTGTGTCCCAAGGTCTCTTATCACACTTTTGGTGTTAAGTAGACTACCAAATATGTGGTAGCTCATGGGTGCAGAGTTTTTACCAAAGGGGATGACAATGAACTTTTTGGCATTGAGCTTGAGGCCATGGCTTTGACACCAAGCATCTATCTCTGTGTGGCCCTTTTGTAGGATGTCCACATCATTAGGAGTTTCGATTATGGCTCCTAGTCATCTGCAAACTTCATTAGCCAAAGACCTTCTGTGTTAGCCTGTACTTCAGAAAAGTAGATACCAAACAGGAGAGGACCCAGGACTGAACCCTGTGATACTTCACTTGTCACTGGTCTGAAGTCGGATTTGGAGTCTGCTACTTTCACAGTGTGGGTCCTGTCAGTGAGCCAGTTGGCAACCCATCTTGTGACATAGGGATTTATACCTAGTTTAGTGAGTTTATCTATAATTCCAGAGTGGGGGATGGTGTCAAAAGCCTTGGTGAGATCTAGATAGGCTGTGTGAACCTTGTCTATGGCTTTGGTGACTGCTTCAAAGAAGTCTATCAGGTTTAGGAGACATGATCTGTCTTTTACAAACCCGAACTGGGTGGGGTCCAGAGTATTAAGTTGCCCTAATCCACAGGCATTCTAACTTCAGGCTTTAGTTTGTCAAATGCCTTCAGGTGTTAAAGTATTTGTGAAAGTATGGTTTATAAAACTGCCTTGCTTGAAAGTGAAGCCAAATTAAGCAAGATTATTCTGTAGGGTCAAAACTAGGAATTTGAGTAAAGTAGGAGTAAACCCCCTATACTCTCATGCAGAAGGCTTTGCAGCCTGCACCCCTTAACTAATGTAATCTACTATGAAGTCATATAACTTTGGCATAAATTGAAAAATTCCTATCTGTGAACATGTTCAGTGGAATGGGCTTTCTGAGTTGGGTATTGCTTGAAAGGAAGTCATGATACAGTCAGAAACTTGCCAACACATAGTATGGCAGTATTTTAAATCATTGTATGAAACCACATAGTTGCCGAGCAAAACCATTCTCTAAGAATTAGTATGCTAATTTCAAAGGATTATTTTTGTGACATGTTCCCCCTTTACCCTAAACCAGCTCTAAGATATTCTGACAATAAGCATATAGTAATTGACAAGAGTCTGACAATGTTTCTGTACTGTAATGTCTTTTTTCTTTCACCTCTAATTTCCTGCTCACAGATGTTCTGGAGTTTCTAACATCCAAGGAAAAGAGATGGATCATCTGTAGGTTTAAGCCCATCCCATATCATATCATATATCATATCATATCATATCATATCATATCCAACAAGCAGGGAGTGTCAGATTTTACCCCCTTTTCCCCTCTCCTACACACATGCTCACACACACACACACACACACACACACACACACACACACACACACACACACACACACACACACACACACACACACACACACACACACACACACACACACACACACACACAGTAATATACTGTGGGGGCATGACAGTTTCATTTTGGGACAACACATGAAAACTGATTTTACAGTCAGATCTGTGCCATTTAGTTAGTAGAAGGGGTCAGTCATTACCAGAAAAGTCCTGGGTTAGGACAGATAAAGTTTCTGTAGTTTGAGCACTTTTGGAATGTGGTTATACTGCTCAAGAACTTACTTTTTTCCTTTTTAACGCACTGCAAAGTATTCACATCTTTAAAAGAGAATCTGATTTTGTCAATCTTAATTTTAAGACAGCCTCCGAATAAAACATACTCTGCAGTTGTTGAACTTCCTTTAACACAAAAGACTAATCTCCATACACGAAAGACTAATAGTTCAGCTATTACTATTAAATCGGGGATACATAAGGAGGGAACAGCTGATAAATTTAATCGATTTAATCAATTTCTTACCTTTGATTTTGGCACTAACAGTGTGAATGATGGTGAAAAAGTGTTACATACACAGGATAATATTAAAAGAGAGAATGTTAGTATTAAGTCTATGATATTTTCCTTAGGTAAGAAATTAAAAAACATCAATGGTCTCAAGGTAGATAACATGTATCTACAAAAGTGTTTGGATTCTAAACTTGTTCCGAAAGGGTTAAGATTTTTTAAGCTACCTTTAGGCATTGAGTTAACAGATGTGGGCAAAAGTGAATTCAATACATTATTTGATGAATGTGGGTTCAAATATATTAAGTTACTTATGAAGTTTTATGATGAAAGACTTAGTAAGCTGATACAAGAAGTAGATGATTTAAACGCAACTATAGTAAATGATTTATTATTTAATGATTGGGAAAGATTATATAACAAACAATTTATTGAGGCTGAGAAATGGGCCTCAATTTTATGTACACGCAAACAGGATAAAATGAATAGGGACAAAACACAATATGAACAACAAGTGGCCTATGTGTGGCCTAAGAAGCGTAATATTACTATCAATGACAGATACAACAATATGTCTATTAGAGGCCACGATGATAGTAATGATAGAGGGGTACATCATGATGTGGTTGAATATGATGAATTTAATACACAGGGTTTTCAGAAATACCCAAGAACCAAGAATCCACCATATCACAGGAGGTATCCAAAGTAATTATTGATAGGACACATTCAGCTGAGGGCACATCCCTATTAGATATTAATGCTGGTACCAATAGAGATGATACACAATTTGATAATACAGATGGAGGAAACACCTTGGACAATAATGAAATGATTATAGTAGATAATATATACACTTATCGCAATTTCAATATTTTTAATTATTCTAAATTATGTATTGACAAGGTATATTTCTCATTATTTGAAAAAGGTATGAAATTTATTCCTAACCCAGGTTTTAAACTTACCGATGTTTTAACTGATTTTAAGAAATATATAAGAAAAATAAATTTAGAAGTTTTTTACAAAGATAGTATCTCACTAAGAGAAAATGAAGATAAGAGTGATATTTCTCAATCTCTAGTTTTAAAGAGTAAATTCACCCCACCTAATCATCCTACCATTGATATATTTGATAAGGTGGTGACCAGAGAAATTTATAATGAATACAATTATTTAAAAGGTATGAAGGTAAATCAAAATTTAACGAAGGAAGAGAATAAGATCTTGCAAACATTAAAGGGGGACACTTCTATTCGTATTATGAAGCCCGATAAAGGGGGAGGAATTGCCATCTATGACAACTTGAATTATATACAAAAGATTTACAACATCTTACATTTTTCTGGTAATTACGCAGCTGTTTCAAAGAACGAACTACATATTGCTTATCAAAGAATTGATTCGTATATCGAAGAATATTTGGTTGAGGCGCGTATTACTGATGTCATATACAAGTTTATCAGAGTTAGCAATCCTACTTTAGCCACTATGGTGGGAATCCCCAAGATTCATAAGAATACTAAGGACCCACCCCTGAGACCTATTGTCTCAGGCAGCTACTCAAAAACTTTCAATATAGGTAAATTTATTGATAGGATATTGAAAAGTGTTTACACCTTTATACCACATATGGTCAAGGACTCTTGGTGCTTTTTATCTCAGTTTCCAGTTAAGGAGCTAGATTTTACCAAACCATATATTATAGTCACTATAGATGTAGTGGACCTTTTTTCGTGTATACCCAAGGAAGAGGGCTTACAAGCCTTCTCGAATAGCTTGACCAAACATACAGACCTGGAATGGGACTCTATATGTCTGATTACAGAATTAATGGCCATTGTATTAGATAATAATTTCATTTATTTTGAGGGTGAGATTTTTAGACAGATAAAGGGAGTGGCAATGGGGGCAGCATGTGCCCCCATTTATGCCAATTTAGTCATGTTAAATTGGGAAGATAATGTGTTATTCCCATCCAAATATTTTCAACATGTTCGGTATTATTCCAGGTTTCTGGATGATATATATATTATTTGGCAGGCCTCTGAAGGATTGCTACTTGAGTTTTTTGAATTTATTAAAGGGAGTAGCAACTTCTTGAAATTTACCCTCACACATAATACTAAGGGATTACCATATCTTGATACATACATTGTCAATGACAATGGGAATATATATTCACAAATTCATCGGAAACAGACTTTTTCCAATAATTATTTGGATTTTTCTAGTTACCATCCACCCAAGGTCAAATACAATGTATTTAAAGGTCAAGTTATTCGAGCAGTGAGAATGGTTTCGGATGAGCATGATATGTATAAGGAATTAACTTTAATTAAGGAATTTTTTAGTCAAAGAGGTTATCCCTCAGACATGATGCATGAAGTGATCTCTTATGTCATCAGTCAAAGAGGTATAAAATATTTACCTTTATTGGGATCAGGAATTGTTCAAAATACTCCTATCATTAAAGAAGGTGGAGTTAAACCTAGTTTTAAACGTGCATGTATAATACCCTATTGTGTAGGGGCTGAAAATATTAAAAGTATAATATGCAAATTTTGGTATATGATAAGCAATGATCAAATGTTAGTGGATATTTTAGGTACCAAACCCAATTTTGTTTATCGGATGGGTTGTAACATTAAGAAGTTACTAACACAGCAACATCATGTTAAACGCATGTGTCTCAAATATTCTAGAAAAACCAATAGTAGGAAGTGTGGACGTTGTAATTACTGTAAATTTATGTCCAGTGCAAGTAAGATTTGTCTTAAAAATGGACATAACAGTATTATTGTGAGTCAAACAGGTAATTGTAACACCAAACAGGTTATTTACCTGGCTATGTGTGACTTGTGTCCTGCCTTCTATGTAGGAAGAACTGAGCGTCAGTTGAAAAAACGTATATATGATCATATGTATTGTATCAAGAATAAAGATTTAAACAACGCCCTATACAGACACATAAATGTTAAGGGAATACAGCATACGTTTAAATTTAGCATTCTAGAGGTTATTCCTAATGATCCAAGAGGAGGCAATATTAAAAGTTTAATAGCCTTCAAAGAAACCTGGTGGCAGATACACTTGGATGCCACTAATCCACCAGGTTTGAATGAGTGTATTTCTATAAAATCATTACTCATTTAATTACACATAACATAGATTCATAAAGTAATTAATCAGGTCCCCACCTATATTTTCGCTTATTCTTCATTATTTCTGACCATTTCAATACTATTGATCACTACAAGTATATTTTTCAATGCAGCTTTTATAAAATTATTCTATAAAATTATCTCATAAAAATATTTATTAATCAATTAATCAATTCATTATCAAGAGCTATAATAGCATACTGAGGGTTTTAACAACATATTCTTCATTGTAATTTTTAAAAAAATTTTTTTAATACATTTTTTAATAACATTTTGCAATATTATGTACATTTCCAAATAATATATTTATAGTATATTTTTCAACAATATATTTATAGAATGTTATTATTGGATCATTATCATCACTATTTATATATATATTCATCAGCTTACTTATATTAATATAAAGTTTCATTAATAAATTATTGTGTAACCTAAATAAATTTACCATAAGAATTACCCACACATAGTAATTTATTGTATTTTATTCTTCATTTATATTAGAATTTATGGGATATTATTTATGTATTTATGTAATTATTTAATTTTATTTATTGTTATATTTTATTACACAGGTAGTGACATATAGTTATTGTCCATAGCACTTCAGTATAGTCATTTATTTGCTTCATTCAAGGCTCCAAATTTGCGCAGTGTACTATTTCTATATTTATCCTTAGATTCTTTGCTGCTCCCTTGTAAGACGCTATTTATAACACATACATTTTTTACTAATACATTTTTTAAACTGTTTTTAAAATGTTTTTTTAACATTGTGGTTGTAGATTATTTATATCATCTGCAGTATATTTTGTGTATATATATTGAATTACAATAATATGTATGGTTTTTAAGATGTGCACTTTTTGAGATGAGCAATGTTTTAAAAGGTTGAACGCATTTTTATAAGCTGAACGCATTTACACATTAGTTGAATGTATTTCCTCATTGGCAGGAATACGCCTCAAATGGAGGTGGTGTAATATATCTTTAAAATGTAAGTAAGCAATTTTTGGCGCCAAAGAAATTATAAATTGAGTTGTTTATGGCGTTCACTGTTAGTTCTGATGAAGACCATGGATATGGTTGAAAGCGCTTAACTGATTCTTTTTAGCATTATTTTGTCACGCACTGTCTCGTTTGATGTTGTGGGCTCCGTTTCTTGTGCTATGCATCTGAATGGATCCTGCTGTTCGTTTATGTCATCGTTGATCGTGTGTACCTTGTTTTATATTCAATAAATTGTGAGTTCCAATTCTACCTTTGTGGATTATTCAGCCCTTGTTCGCTCATTGGTGGGACCGGAGCATTGGTTTGCAATCTTAATTTATTCCTTGACATATGGGTTTGGTTCCGAGCATTGGAACTGACTTAGCTGTTACTACAGCTTGCAAAAACCAAAAACTCTTGAGCTTAAGCCCTGCCCAGAATGCTCTACTCCAAATTACCTCAGATCTCATTTGTCGCTTCCTATGATAGACACGTTGCCAAACTGCCCTCGAGCTACATTTCTTAGTTGTATCTTGAATTTTTTGAATAGCTATAAGGTTTTTCTTATTATTATATAGTTTGTTGATCTTTTCTTCTTCAACCTACCTTTTTCTTTCATAATCCTTACGTCTCCTCTCCATCCTTCCCTTATACACTTGTGTATTTTGTGTCTACCATTGTTGATAGTACTTAATTCCTCTTCCTTTTCTTCAAAAAAAGTAGTTCTATCTTTGGTATTTTCTTCCTACACTTGCTGTAGTCTGTTTACCATCCTGGTAGCTTCTGTTCTACCACTGTTGATAGTCTTTCTATCTTTTTCTGTTTGTGTTATTAGTTGTATAAGATTATGGCTGATAAACTTAAAGAAACCTCTGGGGTTAAAAAAAAATGTCAAAAGTGTGATCATAAGATGCCCAGCTCCAGTGGGCATTCTCTTTGTGTCTATTGCCTGGGCCTGGTGCACTTGCAAGAGGATTGTTCTATCTGTCATGCCTTTAGTCATCATGGCCTGGTGGAAAGGAAAAATAAATTGCTGTTAAAGGGGATGATAAAATCTTCTTTTGAGGAGGCCTTATCTGTTTTTTTTTTCTGGTAAAAGCAAAACAGATATAACTTCCCCTTCCTCATCATCTTCATCCACTAAATTAGACAAACCAAAAAAAAAGGAAATCGATCAGTGCCAGCTTCTCCCTCAGCACAGAAGACCAAAAACTTAAAACTTCAGTTTCCTGTGTCTCTGCAGAACCAAATGTCTCTTCAAAGGCTACTTTGGTGCTAATTTCAGCACCAAAACTGACATCTCCACCAGTGCCAAAGTTGTTAGAACAAATATTACACCAGCCTATGGAGCCGATAGTCTCTGCACCCATATCTCTTGATCCAATGTAATGCCCTGAATTTTCTTTCTTTGATAGACCTAGGACCAGATATTCCCCATCCATAGGTCCCTTTTCTGGTCATTTAGCCAGTCCATTTTTGGAAAGACCAAAATCCCCCTCTACTCAGTCAATTCATTCCACTAGGAGCGTTACAGAAATGGACGTGTTGAGTTTGGTGGATCAGCTCCTTGCGGCAAAGGGACTTTGTAGGTGTGTCCTCAGTTCCAGCCCCTTTGGGTGCCAGATCCCCTCCTTATGTGACCTGTCCTACTCTTCAAACCAAAACCATGTTCTGGAGCTAAAGTATTCCTTAGCCAACAAATCTTCCAAACAAAAAACACAAAAGCAAGGAATACACCATCAAATCTTGCCAAATCCTGTTTAATAAAATGCAAAGCTTTAGTTTAAAGCAACAGCTCTTTCTCAATGCATTGAGAAAGAGTTGTTGCTTGAAAGCTTTGTGTTTTATTAAACAATATTTGATGGTGTATTCCTTGCTTGTGTTTTTTGTTTGGAAGCCCTGTCCTACTCTTCCTCCTCAAACCTCCTCTGAGGCCTTGGAGATTCTGGCTTCAACTTTTCCAGTGCTGACTATTTCGGTTCTGATGAGGTCTGCATCTCCAGTACTGATTTCTACCCAGAGTTCTTTGGCTCTTTCAGATCTGGAGAACTCATGGGGTCATTACTAAGCAGTTGGTTGTGAGGGGCAGGACTCGACTCTGTTTTCTTTGGAGCTGTCTCTGCACCTCGAGGCTTTGGCACACATTAGCTCTACCCCAGCTTCAGCTTCAGGAGTGACTTCTTTGGAGCAGGGAGTGACCATGGTTCCGAGGCAGTCTTTCTCTGTTCCAGGCTCCCTTCCCTCTTCAAAGAGGCCAGCCTTCCAGGCCATGGTGAGGGTCTTGTCCACTGTGGGCATTCATTCAGTTCCTTCCCTGTCTGCCAGTCTCAACACCTGGACAGTGAGCACCAAAGCCACAGGAGACACCTATTCAGGTATTGTTCTCTTCTATTACCTCCCCAGGCCACCCTACTGAGGAAGGTTCTCAGAAGAGGAAGTGTAAGAGGAAACACTTAGGTTCCCCAGAGGAATCCATCACAGAAGACACTTTTGATAAGGGGGGGGGTTCCCCATGGTACCCTTGGAAGACGTCTCTTTTGGAGACATCCTTGAGATCCTTAAATAGAGGGGTGGTTGGGCATCCCAAAAGCCCTCTTCAGAAGAATCAGTGTACTTGCAGGCCTTCGGCGCTCAACCATCTACCTCTTGGGTTTCTCTGCCTACTGACAAGCTCATTAAGTTGATCTCGCACAGGGTGTGGAATGCTCCTGACACCATAGAACCTATCCCCAAGTGGCAGACAATTTTATCTGCACCACAGGACTATCAATTTTGGGAAAAGGGATTATCAGTAGATGCCATGGTGATAGCAGTGTCCACAAAAAAGGAACTGGCACAAGAATGTTCCACTATCCATCCTCCTAATAAAGAGTCTTGGGTGAAGGATAGGTTTGGAAAGCAGGTTTACACTTCATCGACCTTTGCATTGTGGTCTTTGAACTTTATGGCACACTTTACCAGAATTCAAAGGGATCTGATTAAAGAGCTATCACATACCCTGGCAGGAGCCATATCTGAAGAGTTCCAAGATAAGATTGCTTCTCAGTTGGCCACCCTAGAGTCAATTTCAAATTCTTCCATAAGGCTTATAGCGCATGCAGCTGAAGAGACAACTAGAGCAGTCGGATCAGGCATAGCCATTAGGAAACACACCTGGTTTGCTTGTGCAAATTTACGGAGCCATCGAAGTCTTCATTCATCAATACACCCTTTGACAGATCATCCCTTTTTGGCCCTAACATTTGAGAAACTTTGTCCAGGTGTGAAAAGATGGAAAGATCCTTTCTACAGTGAACATACATTTTTCTGCTCCTCAATGGTCCTACTGCAGGAACCAGAGGAATGGGAAAATGTGGTTCAGAAAGTCCCAAGGACCTTTTCATGACATATGTGGCAGTGGCTGTCCCAGTAGGGGGGAGCTTTAATGGAAAACGCCATCCATGCAGCAGAGGTTGCCCGGAAATTTAGGGTTCCAGGGACTCCTTTTCTGGCAAACCCTACCAGCGCTCCCAAAAGGGAGGCCCAGTTGCTTTCCTCTGGAAGCAGTCTTGGGATGTCTGTCCTTGTACCAACACACCTGGCTTCAGATAACTTTGGATGTATGGGTGCAAATGATTATAACCAGTGGATACACCATACCCTTCCTTTCTCTTCCAAACAATTACAACAAAATCTCCTATGTTCCTCCCAGTCAGAGGGAACCAGTAGTACTAGAAATTCAAAAACTGCTACAAAAAAAAAAAGAGTCATCCAAGAGGTCCTACCAGACCAGTTAGAATCCAGGATATACTCAAGATTCTTTTTAGTGCCAAAGAAGACAGGGGACTGGAGACCAATTTTGGATCTGAGTGTTTTGAACAAGTCCACCAGCCAGACAAAATTCTGGATGGTCATGGTTCAGTCTATTCTCCCATTTCTAGGGAAAGATGATTGGATGTGCTCAATAGATCTCCAGGATGCATATTACCACATAAAAATGGACAAGCGCTCCAGGAGATTTCTCTACTTCTGGCTGGGAGCCATTCATTATCAGTTCGGAGCTCTGCCCTTTGGCCTCACCATAGCACCCAGGGTGTTCACCAAATGCATGGCAGTAGTAGCAGCTCACTTGAGACTGCAAGGATTCTGGGTGTTTCTGTACTTAGACAACTGGCTCATTAATACTTCCAGCAGGCATCTACTAGAACAAGCAAAAAAACTACGTTCTTCAGACTTGCACCAACGTGGGGAATTACCATCAATTACAAAAAATCATAACTGACTCCAACACAAACTTTGGAGTTCATAGGAGTGGTGCCAAATACCAGTACTTGCATAGCCTCCCTTCCCTTTCAAAGATTGCAAAAGATCAAGGCCCAAGTGAAAAAGATTGTCAGAAAGAAGAGAGTAGCCACATGACTAGTCTTGCAGGCCTTAGGTTTGATGGCAGCTGCCGTTATGTTAGTTCCTCTAGCAAGATTTCACATGAAAATTCTTCAGTGGTCCATTCTGTATCAGCTAAAGTCAGGTCAGATTTTGATTACCAGTCATTGCAAGAAAGACCTAGCTAGGTGGATTCAGTCAGATGAAATTCTTGGGCCATCCCTTTGTTCCATCTCAACCCCATGCCATAGTGACCAGGGATGTTTCTCCCAGATGGGGTGAGGGGGAAATGTCTGGGCAAGACCATCCAAGACACTTGGTCCCCGTAGAGGCCAACTTTCACATCAGTATTCTGGAGCTGAGGGCAGTTCTTTTAGTGTTGCAGGCCTTTCATACTGCTCTTGTCTCAGGAACGATTGCAATTCAAATGGACAATATATCAGTAGTTTGGTACATCAGCAAGCAGGGAGGAACCAAGTAATATTCTTTTTGTCGAGAAGCTCTCAGAGTCTTGCAATGGGCTATCTCTTCCAACTGCGTTCTGATAGTAACTCATATTCCAGGAAGTTCCAATGTGATAGTGGACAAGCTGAGAAGATGCATTCTCCTGCCTCACAAGTGGTCTCACAATCCTAAAGTGGCAACGAAAATTTTTCATTACTGGAGTCATCCTTGCTGCGATCTATTTGCATTGCCCCTGAACAAGTGCAGCAGCTATTTTGCCCTGATCCCCCCCCCTCCAGAAAGTCCCTGAGAGATGCTCTCCTGCATAATTGGACTTCTGTACGCCTTCCCCCCCCATTTCCTTTAATTACTCAGTTCCTAAAGAAAGCGATCAGGGTGAAGAGCAAAGTAATCCTCATTGCTCCCTTCTGGCCTCGACAGATTTGTTTTCCCCATTCTTTGGCCTTAACTGATTCAGAGACCATGGACTCTGGACCCAGATCCAGATCTCCTATCCCATCCACAGGGATCACTTCACCCAAACCTTCAGAACCTCAACCTCACAGCTTGGCTTCTTCAGTTCCATTAATTGTCAGGTGTAATTCTCTATCTTCCCCAGTTCATAAGATTATTTTGACCTCATACAAATCCTCTACTAGAAAACTCTACAAAAGTAAATGGAAGAGATTTTCTTACTGGCCTAGTGACAATAACATTGATCCTTTCTCTGCTCCTATTGAAAAAATTTTACAATTTTTAGCTTTGCTCTTTGAAGAAGGAGCCTGTTTCTTTACTATTATGTTCAGCTAGCAGCTATTTCAAATTTTAATAGTGGGTTCAAAAAATATTCATTAATTTTGCATAAACTTTGCAAAGCATTCTTAAAAGGGACTTTGTTGTTAAAACTTCCATATAAAGATCCATTTGTACCCAGGGATCTCATCTTAGTGTTATATTCCCCCTTTGAGCCTGCTGCTAACTGCAACCTTAAATTTTTGTCTTGGAAAACTATTTTCCAGTAGCTATTACTTCTACCCGAAGAATTTCAGAAATTCAAGCCTTAGCTTGTAAATGATCATATTTGATATTTCACAAAGACAGGGTTTCCTTGAGAACAAATCCTTCCTTTTTTTACCAAAAGTGGTGTCAGAAATGAATATCAATCAGGCTATCAATTTACCAGTATTCTTTCCCAGTGTCTCAAACAAAAGTGAATACTCTTTGCATTTATTAGATGTCCACATATAACTGCAATTCTATCTCAATAGAATGAAAGATGTTAAAAAATCTAACCAACTGTTTGTTTCCTTTTCAAATACCATAATGGGTAAGCCAATATCCAAGTTTACCTTATCTAGATGGCTGAAGGATTGTATATCCTTCATATACAACAAGAGGAAAGTTGAATTGCCTGGGCCTGTCAGGGAACATTCTACTTGAGCTATAGCTACTTCAGCAGTTTTTCATTCTAAGGCATCCATGGATGATATTTGTGCAGCTGCGACATGAGTTTTTCCACATACCTTTGTTACACATTACAAACTGGATTTTGTCTCTAGGGGAAGAGCATTCTTTGGTTCTGTGGTGCTCAGGAATATCCTTCTGTGAGTCCTCCCAAGATTTAAGGTAGCCGGGGACTCTGTCCCATATGTCAAGGAATAAATGAAGATTGACAACATCAGATAAAGAAGTTACGTACTTACCATAACATTCCATCTGTTTTGTTGATCTTCATTTATCCTTGACTCCCCACCTTCCATCCCCCTTCCATTCAGACCTCCTGGTGGAATGAAATCTGGTCCTAGTTATACATTTTTTCATATATGACACTAGATATGGTCTCCATAAAAGTGCTATTAGGATTATTTTTCTGTCATGTTTATCTGCAAACTCAATCTTAGGTGATTTGGAGTGGAGCATTCTGGATAGGACTTAAGCTTGAGAGTTTTTGGTTCTCATGGACTATAGTAACTTACAAGTCATTTCCAATGCTTGGAACTGAACCCATATGTCAAGGATAAATGAAGATCGACAATACAGATGGAATGCTATGGTAAATACATAACTTCTTTTTTGCTGAATTGAAGAACATCTGGAATATTAAAAGCCTTTATATATTATTAAGTTTGAGACACTAACACTTCATGGGAGGAATATTAAAGTTGACCAGAAGGAATTTTTATTAACCTATAATTTTCTATATGTTATTTGTTATATTTTATATATGTATATATATATATATATATATATATATATATATATATATATATATATATATATATATATATATATGGATCTACCTTAGTAGATCAACAAGTTAAAAAAGCGAAAACAAATTCACCAACGCCAGAAGATCGCAAGTCACTTCACCGATGCCAGAAGATCGACAAGGCAGAAGACTGACGGAGGAAGACACCGACGCTGAGAACACTGCGATGGGGAAAGGATGTGTAAGTATGCGGTAGTGACGGACGATAGGGTGCGAGTAAGGTAAGTGTGCGATGTTGGTGGTCTGTAGGGGTAGGGGTGGGATAAGTGAGTTAGGGTTAGGGCGCGGGTTAGGTAAGGGTGCGAGTAAGGTAAGTGTGCAATGTTGGTGGTCTGTAGGGGTAGGGGTGGGATAAGTGAGTTAGGGTTAGGTGAGTGTGCGATAGTGACGGACCTTAGGGTAAGGGTTTGGGTTAGGGTTGTAGATAGTTGTGTATGTATGGGTTAGTGTTCGTTTGTAAGGATTTTGGTGTGCTTGTGTTGTGTGTGTGGGTTTTGGATAGGGGATTTGTTTTGTTTGTTGGTATGATGTGTCGGGTGTATGCGATGTCGTGTTTGTGCACTGTCGATCTTCTGGCGTCGGTGAAGTGATTTGCGATCTTCTGGCATCTGTGAATTCGTTTTCGCTTTTTTAACTTGTCGATCTACTAAGGTAGATCCATATATATATACATAAAATATCCTGTAAACAGTAGTAGTCTTACAATCAGGTAACAGCAGCAAAAAGCTACACCCCCTCACCTCCCCCTATATCTGGATCAGAACACCGCCTTTACCTAAACGCCATTTCCACCCTAAAATGCAAGTTCTACTATCACTTCTCTTGTTAGCTCTCACTACCTTAGCATACAGCACATCCATACGTACTAACATACCACTAGATAGCACTTCCTATCATACAACACATACTATACCAAATATTAAAGCCCACATAAACTTTACCATCTGTTGTACATTATTTAATGATTGTACTATATTGCACACAAACAAGACCTACCTACCAGATCCTTGCATTAGAAAAACTCCACACAGATCCTTTACAGATATAGCACATACAATTAAACATTCTGATTATAAGCTGAACACTTCTCATCTCAGGAGACATACACCCAAACCCAGGACCATGTAACAACATACTCTCAAACAAACTAATATCTGATCTACTGATCATTAATATCAACACCAGAAGCATCTCCAACAAACTCCCTGACCTACATGCGTTTATAACTCACTACTCCCTTGATATACTAACCATAACATAGACCTGGCTAAAACCTAGCACCCAAAATGAAGAAATTCTCCCTCCAGGATATCATATCTTAAGGCTAGACAGAACAGGTAGGAAGGGAGGTGGAGTAGCAATTCTTTTCAAAATATCACTCAACCTCCAACGTGTACAAACCCCTCCACCCAAATTTCAAAATGCTGAAACCTTAGGCTCCGTTCTAGCTATAAATCACACACAAAAAAATCAACATTCTCTGTAGCTATATCCCTCCAGGAAACAACACCCCCATAATTGAAGAAATCCTTCAATGGGTCAGGCATAACCTTCCACAAGAGACTATTCTACTAGGTGACCTAAATACCGACTGGCTAGCCTGTAACTCTAAAAATCCCACCAATCAAATCAACCTGTTTGGATTTACTCAGCTTATTCAAGAACCCACCGGAATAGATACACAATTACAAATGAAATCCATTATTGAATGGACACTAGTGAACAGCTCCAAACAAAACTACCAGAGAGGATGCCTACCAGATGGGATTAGTGATCACCACCCTACATTCCTCCTAAGGAAACATACCAGCATTCCCAAGCCTATAATCTATAGACAAATCAGGGATGTCCGCAAACTAAACCCACAGGATCTAAACAATATATTAAAACAGTGCAAGTGGAACCTCTACGAACCTTAGGATTAGATCAGGCAGTGGACTACTTTAACAATATATTCACTAGTGTCTTCAATTCAGTTTCTCCAATCAGGAAAATTAGGGGTAAGGCAAATTATGCTCCATGGCTTAGTAGGGGCACAAGAGTCTTACTAAAGCCTAGAGACAAGGCCTGGAAGCAATGGAAACAGGATAGCTCTAACAAAGCCAATCAAAACTACAAACAACTTAGGAATCTGACTAAAAAACAAACCAAACCTGATCAACAAAACTACTTCCTTGGTCTCCAAAACAGACATTCAAAAGACTCCCAAAAATTCTGGCATGCTATCAATTCTCTATTAAAATCTGGAAAAATAACCACTCCTACCCCCACCTCCCCCAATAATAATAATAACAACGACATAGCTTCCCAACTTAATTATCACTTTACTAACTCAATCCAGCTGCTGTCCACCCAACTATCCAAAAATATCTCTTCATCTGCCTCTAATAAATGTCCAGATTACATGCCTTCCTTCACTCTCTCACCTGTTCCTATCTCTGAAATTATAAAACTCCTCCTAAACTTGAAACCTACCACTCTTGCAACTGACAGTATACCTGCTAACTTCCTAAAAATAGCAGCTGAATCCTTATCTTACCCAGTTTAAATCCTTATCAATCGATCTATTCAAGAAGCCTATGTCCCTCTACTATGGAAGATGTATATTATACCTCTACATAAAGGTGGCAATTTTTATGATTTCTCAAACTACCATCCAATAGCCATACTTCCTCCCTTATCTAAGCTTCTTGAGAAATGTATTCACTCCCAAGTTATGCAATTCCTGAACACACATAAGCTCCTCTCCACCAGTCAAGATGGCTTCTGTCTACACCACAGCACAACCACTGCTCTTCTCTCTTTTACTAATCAGGTTAACCAGCATCGAAACAATAATAATTATGTAGCTGCTATTTTTTCTAGATCTCTCCAAAGCTTTCAACATGGTCTCACATACAAAACTATTAGATGCTCTAGCCTCCCTATCCTTCTGCCGTCTCCTGGTTCAAAAACTATCTTAGACAGACAGCAATCTGTCCAATGGCAAGGTGAACTATCTCCTGTATTTCCAACTACCATAGATGTACCACAAGGCTGAATCCTGGGCCCACTACTTTTTTCTGTCTTCACAAACAATCTACATACCGCCACCCAGCAGGTCACACATATACAGTATGCAGATGACTCAACGCTTATCTGCTCAGCCTCATCTGTGACCACCCTACAGCAGCTGATCCAAGAATCCTTTACCTCTGTTGAAAGCTGCATCACTGGCATCCAACTTATTCTAAACCCCAACAAGACTAAATTTCACCTGTTCACCCCTAATAAATCTATATCTACTCCCCTAACTTTCTCTATCACCTCTAGAAATGGCACTGTTATCTCTCCTACAGCCCATACTAAGCTCCTTGGGGTAGAAATAGGCAAAAATCTTTTGATGTCCATATTGCTCAGATCATCCAAAAAGTCCATAAAAATGAGAACTGTTTATAGACATAAGAATTTTCTCACAGACAAAGCACGAATCATCTTAGCTCAAACTCACCTACTATCCACCCTTATGTATGCAGTACCAATCCTGACCTACATTAGAAAAACTGACCTTGACAAAATTAAGGCATGTTATAACAAAGTTGCCAAATTTGCTAACAACTCTACCTTCAGAACCCATCACTGCCAGGCACTTAGGAATATTCAATGGCTAGAATTTCCTCAACTACTCAACTACAAACAGCTAGTCAGTGCCTTCAACATCCTGAAGTACCCTGACAAAACTACAGCTCTACAACTACTTTCCTACAATTCTACTAATTGTTCACATTGTTCTACCAATAAATCTCTCCTCCTCTGTATAACTAATGCCAACAATACTGCAGGGAAAGCTCTATACTCTCATACCATAGCTAAAAACTGGAATAACCTCCCCTCTTCTATAACTTCTTCCTCTACTATCATACAATTAAAAAAAAAAATCACTCAAATCACACCTCAGAAAAACCTGAATTTCCCCATGTATAACATAAAGATGACTGTATTTCTTAGTCCGCTTTACCTCCTTCCTAATCTTCCTACTGTTGAAATAACACAAGATTATAAAGTCTAGACTTGTAGACTTATTGGGACAGTTTAAGCTCACCATTGTTATTATGCATGTCTCTATGCTATCATTGTCTGTCTATTTTGTTACTTAATCTATCTAATTGTGGAGCTTTTCTCCCCGGGTCTCCACTGAAAATGGACCTGGTCCACTTGGATTATCCCGGTTAACAAATGTAAAATAAATAAATAAATAACATATATCTTTTTGGAGCTTATCTCTTGAAATATTTAGAACCAATTAAACCAGAAATTAACTGAGAGTATTTATATAAAATATAAAACTTTTGTTCCTATTTGTCCCCTAGGGGACCATGGGACAACTTGCCAGAGAGTTCATAAGAGGTTTTAATAACTAAATAAGTTATGATTTAAAGGCATCTGCTGTGGTGTCTGCTAATTCTTGTGACTTTGATGTCTAGATCAAGTCTGACAGAGTATGACATGCATTAATGCGAATGCTAATACTGAAACATCTCAGATAGGATTTAAATCACGTTTGAGATTACTGAAATTATGATATTATATAGGTGTAGTGCTGTAACAGAAGCACAAGAAAAAATGTATATGGCAGTCAATGGATCATATACAGCATGCAGACAATGTTATGTCTCTGTTGTGCTGAATGTCAGCATAAACTCTAATAGTAAACAAAGCATCATGCACACACACACACACACACACACACACACACACACACACACACACACACACACACACACACACACACACACACACACACACACACACACACACACACAGAGTACGTGAGGCTAATATTGATACTGGAATGCAAAACATGCCAAATTTGTTAAATAAGAGCAACACAGGTGTTCATATCAGGTGTGTACAAGCACCCTGCAAGTATCCTCCATGGTGAACTGGGCTTTTTGGCAAACAGGCCTAATTATCATCAAGCTGCCATTGAATGCAAACATAATGATGCAAAACATTTGCATAGTGTCATATACTGCAGTTATTCATGAAACCACTACTGCATGCATTATGTTTGACCTATGAAAGGTGCAACACTGTCATATAATTATGAAGGTAGTAAACAGTGGTCAAAAGCAAACCTAAGGATACCTAAGCTTTACAGTGGCTCAAATGTGCCCATCAAATTTCCCACGGTATTTTGCAAGCAATCTGGATTCCTGTAACACCCAAGCTACAAGCAAATGCAGTGCACCATAAACTGCAGCCATATTAGAAACATGTAAGTCATCTAAATGTCTTACACAGGTCATTCCCAGAAGTTGGCAACAGTATATATCAGGATCATATAGGCTGAAGTGGAAGAAGATATAACCTATATCTGGTCTACAACAGCAGGTTATATATGCTTTGCATGAGTATGCTACATGCGGACAGCACAAAGGTCATGTTGAAGGATACACAAGTAATTGTATGGATTACTTTCACAAAGCATTCTAAGTAATGATAATAGCATGGATCTACAGAGCCACAAATATGTTCTCAGGTTGTTCAGACGGTGATAATATGCCAGTACCAAGCAAGTGCTATGAAATATATATTTCATATAAGCTAAATATTGTATAGCTCTAAAGTAAATACATGTCCCCTGTGGTATTACTATGCCAGTATAATGTGATGTTTCTTTACTGCTAAAGAAGGTACATTTTATGGGAATGACATAGCACTGTCATACATGTAGTTCTACTAAGCCTCCCTTGATGCTATGGTAAAGCTTCAACATCTTTGACCCCAGCCCACTGTTTTGCTCACAAGTACGTAGTACAGAAAAATATTGTTGCACCGTTACAAACAGTACATTTTCAGGCTGTACATGGTAAAGAGGAAATACTATGTAAGCAGTGTAGAAATAAGCACTGTGTCATACAGAGTGGTGCACATAATGCATGAACTGCAAAATGGCACCATAGATGAGTGACCCATGTAGTCATGCAGCAGCAGTGCATATTTTACAAAATATCCAACATATTCTGGCCCCAGACCACAACGCAAAGATACCAGATATAATGCACTACACACTACACACAACACACTACAGTTAAAAACCTGATGAGCAGTGGGGCCATGTCATGATGTCTGCATTTGAGAGTTGTGGAGAAATGCATGGACTAATATTGACAGGCAACAACATGGCATGCAACAGCACTTGATATAGTAAGGGATCTTTGAGCCTGAACAAGAACAACCATACACTTGCAATACTGGAACATTTGCTCAGGTCCCTCATGCAGTAACCAAAAATATTTCATTTACCATTTGCAGTATAGTTCCTGCAGTATCATATGTATATTGAGAAGCATTGTAAATTGCATGTATGAAACAAAAGGAAAAACAATATTTGAGACTTAATATGTTTACTTTGATATCCATGCACGATCCCTTTTCCCATTTTTGCACATGGGATTGGGGTGTCACTTCAACAGTGACAATCATCTAAAGCCAAGATTTACACTACTAGGTGGCTTGCCCTGCTGCAGTAGTTTTTCCCCAGCATACACTCATACCTATGGCCAATTTATGGTGTCCAATCCATCTACTGCATATCTTTGGAATGTGGGAGGAAACCCACATGGAGGACATGCATACTCCACACAGAAAGCACTCCACCCCATCCAGGAATCAGACCAGGGAACCTCTTGCTGTGATGTGACAACACTATCCACTGCACCACTGTGCCATCCTTCTGTGTTATGTATATTACGACACATAGTTTCACTTCTGAAGCTCGAAATACTGACATATCAAATTTCAGTATCTCGAGACCAGAAGAACAAAACTCCACACCAATGAAAACCCAAAATACCGACATGCAAAACACTGAAAACAAAACAGAAAAACACCAAACCCTACCCCGACATTAAAACATATAAAAACAAAAAAGAAAAAAAAAACACTATTCTACATTTGAGGGGAGCAAGCCCCCCTGCACCCGCACCCCCCGCTACTTAGATATACCAACTCTGAGGTCGCGCTAACACAAAAACAGCAACACACCCATCTCTGTGAACCCTATACTCCCATTACACACACACCAAACATGTAAAACAATCATCATTCTCAACACCTATATGCACACACCCTCACCCACCTACCCAAAGCTACACCTACAATGTCCAAAAATATTACAAAAAACACATCCCTACCCTAAATCCTTAAATACTATGCACTTACCTACATATCCGAACATAACTGCACATCCCCCAGCATCTTCAACACCCAGACAGCACTCCTTCTTAAAGAGACAGACCACAATACAAATGCACCAGGAAATACTTACCCCACATTCTCAGATTCGACAAAGTGGAATTTTGAACAACTGCATTTTCGTTCTTCTGGTCTTGAAATACAGAAATTCGATATTTCAGTATTTTGAGCTTCAGAAGTAAACCTGGA
The DNA here is from genome assembly GCF_019279795.1 of Protopterus annectens. Classification (NCBI taxonomy): domain Eukaryota; kingdom Metazoa; phylum Chordata; order Ceratodontiformes; family Protopteridae; genus Protopterus; species Protopterus annectens. The sequence continues at coordinate 163,642,999 of NC_056745.1, read as the reverse complement.
CACATATACATAAAAGTCATCTCTAAAAGGTAGTTTGACAATACAGCAGTTTGTCAACCAAGTTAAAACTAAACCAGTGTTACATGACTGATAAGATAACAACAGCATGAAAAAGGAGTTACTGGTGGCATATGCAATGTTTAAGTAACTGTGAAACCTTATGTACCATTAAAGTATATAACTGCATCCTGCTACGAAAATGCAAATGCCTAGCAAAGTACCTTCTACTGTACATGTGAAAAGCAAGTTATTATGTAAGTGCAGATTGTGGTAGGCAGCATTGAATGTCTATAGCCAGGCATGCCTATGCTAAAGTTTTCCATAGACAAAATGGCATTGGTAGTAAATCAGAAATAGTGTCAACTACATTAATACACCCATAACCCACAAGCCTAAGGCAAATCAGTTCAACTTATGGATTAAGTTTGAAAGGATATCATGCCCTGCAACACAATGATTACACACTGGGACCTTGTTAAGAGCAGCATTTGTCACAAAATACATCTCCATGGCACATAGATACATATCCAGATGTACAATAAATACAATGACCTATGCAAGTGATTTACTCATCAGTGAAGTATTTAACACAAGATTAAATCCATGGGTGGTACATCATCATCATCATCAACCCACTTTTTCCCATTTTCTACATAGGTCCAGAGTGTCATGTCAACTGTAGCCATTTCTCTTGATTCAGTGCCACTCTCCTGCCTTCTTTAACACTCGTACCTGACTTTCACAGGTCTCTCACACAATCTATCAGCCTCTGAGCTGAATGCCCTTGTTTCCTCTTGCCTTCTTCCTGTCTTTCCCAAACCATCTTCACCAGTTTGCCTTATGCTTTTCTGCACTTGTTACCAAACCACCGTAATCTGTTCTCTTTGACCTTCTGTGCAATTGGAGCTACTTTGGCTTCTGCTCTGATGTCCTTATTTCTTCTTCGCTCCCATAGTGTGCATCCTACCACCCATCTTAAGCAAGTCATCTCCATCACCTCATGCTTCCTCAACTATTTTGCCTTTACTGCTCAGGTTTCTGTACCGTAACAATCTCACCACTGCTTTGTATACCTTATTTTCAGCTTCTTTAGTATTCGTTTGACATACACTACCCCTGACACTCTATGCCAAATAGCTGCAGTCCCTCTGATTGTAGCTTTGACCTCCTCATTTAAACTTCCCTTCTCCTCAATCATCCCTCCCAGATTCTTGAAGCTGTTAACCTGTTCCACTATTTCCCCTTCTATGTCAGTTCTTATGTTCTTCTGATTTCCCTATTTGCTACATTACAACTGTCTTATATGTACTCAGTTTCATCCCATGTGCCCTCAGTTTTGCAATTTATTCACCTATCCTTTGCTGAATTTCTTGCTTTGAGTCTGCATGTAATGCTACATCTTCTGCATACAGCAACATTGTTGCTCTGTCTCGTCTGACCTGTTTACTAATGTAATCCATAACCAGTATGAACAGCAAAGATGAACCCTGATACACCCCCACTCCAACTGGGAACCCCTCTGTGGGATCGAACAGCATTCATGCTTGAGTCATTGCGTCCATGTACATAGCCTGCACTAATTCTACTAATTGTTGGGACTTTGAACCACTGCTGTCTGCCCAAATCAGCTTTCTTGAGACCTTATATGTTTTCTCCAAGTCTAGGAATACCTAATTAGACTCTTTCCTCATCTCTAGCTTCTTCTCAACTGTCTATCTCACTGCAAACATCATTCAATTGTGCTGCATCCTGACCTGAATCCAAACTGCTCATCTTTCATCTTACTTTCTACTACTCTTCTTATTTGTCTGTCAAGCACCTTTCTAGAAGTTTCATGCAGTGTGACAGGAGCTTGATACTTCTGGTTTTATCATGTACAAAATAATATCATCTGTAAATTAAGTCAACTTTTCTTGATTATCATACCAATTATATCCTTAAATTTCTGAGTCCATTATTTCCTTTTTTCAATGGCACTAAATACAAAGCAAATAACAAAGGGAAAAGAGGACAAGCCTGCCTGGTTCCTCTGTTCAGACACAACATGTCAGAGAGGAATCCTAATTGTTGACTCAGATCTCTCATATATCTTCCTAATTAACCTTATTGTTGTATCAAGGAATGCAAATGCTTTCATTGCCCTTATAAAATCCCACCTTACTTTGCCAAATGATTTTTCTGCATCAGGACCCAGCAACAACTGTGGTATTTTCTTACATTCTGCTTCCTTCTGCATCATCATTGTTCTATTAATGTTGTCAAATGTTTGCCTCCCTTCCGCAAAATAACGCTGATCCCTATCTACAATTTTGGCAACACCTTTGCCATTCTTTTAGCTATTACAGACATAAACATTTTATAATCATGATTTAAAATTGAAATGGTCCTATATGAAACTGGGTCTGATGTTTTTTTTTTCATCTTTACATATTACAGCCACCACAGCTTCTTCGAAGATGTTGGTGCTTCTCCTCTTTTTAAATACTGTTAAGCAAAACCTTCCAGATCTTTATCACTTTCTTCCCTCCTGGCTTCCAGGTGACTATGAGAATGCCTTCTATCCCTGAAGACTTTCCTGACGATTGATTATACATCACTATTTTTGTCTTGTCTCCTATCTTAACCATTAATTGTTGAGCCTTGTCTACCTCTAACCTTGACCTACTTAAGTCTTCCATAAATATTTTCTTTTGTGCTCTTTCTTGATTTCTACATTTCTCTGCTTTACACAAAATTTCATAAAATTTCTGAAATATCTCTAATACTGCTTCAGGATCTCTGGTTATTTTATTTGTTATAGGCTCCAAAAGTTTGACAACCAACCTTTCTCCTTTCTGTTGCCTAAGTTTTTGTGCTCTGGAGTTATTATCAAAAAAGAGTTGTTTAACAGCAATCTTACTAAACTCTTGTATATTATCCAGATACTCCCTTATCTTCTGTTAATCACTCTGCAATTGCGCCTATTCTATTTCTGTGAGACTCCCCTTATTTTGCAGTATTTTAACTTTTGTCAACCCCTCTAAGTACTTCCTGTTACTTCTTAACCATGACTATTTTTCTTTTATTTCTACTCTATTTCTGTACTCCACTTTCATTTCATCCCACTCAATAGCTACAACTTTTGAAGAAATGTCTGTCTTTACTAAAAACTCTCAAATAATTTCCCCTACCCATTCATTAAATTTCTATCTTTTTAACAGGTAGGTGAGAAAGTGCCAGTGTCTCATTTTTTACTTCATTACCATGTATTTTTATCTTAATTATTCCTGGTGTATGATCTGAATTAGTCATTGAATTTGTGTCAAAGTTTTCAATTAAATGCAGATGTTCCTGTGAAATATAATTTCTGTCTAGTCTAACCAAGTTATTGTACCTTGGGGAATAATATATAAATTTTCTCCAAGTCCCTACTATTGAATTCATGTCTTCCATACCAAATATTTTCACAAATTTCCTCAGAAATGTACCCTCTTTTGTTATATTTTCCCTTCTATGCCCCCTCCAGATACATCCTAACTGTTGCAAACCACATTCCATTCCCCAGCTATAAATGATATTCCCTGCTGAAAACTAATTATTTCTGTCAAAAATGTCTTAAACTCTGTAATAGCAGTTTTAAGTGGAATATAAATACATGCTAGCATAATTTTTCTCTGTTGCCAGTAGCCCTTTACTACCACAGATCTACCATTATTGTCTTTGTTAACTCTTCTATCAATATTAGAGCTCCTCTAGCAGTTAGTGTAAGTACTCACTGTTTCCTTTGTCCCTTATATTCTGCTGAACATCCATCCTGAATCCTTTCTTTATCAAATTCACATGCTTCTTTCCAAACATGTCTCCTGTAGGATTGCTATTTACACTCTGTATTTCTTAATGTAATTCAGTACTCTTATCTTTTTGTCTATATCTGTGAGGCCATTTACATTCCAAAATAATATGGATAGTGCAGCCATCATGTTAAAAGTTATTATTCCCATCTATTATATATGACATCTTTTTTGAATGTCTATCTCCAGCTTTTGTGTTTGTTATGGGCACCCGCTAATGTTTGGCAAGTTGATCTTTTGTACTATTGTTTCTTGCCATCTCCATTTGACCTTATGTTGCATTTTACAAGACTTTTTGTTTAAATGAAAACCTCAAACAAAATAAAAAACAAGCACACCCCAGAACACCCCCGTAATCAATTAACTTAAAATCGACACACAAAACTATGTACAACTACAAAAAATGAAGTTTAATTCTCCTGATAGGAACAATTGCCCCAAATTAACAGCTGCACACATGGGCATTACCTAACCTAAAATTTAAGTTATCCATACTAAGGTGCATGTTACACACTGTGCTCATACTTACACTTATTGCTGTCGATTCTTATCTTATCTTTATTCCCCTCCCAAATATGAAAACAGCTTGTATGTTTTCAGAAAATATAGCAATTTGCATTTTGGTGGTGTAGTTATTGTGAATAAGCTAGTTGCAGGTTTTTCTTTATCTGAATAGTTTTTTTCCATCTGGCCATTTGCTTATGAGCATCTTGGTCCTATGGTCTCATGTTTGAACTCCTACTGAATTCACATCTCTGAAATTCCACACTCTTGAACTGTGGACTATTGCCAGATATCAGAGCATGAGTTTTAAGTTATCAGAACAACAGGCATACCTTGTCTTGAGATGATAGACTTCAATTCAACTATCATACTATTGCTTATGCATCTATTCATTTCATCACTTCAAGGTACTTGAAATAATAATCCACACATAATAAGCACATTGCTTCTTTAAAGTGAAAGAAATCTGTACCCACCCAGCTGCTTGGATAATTTGCTACTCTTTGAGGTGACATCTCTTCCAAAAGATTGGTGTTACACCATATATTTTATACATCATTGTTCTGCACTACTTTCTCTGTATATGCTGACATTCATGTCCAATACATAATGCCTGTTACTCATTACTTCCACTTCTGCATAGAAATATGGGACTCATTTATCCACTTAAACATCTTTTCTCCTAATTGAGTAGCTGGTTAGGTATAGAACTCTTGTTGCTTGTGAATGTTAAGCCTTAGTTGCAACTTATTTCCTTCCTGAAAAAAAAGAAAGGTAAGACTAGATTTCCTTTCTGTCTGATGACCTTTTGCCCTGCTCACCCTGTCATTGCCAATTATTCCAGCAATTGTACTTCTGATTTAATGTAAGTGCATCATTGAAATCTTTCACTTTTTCTTCTTTCACTGGCATTTGTAGTATTCCCTAAAGAATACAAAACACAAAATGTGCCACTCGCCGTAAACCAAGAACCAGGAATGAAGGCTAAACCACACCAAAATGGTTTGAGGAAAAGTATACTTTAATAAGCAAATAATAAAATAAAACACATTAGGTTGAAAGCTTTCATCCAAAAATTAACAGACTTCATCAGAACAAAATATTTTACAAAGCCAATCCTTTTAAAACCTCTAATTATCCCATTAGCCAGTCAGAACCTAACCATTCACTTCGTAGGAAATGGAAACAGTAAAACACGGTAATTACAAAAGACTACCTAAAAAAAATTAAAATGCACGTCGATAGAGCATATAAAAAAACTTAAATAATACATACGTAGAAATATCTCAGTGCAATAAATATTTAATTCACAGTGACCATAATAAAGTTGATTATTCAAAGTTTAGCTGCCAGAATCTTTAGTGAAAGTGGAAATATTGCCCTTCAACCCAGGGGGCTTGCTCGCATCCAGTTTGAGTTGCCATAACAACTCCTTATATTCTAATCCACTTTTCCAGGGGCTTTCCTGGGACTACAGGGTACCTGCTCCAAAACAAAAAAATTAAACTTGCAATCAGAACAAGTTGTAGTATGCCAATAAACAGCATTAACTTCTTTAGTATGAGCCACATCATACATGTGCTCATAAATACACTTTCTCAAGATTCTTTCCATTTTACCTATGTAAAAGCTGGTGCGGGCTATACATCTAAGCAAATAAACAACTCCCCTGCTTTTACAATTAAAATGTCCAGTGGACCTAATAGATAAATCCCTTGCTTCTAAATAAATTTCATGGGTGTTTATCACAAAATCACATTGGTTGCAAAAACCACACTTAAAGGAGCCTACGTTTTTATTACTTCTTGAAGGGGTTCATGTCTATAGGGTGATTCTCCAAAATTTCCTTTAAATTTCCGAACCTTTTCCTTACAAAAAATAGGGTCTCAGGAATAATACTTCTCAATTCTGAGATATGGGTTAGAACCCCCCAACACTCATTGACAATTTTCTCAATGTGTTTAGATTGAGAAATGAAAAAAAAAGCATTTTTAAGGAGCCATCACTTTTGTGATCAACCAGCTGAATATCCACATCTCTTCCAATAATAGGATAAAACTTGATGTTACAACCACTCAAGATATCAATGGCCAACTGGTCAATCAATTTAGGGGGTATCCCCTCCTCATAAATAGTAATAAAGCACAAGGTTAGCAAAAATGGGGGCACAAGAGGCCCCCATAGCCACTGCCTTGATCTGCTTATAGTACTCTCTATTAAAATACATAAAATTGTTGTTCAAGATCAACAGTGGAGGATCCTTGACATTTTTGTGGACTTTGGGTATACTGAATATGGCTGGAATGCGGGGCTTCTCAACACACACAAAATCCATCAAATTCCTATCAATCTTCCCTTGGAAGAAATAGTCATTGATAAAATAATATATATCTTAGAATAAGCAATGCTTATCTCATGTCTTGATGCAATAATATATTTTTCGTCATCCCCCAAAATTTTAAGCATACATGCCTTGTAATCCATTGCATCCATAATGACTACCCCTCCCCCAGTATCAGGCTTCATAATTCTATAGTCAGAATTGTTAGTCAGAAATTGTAAAAAGGATTTTTCATCAGGACTTAAGCTGTACATCCTACTCTTGGGCTTTCCCTTTACATTTCTAAAATTTGCCTGTACCAATTCTTCAAAAATTTGGAAGACCGGATGGATGGGAGGTTTGATAACACTCTTCTTCTTGAAATGATCATAAGAATCTTTAAGTTCAGTATTTTGCAAAAGATACCCTAAATTAAGTTTCCTTAAAAAAATGTCAAACCTACAAGTGCATCAGCAATATTCAATGATTTACATGGAGTAAATTGAAATCTCTTCATAAATAAACAAAAAAGTGAAATGTCAATAGCAAGGTCACTGTAGTTGAAAAATGTTAAAATTGTGATATGAAATCATTTTTTTTCCATAAAAAATGTAAAATCCTTCTATTCAAATAATGCCACTGTCCATTTTAATTTCTGCTGTTCACAAAAGCTCCTCTTCCTCTCCCCCATCTAACCCTGTAGTTGAAGTTGTCCCAAGTCACAAAGTGGTGATTTGAACTCTGGTTCTGACCTATCATGTAAGACCACCTCAAAGGGAGAACATCCAAAGGGGAAAGGATAGGGGGGGTCAACCATAACCAGCTCAGCACTGGTCACCACAGAATCTCTTTGTGGAGTGTTGTTAAAATTATAGGGAGTCTGCTCTTTAAATCTACTCTTAGGAATAGGATATGCCAAACTATCCCTATATTCTGTCCAGTCTCTGTGCATTTTAGAAATCTTTCTCCTTTTAATGCCGTGCATGCACTGTCCGCATCTTTAAATGCTTTAAAGTAACTGGTATTATCAACAGTGTGCATGAGGTCACTAATAATATGTTCATTTAGAGCCATCAGTTCATCAAGTAATACATTCAAATTCAATTCATAGCTCCTAAGCATAACTAGCATGAGCTCAATACCAAAAACAGTGAAAAGCTCAATGAGTTCAAAGTAAAAATTACTGTTGGGCTCCACATTGTTGGGAATTTTGTAGAGCGTCAGACCTTTCTGGACCCTTTTACAATTAATGCATTCTTTTAATTAGTGAATTTCTGTCTGAACTGAATGACGTAAGAAAGAACCGATGGTTCGTGAATGCCAGAAAACCTAATGCTCATATCAATCCATTTCTTGAAATCAAAGTAATCCACTATATTGGCTTGGTAAAACGTTCTGATGAAGTCGGTTAATTTTCGGACAAATGCACTCAACCTGCTGTGCTTTATTTTATTATTTGCTTTTTTTCCCTGGACTGTTTTTGGTGTGGTTTAACCTTCATTACCTAAAGAATTTCTGTCTCGTCTTCTGGAAACTTCCTTTTGTTATAAAAAATATTTTCTATTCTATTCTACATATCCACTATATGTAGTCCCTAGCCTGATCTTTTTGTAACTTTCAGGTCATAATTCTGTAGATGAAACAACATCCTCTGTAGCCTTAGAAATGCCTTATATAAAGACTTAGGACTTTTTGAATACTCTCACACAAAACCATAGCTGGCTTATCTGTCACCCCTGGACAATTCCTTAACCCACCACCTCTCAACTAAGAACTGAAAAGTGAGGAGCAAAAAAAAGCTGTTCTGCACTCTGTAGCTGTAGCAATCTCTTTGATAGTTATTACCACACTGAGCAAATAAAATATTGACATGTATTTATTTATGAAGCTGTGAGTTATAAATCAGTGACATTACTGCATTTAGGCACCACTGAAAACTTCAGATTGTGCTCCCTGACAACTTGCACCCAGGGAAACTGCCCCCTTTGCCCTATCCTTGTTGACATTGCAAAAGTTTATCATCTGGTCCCTCTTGTACTTAAATATGTCCATGGAATTTCTCACATCCACACAGTATTGATAAGAATTATTTCTTTATTTAAGCATATTTCTTTTGTACAATTGTAAATACTCATGATCTGTGAGAAATGTCTTTATTATTGTTCTCCTATCAGTTCATATATCAGCATGAAAATGAATTAATATTACATTACTTTTGCTCCCATATTTTATATTATGTAGTCTGTATTAATGTTGCTACATGTATCCCGATAATTGCTTGCCCCGGTGATTTTTTGTAGTGTGCACCAGTCACTTCTTAGAACTTACTAGTTCCTGTTTATTCTAGTTTAAATTAATTTCGATATTTCTGTACACTGTCCTTTGTTCAGAGTTTCTCTAAACTGTGTTATATTGTACATCTACTGTTTCTTGAAGCTTTTCTCCCCAGACCTCCACTGAAAATGGGCAATGTAACCCAGTCAGACATTTCTATTAAACAAAAGCAAATAAGTAAATGGGCTTATTTTCCAGTAAAATCACTAATTATACACTATTTTGACTGGCTTATTTACATCACCATATTTCAAATTGGGTGTTTTGTTACTAGTTTATTAATTGTTTCAAAACTCTTCTTCTGTTCAAAACTCCATTCTGAGACTATGTGTTGTTCCAGCAGCTTTCTAACAAGCATACCTATTATGTCAAATCTTGTTAAAGTCAACATTTCTTTTAGCTTTGACATTTGCATTATTTCTCTGTTTTCAAGTCTGGCTTCAGGTTCTTTTCAAATATGTCAGACATTTCATATTTATTTACATTTGTTTTGATTCAGTCTAAAATTATACTGTGGCACTGTGTTCCATAGCTGTTATGTTCTTGTGTCTTCTTCACAGTAAGCTTTAATTACTTTTGCAACTGCTCTTTGCAATATTTATAGTTTTGATGACATACCAAGTGGACATTTCAAGAATATATATCTTCCTAATGATGTAGTAAGTGTCAACAGCGTGCAGCTTTCTTTGTCTAGTTTATATGCCAGAATCCCTAGTGTGCAGCTAATACAGGAAAGGACTTGACATTTGGTATTTTGTGACCCTTCTTCAACTGTAAGCAATAGTACTTGTAACTCACTCTCTTCTCACCCCAAAACTTAAATCTGATTCTGTTAAAAGCTTTACACCTGTCTCTGCATTTCATGTGCTACAAACTATTGTGTTTCTATGACTGAATCATGCAAGTCACTTAATTCAGTCTTTGGTTCTATTCTTTAATTATGTAACACAGGCATCTACAATTTGTTTTAATCCTTAGTTTCTTGTAAAGATTAAATGATGAGCAAATAGCAGATTATTTTTTATAAGGGGCTCATGACAATTTCTACAATACTCCTACATATAGTTGGTATCTTTTCCTTTTTTGTAAAGGAAAAGCAGTAACATTACTCACAAGGCTTCTTTTCTGCAAATTGCAGAAATGTAGCACATTGTGTCATTTGAGAAATCTTAGTTGTCCTGCATACAGGGAGGAACAAATTAATTTATGGATCCTTGGCTTCTAGTTTTCTGCTAAATTATCTCCATCAAGAGAATCTCCTGATGACTGCAGTTGGACCATCTTTATTCTGGAAAAAAAATATATACTGAGACCTCTCACAAGTTATGCAATTGAAAGTGGAAATGGCAATTTTATTTCATAAAAAACACACGTTTACCTCCATTGGGATCCATTCTCGACCGATATTGATTAGTAGCTTGGGAACCTGTTGGACCTGGTGTGAGAGAGGAAAGGAATAGTGAAGCTTTGCACGTTTACCTCGGGTCAGAAGGAGTAGTGAAAGCATGTGTTTGAGTTTGCTTTCTATGGCTAAGTTCCTACTGAAGATTAAGGATCGCACTGGCAATGTTGTTTGCAAGAGGTGGGGGCAGAGCCTTGAGGGGACAAGCTAGATGATCATCAGCAGGATCAGGCAAAAAGACAGCCAAAAAAAGGCACTTGAGCTAATACTTATGTTTCTGAACTACACAATGATACACTATCCCAATACAAATAATCCTCTTTACTTTAAACATTAAACAGTTCTGACAACATGTAACATTTGTAATGTCTGTTAGGATAGTCAATAAAAATAGACAAAAATGATGTGTTATTAGCCTCATTGAGGATTTTAATGTGACAACCAGTACTAGATGATCAGGTGCAAAGCATACCCAAGAGGAATTATCTTTGCTTTTTAAACTGACTTAACCCCATATGCTGCATCCAGTATTGCTTTATGACATAGTGAAGTAGCACATATGCAAATACTTCCACACAGTGTATAGTAGTCAATACTCAGAATATGGGAGCATCAAACCAGTGGACATCAAATCACAGATGCATCCATAATATCCTAAGTAGCAATGAGGTAATCACATCATGTTATGTGGCCACAGAAAAGAGCATATAAATAATCCTCAGAAGGGCATTCCTCACAGAAGAATGGGACTGCAACTGGATAGGTGGATGCAGGCTGTAGTCAGTTTATCCATGGAATGGTAAATTTCAAACCATGCAGTACATTAGTTTGAAACAGAACAGATGCACAGCTTTATATGCACTGTCAACAGTAGAAGCAACCCAGGAAACACATTACATGTGCCACGAGTCAAGATAACAAGGATTCAAGGTAGCTATAAATCCAATGAGCAAAATTAAGGTCAATACTGAGAAACATTACATTTTGCAACAATCACAAAATAACTTTTCTGCCCATGTTGGGGAATGTGCCATCAGAGCTCCACCTGTGTTAGCACTGTAAATCCTGTATCATTTCACCTTGGAAAAGAGGAACGCTTTCTTACACCCAAAGTTCTGTGATCTCAAAACACTCAAACCTCAACATGCATCTAAATGAGATATCACTAAATAAATTTGCTGAATCCCATTTTGAAGAAACTAGTGCAGATGTAAATCCTGTATCTCGATACAATTTCCTTTCAGAACATGGCAGCCACAGTAATGCAACAGTGCACAGTACAGACTTGCAGAGTAGTGCAAGGGCTGCCCACAGTTACATCTGTAATAGACATTCCAATATTGCACCAGTATATCAGCAGTCCATAGTATGGCTAGACACAAGAAATCTCATGCATGCCACTTAATCATCAGTCATGACAGCTGCTTCATATTACTGTATATACCCAGTATTTAACCACATTCTAATGTCCCACAGTGCCAAGAGTCCACATTTCTGGAAGCCTACATGTGTGTAACATTTATGTTTTTTCAGCACATAGTCAGCTACGTTATGATGAAATGTAGAGTATAAGTGATGACACCTTGAGAATCCTGTGAGGCAGCAGTGAGTGTCCATGGTTGATCTGCATGGAAAAGTAAATATACTGTCAACGTCTGGGAACAGCATGCACAAAGACTGGTGACATACATTCCCACTAATAAAATATGTCAGGGTGCTCAAACTTTGCAGAACTAGTTAGCAAATCCAAACATGGTAAGCATACAGCATGCTCTTTTGTATGGATGTCTTATAGTGAATGCCCATATATATTGTACATAGCTCATATACACCTGCAGTTCTACTTTGCACTCAGAATGTTTAGCCACTATAGTTTAGCTGTGCATTTCTGTGGCATGTCGTTGCAGAAGTCCAGTTATAAGACTTAATAAATGATGTGAACTTACATCACAGTAGGCTCACATTGCACAGATATGTTTGACATAATATGCAGCCATCACTACACATAACATTTTGCCACATAATCTGTGATGCTTGTTGCACATCATTGTCAAAAAACCCCAAAGTAAAGTACTACTGTTATATAGACCTGAAAACAATACTGATCAGATGAATGGAACAGCACTTAGAGTGTCCATCCATGTGTGGAACACATTAAGCCATAAAATATGATCCATCAAGCAATGCACTGTACAACACGTAGTACAAGACATACTCCAGAACTATGGGGAGTAAGAAGCTGTTCCACATATACACAACTAATGTCCATTTTTAGTCTGGGCATATATGCATACAGTAAATAACTTAGCATTAAATGTAGATATATTTATAGGTATGTACTAGGCAATTGATCTATGAGTATGTTTAGAAGCCTAGCCCTGCACTCCAGTGAAAGTTTTAGCCCTTGTAATTTAAGTATGAATGACCCAGAGCTAGGCAGAACATTGATGTGTTACCTCTATCCATTAAGAGTCAGAAAAGTACTTTACCTTAGGTGGACAGGAAGACAATTCCAAAAAAGTGGTATCCTCTGTGACACATATCTCTCCCTCCAACATGTTTTATTTATGTTGTAGAAGAGATTACGATTTCTTCAACAGATGTTTATGCCATCATTAGACCTGTGAATGTACAGTAGATCTAAGAGAATAGGGTCTGTTGAATCTCTGTACATAAAACAGAGATCTCCCCTCAGTAGTCTGTATGATATGAGAAGAGGGGCAAGGCTTTGAGATGATCAATGCATTTTTTTAAGATTTAGGCTTTGATTTTCTTGTTGAGAAAGTGTTGTGGTCATTCAAGTTGTGTTAAGTATCTACATGGGCGCATACCAAACAGGGCATTATATTCTATGATCATCCTAATAAATACAGTGGCATGATCACATCCATACACCAAGATTCCATACCCTTACTAATAAGCTGCACAATGAAAAAAGGATTTTCTTATAATAGTGGATACATGCAATCAAAGGACAACTTGTTTTTCACATATGTTCCTAGGTCCCCTAACTAATGGATCACTTTTCAGGTGTGCTGCCAATGTGATACCTACAGGATAAATTGTGCTTCCAGAAAGAGACTGTTACACATTTTTTTACATTTAGTTTTATTCCATGGTTAAGACGTCAGCTATTTAAGTAAGGCCATCTTGAAGGATGTTGGTGTCCTCTGGAGAGTTTATGATGGCACCAGTTTTACAGTCATCAGTAAACTTAGTCAGTCGGAAACCTTTTTGCTGGCAGATAAATATTGCTGTCCTCCATTCATATATTTTTAATAGCATTTGCAAGATGTTTGACAGGTCTTGTTTTAGGCTGGCCAGTAGGCAGCCTGGTATTTTATCTGGCCCCAAAGAAACTGTATTCTTAGCTTTGGAAAGTGTTTTGAGGACTTATTCTTGTGAAGAGGGGGTATATATGTGTGTATGTGATCTGGGAATGTAGGGAGGAAGACCGGAGTGTGAAGTTAGACTAATTCATCCACTAGTAGATTTGCTATGTCCTTGGGTCTGAGTATGTGATGTCATTTACTATTAGCTGTATGCAGTGCTGGCCATTGTTTGAGGTTTCTAATATAGTTAAAGAAGGCTTTATGGTGTTTTTTTTTTGCCTGGTTGACTGTTTTTACCTCCTATCTAGCTTTGGTTGATTTCATCAGGGACCAGAATTCATAGTTAAATTTAGTAGGAAAATTTTGCATCTTGAGAGTTATATTTATTATTGCTTACAATAAGATGATATTTTTCTTTTATTGTAGGGCCTGTTTATATTTGGGTTCCACCATAGGGATTTATTTTTAAATTGTGCATTGTATTTAAGAGGTAGGCAGATGCATGTATTCAAGCTATTCATATGTGCATGGAATTTGTTGGTAAAGGATTCTGCATATATAGTGGGTCATCTAATTGGAGGCGGATGCTGAATTTAGACAGGTCATCACTCATTTTTACTACATTAGCCTTTGCTCAATCTCTGAATTCTGAGGTATTTGAAGATGCTTCCAGCTTCAGTCTTACTGTGAATGTGACCGATTTATTGTATGATTTGACTATGGAGGAGGTTATAACCGGTGGTAAATAGAGCTGTCCCATATTTGTGAGTGCCAAGTCCAAGATTTTGTCTCTCCTAGTTAGGGTGCAGACTAACTGTTCCAGAGAATTTGTATTTATGAAGTCCAGAAATCTCTGGGCATACATGTTAGGGAATGTATACATTTCCCAGTTGATAGAGGGGTAGTTAAAGTCCCTTGGAAGAATAGTGTTTGGTCTAATGCATAGGGACTCCATACTAGTCAAGTTGGAAGTATGGGTCTGGAGGCATAGAGGTGGTCATATAGTTAGCTATGATGTCATGCTAATGGTTAAGTTGGATGTGGATGAGTTCCAGTTCGTTAGCCTATCTCACAAGCTTGAAGGTGAGATTTTGTTTCATGAGTAGATGGATGCCACCACTTTTATTCCCTTCATCTAGTATGGTAAGACTGAATGTGTGGTAGGTGTTGAATCCCTGCACTGATGGGGTGCTGTCAATAGTCTTGAACCATGTCTCCATGATGATACCTGTATTAGTGCCTTCCAGGGTAAACAGTGCCTGCAGGGACTGGATTTTTTATTGAAGCTCCCATTTATTGAGCAGCAATAGGTTTGTGTTATCCAGAGTCTGTTTTATTAAGTTGGAAGCTTTTGATGACTGACTCTGACAAAAAAGGCACTATTAAAGTAGGCAAGGTTTTAGCCAATATACAAAAGCTTTCAGGAGAAAGATGAAGGCCGTCCCTGACAAAGCAGCTTGGACTGTCTGCCGTGTCTTTCCAGGTTGCTATATTTTGGTCTGCCCTCTCTCCTTGAATGACATCAGAAGCTATAGCAATTGTTGAAGTTAATAATCTTTTGTTCAAATTGTGACATCATTCATGGTGAAGATAAAATGCTGCACAAGGCTAGGTTTATATATGCCTCGGGCACATATTCCAAGAGCTCCATCATGTCTGTCTTCATAATCTCCAGGAAGGTGTGTCTCAAGTTGTTTACTCCCATGTGTAGTATGACTGTGCCATATATATACTTGTGTGCATGCATGATATGGCAAATTCTGGCACCCGATAAGTGACTAACCTTGTCCTCCCCTTACTCATTGTGGTCAGCAGTGCATCACTGCGTCCCTCTATAAAGTTATCTATGACTACGATATTGGATTGGGGTAGGTATGCCTTATGGGCCTTTGCATTGAGACACTGTGTGTTATAGATGCATATTTCATGGTGGGTGCTGCTTATGTTGAGCGTTTCTGGACTGGCTGAGAGTATTTGTTTTTTAGGTTACAGTTCGGTGGCCTTTCTGGTTTAGGTATGTTACGGCATTTTTTAGGTGTATGCATTTGATCTGTATTGTGTGATGGGTATAGTGCTGTGTCCTGTGTTACTGATAACTTTATCTGTGTTATCCTGATATCATGTGCGGAGGTCTTTTTCACTATTACCACACCTCTAAATTGTTAAGAGGAGAGTGAAGAAAAAGTATCCACCTTATAGCAGGGTCTCCACAGCTTATTGTGCTCCATTACACTGACATGAGCTTCCTGAAGGCACACTCTATCTAGATATAATGTTTTACATTTTCCAAAAAAAAAATGCTTCTTTTAAGTGGGTTGTTTAAGCCATTAAGATTCTAAGATGTAATTTTAGCCTCATCTTCAGCCTTCAAAATAACCCTTTCCATAACTTTCTGCACAGAGAAGTCACATCTACATAGAATCTTTTGGTGTATTATATAGTCTTTCCATATTCTTTCCAAAAATCCACCCACCAAACAGCACAGATAATTACATTTCACTCAACAATATGGTGCCTACTCAACACTTGAACTTGAAACAGATTGTTCTCTACCAGAAATGCACACAGAGCAGCTGTATAAGAATTGTAATATATGTAAATGATATAATCTCTCTCTCTCTCTCTCTCTCTCTCTATATATATATATATATATATATATATATATATATATACACACACACACACACACACACACACACACACACACACACAAATTTGTGTGTGTGAGTAAATCATATGTGTAAATCAGCACCTCCAAATCAAAGTTCATGTATAGGGGTCTTACTCACAAGCAATGTACGGGGGTCGTGAACTTGACGAATAGATGGGTAGAGCAGACTTTGTACTGCGGTTTGGTGATAAAGCAAAAACTTAATCACAGAACATACTGGGCAATGCAGTGGTGCAGTGGTTAGCATTGTCACCTCACAGCAACAGGTTCTTATGTTTGATTCTTATTTGGGGTGCCTCCTGTGCGGAGTCTGCATGTCCTCCCAGCATTTGTGTGGGTTTCCTCCAGGTGCTCTATTTTTCTCCCACATTCCAAAGACATGCATCTGTAGCATTTATCCCCAGACCACTGCTGAAAATAGGCTCTGTCTCAGTTGGACTTTCTTGGTAAACAATCTCCATCATCACCTATGGTCATGAGCTTTGTCTAGTGGCCAAAGGGAGATCATGGATACAAGCAGCATAAATGAGGTTCTTTCATTCTCAAAGATGAGTGGTGAGCTTGAAAATATGGAAAGATCTCGGCCACTGTTCCTTCTCAGGTGGAGTGGTTTGGGCACCTTGTGAGGCTACCCTCACAAGAGGAGTGCCAGGTACAGCCTATTGAGGGAGGTCTTTGGGCAGACCCAAGGCACATTGGAGGGACTATATCTCTCAGTTTATATGGAAACTTGGGAACCCTACATAATGAGATGGAGACGTCTGTTCTATCCTGCTCAGCATACTAGCACTACATGACAAAATAACGAGAACAGGTGTATGTTGAATGAGATGCCATTTTCTTCTGTGGAGGGAGGTGAGGCTCGAGGAACTATCCTATCATTTGCAACCTTTTTTTCATTTTCTAGGAACTGGCTAAAGAAAAACAGTATGTAGTAATTTGGCAGCTGACTTGTATTCTCTGAATAAACCAGTATCTTTATTTGTTACATTTTAACTCTGAGAAAGTTCCCACTATTTGTTTTAAGTAGCTTACCTGAAGAATAATGATGACATTTCTGTGTTTGCCACAAACTAACTAAAGATAAGCAGTATATTTATATACTACTCGACGCGCAAGTGCAAGCAGATCAGGAGAAAGTTCCCACTATTTGCTTTAAGTAGCTTACCTGAAGAATAATGATGACATTTCTGTGTTTGCCACAAACTAACTAAAGATAAGCAGCATATTTATATACTACTCGACGCACAAGTGCAAGCAGATCAGGAGGCTTTCTTAATTCCACAGCTTTGAGATTTATCAGTTTATTTCTCAACTGCCTCTTTCTTTTGAGGGAGAATATTTTAAACAAGCTAGTAGAGTGGCTATGGGGGTAGCTTGTGCCCCTTTATATGCTGATACAGTTATGTGTCAATGGAAGCAGCAATTTGTTTTTCATTCATGTTTTGTTTCTGTATAGTGTTACATTTTTATGTTTCCTTGATGATATTTTTATTATTTGGAAAGGAAACTTAGAACAGTTGATATTAACACTACCACTCATTTTTTTTTAAGATTTATTCATCATTTTTCAGACTCCAATAGTAACTATGTGGACATTTCTTTAATCAAAGTTATCAGTTTAGGCAAATTACAATCCACCATATATATAAAACCTACCTTTTCAAATAGCTATCTTCACTTCCAAAGTTGTCATCCCTATAGGCAGAAAATTAACTTGGTCAAGGGACACATGGGTAGATTTGCAAGAATCATCTCCAATGATAATAATTTTGGTAAGGAACTGAAGGTTTTGATTGCCATGTTCACAGCTAGGGGATATCCAATGAATATGCTCAAGAGCATTAAGGATGAAATTTTAGCAGGAAGAAAAGAAAAATATAAGACAGTTTTAGGGATTAGACTGCAGTATAATCATGCTTTTTTATGATACTAAGAGCAAAGAAACAAGGCATGAAAATAACTTAGTTATTAAATATGGTAAGGGAAGTCAAATGGTGGTGCCTTTTGTAAATAAACATTGGAACATTATACTGCATGATAAGTTTTTAAGTGATAGACTAGGTAACAAATGTTGGTTTACCTTTCCCAGAAATTTTAATATTAAAGAAAGACTTGAAAAAGGTTATCATGTTACAAGGAGTAGCACTCCATCTACAGTTGGCACCATCAAATGTGGTGCCTGCATGCAGTGTAGGTATATTTTTGAAGGGCAAGATTTTATTGTAAAAAGTATTAAATATAGGATTAAATTTAATTCACGTTGACTGCAATAGTAAGGGAGTTGTTTATTGCTTTTATTTTTTACATAGGAAAACCTGAATGCAAATTCAAAAACAGAATACAGGAGCAGTATTCCAATATTAATGCTAGAAGAGATTGCAACACTTTATTTAGACACAAAGCAATTTGTAACAACAATAAGATTTTTTATTTTTTGTGTTGGAACAGGTTATACAGAGTCTCAGAGGTAGTCCCTGGGAATATATTAGAATATTGAGAGCTCTTGTGGCAACTAAAGGCTAAATGCAAATGAACCTACTGGATTAAACGACACAGTCTCTTTACATTGTGCTTTAAAACTTGGGACTGTTAAATTATAATTTCTTTACACACATTTTATTTTTAATATTATATGTAACAGATTATTTTATGGACATGTTTGGAATGGTGTTGTTGGCACTTTTGAGAATGTAACTTTTAATTAATGTCTAATTGATTGACTTAAGTGATGTATTAGCAGTTGTGTGACTGTTTTTTTTATATTTAAGTAACTTTGTGTCTTAAATTCCCAGTTCTGATGAAGTCCCAGGCAGGATAAAAGCACTTAACTGGAAATCATTTTTACTATAAAGTTTTCATCTGGTCACTCCTTTGGTTTGTTCGCTCATTTACCGTGAGGCCAGGTCTGTCAATTTCTTATATTTTTATTTTGGTTTTGGTGGTTTTACTGACATCGCCCCATTTTTAGTTATTGATATATTGTACTGCTCCAGTGTAACCTACCTACATTTACAGGCTTAGAGAATTTGATTTACACCCGCACAATACAAAGCACTGAGGATGCACAGCCTCCTTTACCCAGCCTAGTTTTTTTTTACTGAGAGGAGAAAGGGAGGTTGTTAGCCCCTCCTTTACAAACACTGTTATGGAACATAAAATAAATAGAAAATGTAAATTACAATTCAGTGGAATTATCCAACTATCAACCATTATCCATATACTCTCCCTTGTCAAAAACCCTTGAAAGATTTATAAATTCCCAACTGCTAAAGTATCTCCTAAATAAAGAGCCACTCTTTCCCACCAACATGGCTTTTGCCCTTTGCATAGCATACTATAGCCCTTCTCTCCTTACACAACACAATAAGTCAATTTAGGGATGAAGGTAAACTAGTCTCTTCCATATTCCTGGATATATCAAAAGCAGTTGATATAATCTCCTGTACTAAACTACTACAAATGTTACTCTCCCTCAGTCTCTCCGACTCTATCCTAACAGTTTAAAAACTATCTCTAAGATAGGACACAATGTGCCATATGGCAAACATTACACATCATACCTACCCATAATAGTTGGTGCCCCTCAGGATTCAATACTAAAGCCTCTTCTCTTAAATATTGTTATAAGCAACCTCCATACTGTAGTGGGACAAGGCTCCCTGGTTCAGTATGCAGACCATCCCACTGGAATCTGCTCAGCTCCAAGCATGCCTTCACTACAAACTATTATACAACAATCCTACTGCTCCATCAGATCTTTTCTAAACCAATCTAATCTTCTGCTGAACCCAAACAAAACAACAAATTATACTTTTCATCTCAAAAATACTCTGATCAAAAAAGTCCTTTACTATATCATCCACACAAAACACAAGACCTGAGGTTGTCACACACTAAATTACTTGAGATCATGATAGATGATAATCTAAAATGTAACCTACACATTCAAAATACAATCAAAAACACCCATATAAAACTAGGTCTCCTCCCAGAGCATCTCCCTGCATCACCTTGCAATCTAGAAAAAGCACTGCCCTGTCATATCTATTGGCAACTCTCTCATATGCATCTTCACTACTTACAAATGTTATATCTTCCCTTTAAACAAAACTGGAACAATTGTATAATATAAACAGCAAAAATTGCAACCCACCTTCCACGTAAAACCCACCATTGCCTTGCACTCGGCTGATTAAACCAGCTGGAATTCCCCAACTAACAGAAATGCAATCCACTTAAACTCGCCCAAAGTGTACTACATCAGCCAAACAAATGTCCAGCACTGAGGCAGTAATGCTATGGTACTCCCCATCTAGATCTCTCGGATCTAAGGAAACAGATGTTGCCTAAGTCCATAATCAAACAATACACATAATGAAGTAATGTCCAGCTCATATTCCTTATATGCATTCAGATGTTGGAATACACTCCCGCAAGACCCAAGACAAATCATAACTCCAGAATACTTTAAAACTAACCTTAGGACCCACCTCTTGCATTCTATGTTCCTGCAACTCTTCTGGCTAAACATTGATACAACTGTATCCATCTGTCCTCTATCTGTAGTGTCTTTTTGGTCTTCTTGTATAATCTCGGTTTTCATCAGATGACCCAGTAGCTTAGCCACATCTAGAAATTCTTCCCAAACAGTAATGCTGTATCATATTCATTGCACTTTTGTATATCAGCCTAATAGAAATGCTTAACATTATCACTGTGACTTAGTAAAAGTAAAATGTAACTCTGTAGAATATAATATCTAGGATCTATGTATTTTCTGTTTTTTTCTTTTTATACTAAAGTTTGCATCTTGTATGTGATGTTTAACGTTTGCTATTTTGCATTGTTTTACATTATTTGACATCTTGCAAGATTTGTTAACAGTGGAGTTTTTCTCCCCATGCCTCCACTGCAAAGGGGCCTGACATGGCCCAGTTGGACTTTCCACGAATAAACTAATGTTAATTAATACATAAATAAATAAATAAATTATTTCACTTTGTGTAATAATATAATTCACTACTAGTAGCAATACTGTAATGTGATCACACATAGTTCAGACATCTATTTTTGTTTTTTGGAGGTTTTTTGCACATGCTCTTCAAAACAGTTTGTGAAAGTCCAGCTACACAGGGAACTAACCTCTGCATTGTTCTATAGACCACAAATGTGTGTGTGTGTGTGTGTGTGTGTGTGTGTGTGTGTGTGTGTGTGTGTGTGTGTGTGTGTGTGTGTGTGTGTATATATGTATGTGTGTATATCAACTATTATTTATTTATTTATTCCAGTTTGATGATCGTGGAGGTCCACTGGGCCTGTGGAGCCCGTTTTCAGTGGAGGCCCGGGGAGAAAAGCTCCACAATACAAAGTTTAAGTACATGATTAAATTACAAGAACATTACAAGATTAATTACAAAGAAAGTTACATGATTAGTTACAAAGAAAAATTCATGATTAGTTGCAAAGAAAGTTAGGATTACAAACAACAGATAGCATTCTAAAGAAAAGAGAAATAAAATATTTACAATTTAGTTCACAGGGCTTAGGGAGGTTATTTTAGTGGAGGCTTGGGGAGAAAGCTCCACAATACAAAGTGTTATTACATGGTTAATAACAAAGGAAGTTAGAGATTGCAAGCAACAAGTAGCATTCAAAGGAGTGAGAAAATAAATAAGCAGTTTAGCTTCAGGAGTGAAAACAGACATATAGAATCGTGGCTAAAATTGCTGTTGTTTACAAAAATAATCATTAATTTAAAGTGAGGTTAGGGAGGTAAGAAGGTTAACCTGGGGTAAATGGAGGGGAGAGCATGAGAGGAATGGGTGGAAGAGTACAGTTGCATTTCCTATTTAGATAGAGGTAAGAATGAAGTTTAGTTTTGAAGTTATTAAGGTTGTCACAGGTTCTCAGGGTGGAGGGCAGACCATTCCATTTTTTAGCGAGGGAATAAGATAGCAGAAGCTGCCCAGCAGGGCGCTTGGGTTTATGGATGATGATCAAGTTTTGGTGGGTAGATCTAAGGGGTCTGGGGGGGTTATAAGGTTGCAGAATACTGGATAGTGCAGGACACTTAGTAGGTTGGCACAGTAATTTGTGTGCAGTGGTGATTTGGTGGAGGTTAAGTAGATTGGGGAGTTCAAGCCAGTTTAGAGAGTGAAGGGAGGTGCAGTGGTGAGAGGAGGATTTTGCATTTGTGGCGAATTTGGCAATTTTATTAAAACATACTTCCAGTTTGGAGGTGAGAGAGGATGATAAATTAGTGAGCAGAGGAGCGCCATACAATAGAGAGGGGAGTAGGTAGGTGGTGGCGAAGGTTAGTCTGGTGGAAGGAGAGAGGAAGTGATTGTTTCTGTAAAGAAGGCGTAGTTTTATGTGGGTTTTCTTGATATTTAGCTGGATGTGATTACTAAATTTTAGGTGTTCATCAATGGTTACACCAAGAAGTTTGGCTGAGGGTACGACCTCAATAATGGAGTTGTTAAGACTGGTGATATGGAGTAAGTTTTTGTCGACAGGGAAGGATTTTGAGGGAGAGAATAGAAGGATCTTTGTTTTGTTGGCATTTAGTGAGAGGTGATTTTGGAGCATCCAGTTTTCGGTGGTGGGGAAAGTAGTTTGAGTTAGAAATTGGAGATCTTTTAGGTTAGAGGCATGACAGATCAGAGTGGAACTAAAGGGCAAAAAGGTCACACACACAAACCATTTAGTAAAAACTGAAAGAAAAACCCAACCAAACTAGAGTTTTCACTCCTGTAATGGAGGCATGTGGGATATATACAAATGACCCCTTAAGGACATCAAGTGTTTTAGCTATATAGCTTCAGAATGTCCATGACTTTTACTTTTTATGTCACATTCAGGCCAATAAAACCAAACCCCACTAGCTGTGGACATGCACATTTCGGCCTCTTTATTGACCTTATCAGCATAGCATGAATGGATGGTTTTGTTCTACTTCAGAAACACGGGTTTTTTAAACCCAGATGATGCTAATAAAGATTAAGGTAATTGCAAAAAGTCGCAACTGACATCCAAACCATTCAGTAAAAACTACAAGAAAAAGTCAAACAAGCTAGAGTTTTTATTGTAACTATATATATATATATATATATATATATATATATATATATGTGTGTGTGTGTGTATATATATATATTTATTTTACATTTGTTTACTGGGATAGTCCGACTGGATACATGTCCATTTTCAGCGGAGGCCCAGGGAGAAAAGCTCCAAAAAGACATTCAACAAACTGTTAAATTTATACAGTTTAAAACACAAAATAAAACACAAATAAAAGGATTTTTACACAGATGTAAACAAACACAAAAACAGATACACAAACTAATTATTACATTTTTACTCAGATGGAAAATTCTAGACAGTGTTTTTAAGAATGATAGGGTATTGAATGCCTAGTAGGCTAACCTGGTAGTAGATCCAAGGAGATCATAGGATTTATAAGTTAAGAAACAATAAGGTGTAGGCATAAGTCCTCCATGTGCACACGAGTGATGGTTAGAGTTAGTCTGGATTAGGACAAGGACATAGCCAGCATTTTTTAAAGTACTGAATCAGACTTTTCTTGAATTGAGGTAGAGAGAGTTCAGATGTAAGATTAGCAGGAAGAGAATTCCAAGTTTTGCCAACAGAGTTAGCAAATAGAGATTTACCGGCTGTGTTGTTGAATTTGAGAGCTTGAACTAGTAGTCTTTCAGATGAACGAAGTGCACTAAGGTTACTGTAGGGGGTGATGAGGTTTTTAAGTACGGGTGTATTATCTGGCTGGTACAGGATCTTGTGTGCAACTATTAGTTGGTTAACCTGAAGTAGGTTAGGCAGTTCAAGCCATCCTAGTAGATTTAGGTTATGACAGTGATGAAGTCTGTAAGCTTCATCAGTAGCAAATCTAGCAATGTGATTGTAGCTGCTAGAAAGTTTATTAAGGTCAGTTTTGCTGAGGTCTGTAAAAAGAGGGGAAGCATAGAGGAGGGTGGAGAGTAGATGTGTACGAGCAATTACAGTTCTGGCTAATGGTGTTAGGAAGGGCTTGATCCTATATAGTGAGCCAAGTTTTTTATTAACTGTTTTAATAGTTAGATCAAACTTAAGGTTATTATCTATTATAACTCCTAACAGTTTGGTTGAGGAAACTGGGGAAATAATGGTGCCGTTGTTGGATTTTAATGTAAAGGTTATAGGGGCAGACCTGTGAGTGGGGGAGAAAAGCAGCAGTTTTGTTTTATTAGGATTTAACATGAGATGATGGTTAAGGAGCCAATTTTCAACTGTGTTAAAAGTATTTTGGGATAGAATCTGCAACTCTGTAGGTGAAGTGTCGGAGCATACTAAAGTGAAGTTATCCGCATATTGAATGCATGTTGCATTTGGGATGACCTTATACAAATCACTGATGAAAATGGAAAATAATAGTGGATCTAGTATGGAGCCTTGGGGTACTCCGAGGGTGATGGGTAAAAGGGTGGATCATTTGCTCTGCCATAGCACAGCCTGTTGTCTACCACTGAGATATGACTGAAATCATTGGATGGCCTGGTCCTCTAGGAAGATGGATTTCAAAGTGTTTATGAGTATTTGGTGGTTTTCCATATCAAAGGCTTTTGAAAGATCGAGAAAGATAGCAGAGGAATGTTTATTATTGTTTTGGTGTTGGTTAATGACGTTAGAGAATGAGAGGAGGGCTGAGGTTGTACTATGGAATGGTCTAAAACCATGTTGGGTGTTGGCTAGAAGATTATTATGGATAAGATAGTTCAGGAGTTGATTGTGGATGCATTTTTCCATAATTTTAGCCAAGGGTGACAGAATAGCTATGGGTCTATAGTCTTAAAGTTGAGCAGAACTGCCCCTTTTATGGAGTGGGATGACATGGGATATCTTCCAGACAGAGGGAATGGATGCTTCAGTTATAGTTCTATTGATCATGATAGTAATGGGTATGCTATGATATATATATATATATATATATATATATATATATATATATATATATATATATGCACAAATGCACACACAAGTGCATATAATGTGTATATAAGTGTGTGTGTGCATGTATGTATATATATATATATATATATATATATATATATATATATATATATATATGTATGGGTCTACTTTAGAACACCGACACGCCAGTTCACCGACACCAAATAACCGACAACACACAATACCGACAACGCAAAACACCGAACACCATTACACCGACACACTAAACGTAAACAACACATTACACTACATTACATATCCACTAGCCCTAACCCAAACCCTAACCCTAAGGTCCGACACTACCGCACACTTACCCTACCTGCACCCTAACCCTAACTCACTTAACCCACCCCTAACCCTAAGGTCCGACACTACCGCACACTTACCCTACCTGCACCCTAACCCTAACTCACTTAACCCACCCCTAACCCTAAGGTCCGACACTACCGCACACTTACACTACCTGCACCCTAACCCTAACTCACTTAACCCACCCCTAACCCTAAGGTCCGACACTACCACACACTTACCCTACCTGCACCCTAACCCTAACTCACTTAACCCACCCCTAACCCTAAGGTCCGACAGTACCAGACACGTACCCTACCTGCAACCTATTCCTAACTTACTTAACCCACCCTAAAACATAAACCCGTCACTAACACACACTTACATTACCCAAACCCTAACTCCGACACTACCGCACACTCACCTTTCACACACCTTAACCCTAAATCCCTCACTATTGCACACTTACCTGTCTGCTCCCTAATCCAAAATCCCTCACTATCGCATACTTACCAAGTCGCGCTTACACGTTCCCCTTGTCGGTCTTCCAGCTGTCGGGATTTCAGCATGTCGGTCAACTGCGTTGTCGGTCCTTTCGCATTCCTCTTCCGCGTGTCGGCGAACTGACGTTTCGGTAATTTGAAGAGGACCCATATATATATATATATATATATATATATATATATATATATATATACATGCAGGAATATTTCAACAAACTTTATGGGACAGGAATAGCTTACCATTTTTAATTTGTATTGCCATGATTAGCTATCTTAATTGTTTGATAATACTGTGATGTTGAATATCTGAGATAGCTGTGTCTCTAAAAAGGTAACCATTTCAAATATTGGGACCTTCTAGAGTGAGTCCCAAACATGAATAGACAATAAATGGACTTGCATATATTAAGTCTGAGATTGCCATTTCCCAGAATATTCCCTTTTCCCTGAGGCATGGGAAGCTTAGTGTTGGTATATACAAGTTTGAGGGTATGTGGTGGGCTTGTCTCCCACATCGGGAGTTGCATGGGGGCTTTCCCTCTTTGGAAAAGAAGTAAAAAGGAGGAGAGGGATGTTCAAAATTAACTCTGCTCCTGGATTTTTTTTTCCGTCTCTTGGCAGTCGGCATTATGAGTGTCGACATTTCAATAGGGAGTCTTCTAGGTATTTGTCTGTCTATCTATCTATTTGTCTATCTGTCTGTCTATCACTATAAATCCACAGGGAAAACTGGTCCACCTTGAACATCAAAGTTGCTATCTTTGTCTCCTTAAAACCAAAATAAAAGAACCTCAAACTGTAGCCAGTCTCAGTTGAGACTTCAAAGTAATCAATCACTTATAACTTGTTTAAAAATCAATAGTTCTTTATTGAAAAATAAAAAAGAATTAAATAGATGAGCGATCAGATCCTCTAACTCCAGTTTATGTGACATGCACTATTTATATATGCTTTAACACATAGTTCATTGTCAATTCACTTGAGTTAGTGGTCATAAATGTATGCTATAGGCTGTTGTGGCAAGCTAAAGTAGGATAGGTCTCATCCTTCATCCCTATTCTGCATATCGACTCTAATTGGTAGCTAATAGGTTACAGCTTATAGCTTATGTGCTGTATTCCCGTCCGATGTAGCTAGTGCCTAATTGATTCAGACACGCTATATACCTGTATTACTAGCTATGCAGCTTATCTGTGATGTAATGAGTACATGTCATTTACCATATTAAAAAATGGCCAATGAGTACTAACAAATGCATGACAACAGTCAAGTTGTAACACTTAAGAGTTCTGCTGTTGTAATCATAATTGCAACTAGTCAGGACCATGCTGGGAATTGTCTAGCTGTCCAAGTGACTGGATGCATCTACCTTGTATCCCTTGTGTCATGTAGTGTGCTACCCTTTCCAACAAAAAAAAAAATGTATCTAGTGATATATCAGTTGTAATTAGCGTGCCAAGAGCTATATATGAGGACTGCATGTGCTAGGACTAAGATAACTTACAACACTCTGTGGCAGTGGGCTGAACAGGGTTAAATATGACTGACTCCTATTCCAGTATGCTCCAGATAATGGCCAAAGATGTAGTCTGCCTATAACTGATAGATTGATTGGGATTATAGTACTAGGAAGACTTATGTATCATATTAAAATAGGACCATTGCCAATATTCATATATATTAAAAGTGTGCAGAAGTTGCAGGATGTAAAACTAACACAAGCTCAGCCTTTGGTAGGAGGGTAAACTCATATGTGTGAATCTTTGTTGAGAAGGGACAATCTCAATGTGTGAATCTAGAATTAAATCGTATGAAGTACTGAAGCTATTCAGGAAAGGAAGGCGCCATAGCCTCAGAACCCTTAACCTGTGTCTGGGGAGGTTCAGTACAAAAACTTAAAGATAAGAGTCTGGTTGGGTGATTATGCTGATAAAATGGAAAAGGTATAATTTGTTATTAAAACTTTTGCAAGTAAGCAAAATAAAAAAAAATCAGAAATCTAATATATATGTGTATATACATACTTTTTCCAACTGTCAGTTTGTCAAAAGAGTAAAGTGCTTGGAAAATTTATCAAACACACTCACTCTCGAGTGCTGCAGGTATTGACAGAAGGAAGACTAAGTGTGTATGGGTAAGTTAAATGCAGGTTTGTGATTTTAATGGGGAACCTTTCAGATATACAAAATGTTTTGGCACTGGGGTGGAAGAGCATATGGAAATGTTGCTAGGTTAGGGTTAGAGTAAGGTCTGTGGAAGGGTATACATTTATTGTTGCTTTATGTGATGCTTGTCTGGGTTCCGAGTGATTTGTGCAGTGGTAATGTTAAGGAAAGGGTTTTTCCTAAGTTACTAATGCATGCCTACCCTAAGCATAACCCTGCCACTTCCCCTAACCTCTACCTTACACCTTACCTTAGAAAAACCTTTCTGTAAATTTGCCAGTATTCAGGCTGTGTTTGTCTGAATGCAGTGTCAGGACTTTGGTTCTGCCACGAAAGGACATTTTTTTCATTTTGCAATTAGTTGTTTAATGATGTGGATTTTTTCATAAGTACATTCTTGAAATGCCAGCACTGATCACCTATGTTTCAATGTTTATGCATTTTAGTGAATCAGAATATGCAGACCAACTGCTTTGGGGCATCTACTGTGCTGCGCAGTATCCTCAAGATAGGAGAACACGGATCACAGGCTGCACACCATGGCAGGGCTAGCCACTCGACAGTGTAAAATATGGCCCTAGGTGATTTGGTCATGTTGACTAATGTCACCAAATGGGTATGGGTAGTTACCGGTGAAAAGTGGGTTGAGGACCCAAACTACACCAGGGACCTATGCTAATGGTGGGAGGGGGGTATGTGCCTCTATTGGCTAGTGTGTGCCTTCCATAAAGTTCAGCAGCCCTGGGTCAATAAGCTACTGGCCAGCTGACGTCTGTTCTTCCCAATGGGCTAAAACCATATTGGCGTAGCTATTGGCACAAACTAATAGATAAAAATCTATATGATTATCTAGTCATTAAAATACCTGTGATTCCCATTATAAATGGTCTACCTAAAATACACAAGGACGCTCATAACCCACCCATGAGACCAATAGTTTCAGGCCGTGGGTGGGTTACTGAGCATTTATCCGTTTATACGGAGAAATATCTAAGAAGGGTATTGAACAACAATAAATTTGTATTAAAAGACTCAAAACAGTTTCTAGTTGAGTTATATGAGAACATCAATTAATTTGACAGCACTGATACATTTTTGTTTGCCACCTTTGATGTACAATCATTATTTACAGTTATTCCCAACAACCTAGGACTTGCTTATATAACTGATTATTTAAAAGAACACAGTGATTATACCACAGTATCCATAGACCTTATAGTTCATTTCTTAGAACTTGTTTTGGAGAATAATTTATTTATGTTCCAGGATGTCACATATAGACAACTAGATGGCATAGCAATGGGCACGCCTTGTGCCAATAGCTACGCCAATATGGTTTTAGCCCCTTGGGAAGAACATGTTCTCTTTTCTGAAACCCTATTTAGAAAGCATGTTGTTTTTATTGGACGTTTTGTCGATGATTTGTTTATTCTTTGGAATGGGAGTATAGATGAACTAGAATCAATGTTCCTTGTAATGAATAACTTGACAAATTGCTTCAAATTCACAATGCAATTTTCTACTCATAAAATAGAATTTTTGGATATATTTGTGGAGAGACTAGCTAATGGTTTTATAAATACTGGTGTATACCGCAAAGCTTGTTACAGTAATTCTTTACTCCTGAGATTGAGTATGCACCCACCTTTTGTTTTCAAGAATGTTATGAAAGGTCAAGCAATCAGAGCTTCCAGGATGAATCCCACTGATGAAGGTTTTATGTCAGAAATGGATGACCTGAAGGGAAGGTTGATAGATAGAGGATACCATACAAATGAAATAATGGTACATTTGGCAGAAGCCAATGAATTACGTTCATCTATAGCTACACCTTATTTTGGACCCCATAGTATTAATGGTATAACTAAAGAGAAAAACTTTGATAGATATGTCAAATTTACAACACCCTTCTGTTCGGATTATCTTGAAATAAGGGGGATTATCACAAAACATTGGGATATCCTGCAGGTTGATAGTGACCTGAAAGAGATAGTGAGTGATAGGCCACATTTTTTATTCAGGAATAAGAAGAACTTGAAGAGAATATTATGTTCCACTAAATCTGAAATTGGAGCTAGGGGATATGGACATACCAAGCCTTGTGGCCATTGTAATTTCTGCTCCTTCATAGACACTAAATACAACTTTTTTTCACCCTGATTTAAAAACTATATTTAGAACCAATGCAGATGCTGATTGTATGAGCATCAATGTGGTGTATTTAGCAGTATGCCAGGTATGCCTGTCTTTTATGTGGGTAAGGCAGATCGTACCTTCAGAGACAGGATACGTGAGCATTTATATCACATCAGGAAAAGATCGAGCCACAATGCATTGGCCAAGCACATAACATTATTTGGGGAATCACACAGTTTTTTGTTTAGAATTCTTGAGGTTGTGACTCCCAGTAATAGGGTGGAGATATCAGGAACCTCACAGAAAGTAAGGAAAGTGAATGGATAGTTATGTTAAGAGCTGATAAAGTGTCTGGGCTCAATGAAATAGCCTCCATAAAACCCAAATTAAGACAGCGGAGGAATGTGAAATGACTTTCATGCCTTATACATAATATAGTAATATCTAAGTTTGCATGCATAGTACATATGAGACTATATGCATATATGTAATACTTAGACATGCATATCTATACATTGTACCTACTGAGTACAATTGTTTTAGCATATATATTTTTGTATAGTTACTATACATATATTTTATAAGTATAGTTTTTATCAAGTTTGTTAAATTATTCTATGTAATATTTTTAAAAGTGCCTAGGATAAATTTATGCGCTTTTTTAAACATATCACTTTAAATACAATACTTTTCTTTAATTATAATGATGTTAATTGTTTAATTGTTTTAATTAGTTTATTTGCTATATATGTGTAAGGTCCTGCTTTAGTTACTATGAAAAGGATCTGATGAAGCTATTTGTAGTGAAAGCGCTTATCCAAAGTTTGTTTCTGGAACAATAAATCTGTGGAGTCTTAACATTTGTGGATCGCTTGCATTTTGTGACAGGTTCATTTCTGAGACTGTTTAAGCTCGCTTCGCAACATCCCTCATATTTCTGAATATATTTTTCAAGACTGCAGTGGCCATTATTGGAAAAATGTATAAATTAAGTTTTTGCATTTTAGGGGCCTCTCATCTTTTTTGTAAATGATTCAGTGCCAGGTTTTGTGCCTTTATGTTTCACACTGTGACAGAATATGCCATATACTGGATTATAAAGTTATATTCTAATGAATGTATAGCATGTGCTTTCAGTATTACAGGGATGAAGCCATTGTATTGGGATGGTGTAGGGCATTTAGGGTATATGGCACTGGGAAACATTTTCTTTGAAGGCGGGGTGATATATACTCCAGGTTGCCTGAGCAGACATTTCTTTCAGCAGGAATTTCTTGCAAATTTGGTGCGTGCTTTGTACCATGTTTATACTGTGCTATGTTGTACTGTAAGTTCCTTTCTCTTAGGTTATGACTGAAACTGTACTGGATCAGTCTTATTTACTCAGTTAATAAATAAACAAAATAATATATATGTGTCATGGGTAAAAATGTCTGTATATCAATGTGACTTTATTTGTTCATCAAGTTTGTACACTATGTGCTTGTTTTGTAGGGTTAAATATGCATGTTCTATGTGTTATTATGAGGCCCACCATAGTTCTGCTGGACATGCATTATCTGTTGCTTTTTAACATAAGGGCACGATTCCAAATGGCTTGCTAACAGTGTAAGCAACCACTTACACTGAGAGCAGGCTTTGACCAGGTGTTTTGGATTCTGACCCCCAGTGTAAGCCTGTTTATAGATAGTCACTTATACTGAGAGCAGGTCTTTCGGAATCAGGGCAGGCTTACACTGAGAGCAACTTTTTTGAATCTAGTCCCACGTGTACTTCATGTTTTTTGTGATACATTTGTTTGCTTGCAGTTGATTATGTTTTTGACTGTGTACATGAACTCATCTGTGCCCACCATTCCTGTGACAGATGATCTTCATGAGTCTTAACTTTTGTATTCCCATATGTGCAGGCATTACAAGCACAGCCAGTGATAAAACAGGAAGAAGAGCCTACCCTAGAAGAAGGAAAGGCAGCATTAAGGAAAATGAAGTCAGGGAAAGCAGCAGGCTCAGATAAAATCACGGCAAATATGATCAATTTGTTGGGTGAGATAAGGGAGAAATTGCTCTTGAGGGTACTCATAGCAGTATGGAAAGAAAGGCATAACCCAGATGACTGGGTAATAAGCATTCTATTGCCAGCGTGCAAGAACAAAGGAAATGTTCACAACTGCGGGCAGTACAGAGATATCAAACTCCTCTCACAGTGCATGAAAGCGTTAGAGAGGGTGATTAACAAATGAGCAAATTAGTAGAAAGTAAGACAGAAGATGGGCAGTTCAAATTCAAATCAAGATGCAGTAAAACTGACCCAATGTTTGCAGTGAGACAAATAGTTAATGAGAAGTCAGAGATTTGGAAAGAGTCTTACCAAGCATTCCTAGACTTGGAGAAGGCATATGACAAGGTCACAAGAAAGATGATTTGGACAGTCCTGCAATGGTTTAAAGTCCCGAAAACATTGGTAGTAGTTACTGCAGGCTATGTAGAAGGACCCAATGGCAGCAGTATGAACAGTGTTTGGATTCATAGAGGAATTCCCAATTGTACTGAGTAGGTATGAGAGTTCAGCTTTGACCCACTGCTGTTCATACAGGTGATGGACTACATTAACAAACAAGCTGGATGGGGCAGATTAACAAAGCTGCTAACTGCAGATGATGTGGCATTATAGGCAGACTCTGAATAAGAATTTCAGCAAATAATAGGGGAATGAAATGCAAAACTGAAGGCACACGGGATGAAATTATGTACAGACAAAACAGTTGTCATAGCAATGAATGAAGGAAATCGGAAGAAGCTGAAAATCAGGATAGACTTGAATATAAAGAAACAGATTAACAGCTTTAAGTGCCTGGAAGGCGTGGTTGAGGAGAAGGGAAGTCTGAATGAGGAGGAAGACAAAGGTAGAATCAGAGGAGCTGCAGCCAAATGACACAGAGTGTCAGGGGTGGTGTTTGAGAAAATATTGCCAAAGAAGCTGAAAAGTATGGTGTGCAAAACAATGGAGTGATCAGTTCTACTGTATGTTACAGAATTCTGGGCTATGAAGGCAAAGCAGTTGAGGAAACTAGAGGTGATGGAAATGAAGTGCCTGAGACAGGTGATAGGATGCACACTGTGGGACAGTCAAAAAATAAGGACATCTGAAGGGAAGCCAAAGTAGCCCCAATTTCACAGAAGGTTAAAGATAATGGATGATCTTGTTTCAGGCATGTGCAGGAAAGCAGAAGACAATCTGATGAAGAATAGTTGGAAGAAAAATGAAGATGGCAAGAGAAAAGGAGGACATCCAGCAAAAATATGGATTGTATGAGAGAAGATGTGAGGGGGCTGATGATGATGATGGTGTACAGTTATTACAGTAGCTTTACTGCAGTGTATTTTGCCATTTGTTATGTATACTGCCTGAACGTTGCTTTGGTCACAATACTGCTTGTATGTACAGGTATCATGGGTATTGGCAACTTTATGTGGTTCTGGATACACAGCAGAGGTCCTGGGAAGTAACTGGTTGATGGCAGTATATTGCATATACATGTTTTTTTAATCTTGTAGATTACATTTGTGTGCTGCAGTCCTAACATTTTCTTACTGTGTTGTGTACTATAGATGAGATCACCAGTGAAGCCATCCTGTTCACGACAGCTGCACATCAGCTGCATCTGCACTAACAGTGAAATATGTAGCATGCATTTTGTTACTTATCACAGGATTCTTTGTATTGTTTGTTTGCAGTTTTTTAATACTTTGTTTAATCTTTGCCATGCTAACCATCAAACCTCCCCCAACAGATTTGAACCTATTCAGTTTCTAATGATGGGAGTTTCTTAGATCTTCTAGGGTTACAGGCATCTGGGGCTTGCATCACTTAAGCAGTCATTAGGGTGTTTGTGCTCTCTCCAGCAACCAGGCTATGACAACATTTTTGTGTAAAGGTTCTAACCCCACCTCTGGGTGGGGGCAGGGCTGTTTGCATCACCAGTGGGGCTTGCAGTGCCATCCCCTTGCAACTGCATGCTCCTATGCACTCTCTAATGAGGGATCCCATGAGGGCTTGGACATCTGTAAGTCTTCCAGTAGGATACCTACAACACCTCTCCCACCCACTGAGAGA
Organism: Protopterus annectens; assembly: GCF_019279795.1. Taxonomy (NCBI): domain Eukaryota; kingdom Metazoa; phylum Chordata; order Ceratodontiformes; family Protopteridae; genus Protopterus; species Protopterus annectens. The sequence continues at coordinate 163,608,386 of NC_056745.1, read as the reverse complement.
TTGTGACATTGCATGTCCTGCTCCATCCTGCCCTCCTCCAGGATGGGCTCACTCATCTACCTCTGACAACATCTTCAAGCACCCAAGCCCCTAACTGAACTCAAATCACCTGGGCCATAGTCAGGGCTTTATCCCTGTAGACCACCAATGGTGCCTTATGTTTCATTATATGCCTATGGAAAAGTATCTTTCAGAATTATATTCTGACAGGTACCTGTGCACAAAACCTATCCTCAAGCTCAGAGGCTAGGTCAGATGATGAGCATGGTGTGACATTACAGCTATTGGATGGTGATGCTAACATGAATGGGAATTCTGCAAGGCTTTTATATGCTTTGTAAGTAGCTCCATGCAGGAATTTTTCTTGATGCTCTTCTAAGCTGTTCTCCAGCAAGTCAGGGGCCATGACCCATGTGCTGTATGAGCTCAGCAGTCAGATGATCCAAGGTGGAAACATCCCTGTGGCCCTTGTGCAGTGCCCCATAAATACTGCAGTGGATGGAGATGGTGACTATCTAATCCCCACAGAAGTGTACACATACAGGCTATGACTTTGTGTTCCACACCAAAGCTACTTCTGTAGCTGGAGAGATGCAGACAAAGGGGTCATACAGGATCAGACAGCAGTTTATATATGGTACTCGACATGCCAGGTCAGAAAGGACCATATTTCTGACATGATCTGTTTTTATCATTTCTCTGGCTCCCTAAATGATATGACATTTGAACTGTTGGATATTTATAGGAATACACTTTTTGTCACTTGGCTGTTGGCCTTACCTATGTACCAGCTGTACTTTTCTGTTTGGATATTTGTAGAACACCACCACCACCATACACTAGGTGTGCTTTCCTGTATTACATTGACACCTGTTATGTGACCATATCTCTTGCCTTGTGGCTCTTCTGCTTTGTCTGTTGTGATATTACCAGTGCATAGCATAACCCAATGCATGACCTTTGCAGTTTATAGTTATGCATGCATAGATTTATGCCTGTAAGGTGGGGGGTATACCTTTGTGGAATCTGTTGAACAGTACTGAGTAACAGATATTTAAGAATCATGTGTGGTTTGCATGACTTCCAGAGATCTGTCCCTGCAGAGGGCTGGGGTTGCATGCATTGATTGTTCTGAATTTAACCAATTTACTTGTGCTCTTCATATTAATGATGTGTTACTAGGAGGTCTACATCACTTTGTCGAACCGACTAACAATCGAATCCCTATTTGTCCATCTTAATCCACTGAAAGCTACATCTGTCGAATGTTCATTTACGTTAATTTTTTCCCAGGGAAAAAAAATAGTGTGTCACCCCCCCAACTAAATATACCAACTCCAAGACTGCACTGATGATGGGCAACTGCTTTTTATTTTATATTTTTTTCAATTTGGATAATTTTTGAAGACTATGATTTGCATAGTATATTGCATTGCAAAACGTTTTGGCATAGCATATAGGACTTAGACTACCTGGGATATTCAATAAACTGTGTAGGCTTCATGCAGAGCTTACACAGAGTTTACATGTTAACGTGATGGTGCACAGCACGCAGCAGCACACAATGCATATTAATGAGACACAGTGCACTTAAGCTAGGTTTCATGGTTTGCAACAGTGTTGCTGGCTGTGAAACCTTGTAAGCGAAGGCAGATAGCAATTCCATGTAAGCTAGAGCACCTGCAGTGCTCAAATTTGCATGGAATGCCACAATGATCACCAGGGTTTTGCAAATAACTGTCATTCTGTTAGTGCAACACATCTGCACAGAGGCCAACTTAATAAGAGGACAAATAACTAGTAATGAGGACATATTTGACATAGATATCACACAGGAATGTGTTAGAATGTAACACTCTCAACCTCATAGAGCAAGAAATGTGGATAAAGCCATAAAAATGTGGGAGCAAAGGGCCAGAAATAGGGACAGATGTTTAATATTGCATTTCCAGACTTAGGAATTTGATAGACTATATAGGTTGTACATTAGCATGAACTTTCTGAAGAGCATGAAGTTTGAAACTCAAATGTCAATCATCAGTTTCTGACTGCACTCTGCAATGACATGCCAATGATTTGCCAGGAAAAAAATGTTATGAGGAAACTATCACAAATATGAGACAAAAACTGCAGTCTGCACATATCAGGACAGTTGAGAGGTATGCACTCAAATGTATGTATTATTGAGTCACATCAGTCCAGCGATCATCCCCATGATATGGCAGAAAGCCACATATTTGATAAGGAAAACATCTGGACATCCTGGGAATATCTGGACAGTTGAGTAGTATGAATGTGAAGTATATGATCCAAACACAGTACAGGACAGTGTACCTACAGTGCAGAGTATTGTGATATCTCTTTCCTGGGATACTGTACTGAAGCTGTATTAATGAAATGTAACAGGACATGGGACTGTCATGTAAAATGATCACTCAGGGGAAGTGTGTGTATTGAGTACGGACACACAGATGAATTGTAGGAATGAACACAGGGAAAGATTACAGGTGAAACTCCCGCATGTACAGCAGAGGAGGGCATGTCAATGGAAGATGGTTGTAGCAGCAACACCAGACACATATCTATATGGTGCAGTATGGACTGCACAATGGAAATGTGTTGTCTATGACAGTCACACAAGGTGATATAACAATGAAGAGGGTGTGTGTGTGTGTGTGTGTGTGTGTGTGTGTGTGTGTGTGTGTGTGTGTGTGTGTGTGTGTGTGTGTGTGTGTGATTAACATCCTTGCATAAATAATGCAGAGGATATCTATCAGGGATATGACATACAATTGGGGTAGGGTACATATTGGGAAGCTGTGCAAAATGTTATACCTGAATATGAATGTACTCTCAGCAGAGGTCTCCAGCAAGGTGGCCATAGGTAAAGGATCATGGCAAACATTACTAGAACAACCACAATCATGGACAATATCAGAGTAATACCACCACTAATCCCATGTCTGTAACATAACACGTGTGATGTGGAGTAATAAAAGATGAACCTGCTCACACACACTTGACAACTATTATGATACATCCACACTCTATTAGGGTAGCCACACACACTGTCCTGGTACTGTAATATCTGCAGGAGGTGTTAGGAGAGACACTACTATACCTGTATGTGACAGTATGAGCAATACAGGCTAGTTGCTTTGTGTGCATGGCATATATCTGTTGCACAATCCACACTGTGACAAATGATATACATGCCATTAATGTTGTCAAACACCTACGTATGCAGTGTGTGCATAAGCTGCATCTGGTTTAACAACTCTCTAAGGCCAAGAACAGTGTGTCAGTGGACCCAGACTATATCCCAGGATGCCTTCTAAATAGCATGAAACATGACTTATCAGGTCCTCTAGAATTGCTATTTAACTGTAGCCTCCAAACATGCTTTGTGCCTCATGAATGGAAAACAGCAACAGTCATCCCTCTGCTCAAAGCTGGGCCATCTACAGACCCTGAAAACTACAGATTCTCACTAGCTTTATGTGTAAAGCCATGGAAAGAATTGTCATGGAAATGATCAATAATGATATAGTTAACCTCCAGAAAGTGGACCCAACCCAGTTTGGTTTCATTAAGGGCAGGTAATACCTACTCAACATGGTGGACTTCTTTGAGAAGATCACCAAAGCGAGGGATGAGAGCAAAATGGTTCAGACTGCCTACATTGACATGGCCAAGGCATTTGACACAATACTCCACTCGGGCATTGTTGACAAAGTCAAGAGGTTAGGTACAAACCTGTATGTCACCTGGTGGATAGCCAACTGTCTCAAAGACAGGACCCAGGAAGTTAGAATTGGGGAGTCCACATCTACAAAGAGGCCAGTCACAAGTGGAGTCTCTCAGATATCGGTCTTTGGACCACTTCTTTTTGGCATTTACTTCACTGAAGTTAAGGCCAATGTCAGTGGTGTCTGGCTGACTAAATTTTCAGATGATTGCAAATTAGGAGCTGTTATTGAATCCCACACTGACACAAATGTTCTCCAGGATGGGCTGACACAGCCAAGCAACTGATGTTGTAGCCATGGACTAAAACTAAATGCCAGGAAATGCATAATAGTATCCTTCAGGAAGTCATCCACCCCTGTTAACTATCATATTGACGACATATCCCTTAGAGGTGACCCAGTAATCAGGGACTTAGGAACACACATAGACAGTAATCTAACCTTTGACCATCACGTGTCTACAGTAGTGAGGAAATCATTCTATGTTGTACAACTTATAAACAGACGTATGCAAGGAAGTCATTGTTCCACTGTGTTTGGCATTCAGCAGACCCATCATTGAGTACAGCGCCCCCTTTGGTATGTACCTAACCAGACATGTCCAACAATTGGAACTGCCACAGAGGTTCCTCACTAAAAGAATGCAGGGCGTACGTAAAATGTTCTTTGCAGACCACCTCAAGGCTCTATCCCTGTATTCTGTCTCCTACAGGCTTTTGAAAGGACTTCTATGCCTGACATATAGGCCATTGTTAGACCCCACTCTGATGGACCTCCTGCATATCCACAAAACAAACAGCACCATAATTACCTGTTCTAAAGACTTAAACATTGCCTGTGATATAAATAGGACCTGTTGGAGAGACAGGTATGTATCACAGAGACTACCCCATCTCTGGCACAGGCTCCCCATCCATGTGAAGCAGAGTTCCTCCCTAACCCAATTCAAGTGCAACTTGGACAATAGGATGGGGAATAGGAAATTAATTCCTGGTTTGGCACCTATGTCTCTACTGGACACCAGAAACCTGTAAATGGTTCATCTCACAGGTCCCTCTTTTTAAATGTTTCATCTTCCAAGCCCCCTGCTTACACTTGTCAAGGGAATCACAACTTGTCAGAGATTTGGAATGCATGGCTAGGCCATTAGCCTAGTAAACACCTATGAATCTAAGAACCTATTTGTGTTCCGCATATCAGACAATTGTGTATATTCCCCAGAAAGAATACCTAAATATGGCCATTAAGCTGTGTGACAGTGCACTGTGACAAAGGTGGTACACTTCAGTTACGCATCACTGGAAGATGTGTAGGGAGGTACATGAAGAAGGGTGCATTGTACACAGTTATTGGTGTGATGAAGGCTGGAACCATGAAGTTATTATGGACTCTGGTGTGCATGTCCTTCATATACCCAGTAGTTGTGTTACTTTCAAGAGAGTAGTCAGCACTGTGACCACATGCTGGTGGGTGTACCACTTACCCTCTACCCCAGGCCAGAGGTCACATAACTATTGGTATGATTATAGGGTGTGATGTCCATGTTATACTTGGGAGGTGTGTCTGTTTCCTGATTCAACAAATTCTCCCATGTGTCTCCTCAATGCAGGTGTTGCCATGGCTGTAGCAGCAGTCTCTGGTATGTGTTGATACTGTCTATATTATACTAACATCACATTTCATAGGTTCATAGGTGTGTACTAGGATAATGGCCCTGGAGCCTTTACAAGCCTAGCCCATAGAATTGCCCTGGCATTGTGCCACCCAATGTTAGTTCCCAGTGCCTCTGTCAAGTAGAGCCACTTGAGTGATTCTTGGGGTGAACTTTCTATTTCCCATCCACTCATCAAGATTTCTCTTGAGGAGGGCTAGTGAGATACTTTGCTTGACTTGTATGGGAAGTCTATTCCAGAGCATGGGCAGTCTCTGGGTTATGAACCTGTCCCTCCTGCATGCTCTGTTGATTGTGGTAATGAGGTTGAGATCTCTGGAGCATGTGGTGTGGAGGGATTGGGATTTCTTTAGATGTAGCATTTCGAACAGAGTTGCTTCAGACAAGGCTTTGTAAGTCAAGCAGAGATCGTGTCTTAATAGAAGATATGAGACAGAGAATAGCTGGAGTTTTTTTAGTCTGTCCATGTAGGACATGTGTTTAAGGTCTAGAATCCTCTTTGTGAGGTACTTTTGTGGTCTTTCCAGCTGTTGCATGTGTCTAGTGAGGTACATGCCAAAAGGGCATTATACTTGATGATTGGCCTAATGAGGGAAGAGTAGAGAGAGATGATGACCTCTTTCTTCCTGGATGCAAACCCCTTGGTAATGAGATGTGCCACATAGAAGGACTTTCTGACCACAGTGGCAATGTGGTGGTTGAAAGAGAGGTTGCTGTCAACCTGTGTCCCAGATCTCTTATAACACCTTCAGTGTTCAGTGGGCTCCCATCAATGTGGTAATTAGTGGGAACTGAGTTCTTCCCAAAGGGGATGATGACACATTTTTTGGCATTAAGCTTAAGGTCATGGTTTTGACAGCAGTCATTGGTCTCAGTGAGGCTTTTCTGTAAGATGCCTACATCACTTGGGGAGTTAATAATGGCTCCCAACTTGCAGTCGTCTGTGACCTTGGTCAGCCAGAGTCCCTCCGTGTTGGCTTGGACGTCTGAGAAGTAGATGCCAAACAGGAGAGAACCCAGGACTGATCCCTGTGAGACTCCACTCATGACTGGTCGGCATTCTGACTTGGAGTCTGCTACTTTTCACGCTGTGGGTTCTGTGAGCCAATGTGCAATCCACCTAATGATATAGGGGTTGACGCCTAGTTTAGTGAGTTTATCAATAATTCCTGAGTGAGGAATGGTATCAAAGGCCTTAGCCAGATCAAGGTAGGCTGTATGAACTGCCTTACCCTCATCCGCTGCTCCGGTGACTGCCTCAAAGAAGTCAATCAGGTTGAGCAGGCATGATCTACCTTTTACAAAACCAAATTGCATGAGAGATAGAGTTTGGAGATTCCCTGTGTCTTTGTTAATTAGCTCCATGATAATGCACTCCATAGCCTTACATATCAGGCTTATCAGGCTAATGGGACGATAATTCCCAGGGTCTGTAGTTGCTCCCCCTTTATGGAGAGGGATGACTGTAGCAGTGCACCATTCGGTAGGGACAAAGCCTGAGGTGAGGCTGTGAGTGAGCAAGGCACACAGATGCAGTGCCAATTCTCTTTGTAGTTCATGTAGAACACAGCCAGGGATATTGTTGGGTCTCATGGAATCTGTATTCTTGGCCTTGGACAATGCAACTTTAATCTGTGCTGCAGTGATACTGGGTGCCTGACATTCTTCTAATATTGTGAATGGTTCTTTGGGGGGTAAGGTTGACACTGAATCTGTCAGCCAGTATGTTGGCAATATCTGTTGGTTCAGTATAGGAGGTACCACCATGGTGTAGTAACTCAGAGCAGATCTGGGTATTGCCGTGGAGATTCTTGATATAACTATAGAAGGCTTTGTGGTTATTTTTAGTGTCTGCCTCAATTCTGCCTTCATAGCTGGCTTTAGTGGATTTGATGAGGCATCTCAACTTTTTGTTGAGGCTAATAAGGGAATTTTTCCATTTTTGGGACTTTTTCTGCAACAGATTCTTCCTTCTGTTGTAGAGCCTATTAATCACAGGGGACAACCAGATTGGCTTCCTCTTTTGGAGGAGAGTGTCTTGGTTCTGTTGGATATGGCTAGTTCCATGCATTTATGTATGTGTCCATACAGTGCATTGGTGTATGATTTGGCAGTCAGGCATCTAGTTTCCACTGACATGGGTTCTGTGAAGTTAGCCATCTCTGTTTTTAGGAGCCCAGAGTCAGCTTTGGAGAAGTTTTTCATGGTGATTACCTTTGCAGAGGTGTGGGTGAGATGTGGGTTTCCATGGTGATTAGTTTGTGGTCGGATCTCACCAGGGAGGAATTGATTATTGGTGTAGAGCAATAGTTGCCCATGTTTGTAATAACCAGGTCAAGGATGTTGCTTCCTCTAGTGGGGATAAGAATGAGCTGGTCTGAGGCATTGGAACTGATGAATTCCAGGAAGCATTGGGCCAGTGCACTGGTGCATGAGTAGTTTATCCAGTTGATGGGGTAGTAGAAGTCACCTAGTGTGAGAGTGTTTGGTTGAACCCTAATAGATTCCAGGGTGCTTAGGAATGTGAAGTGAGAGTCCTGAGACATGGTTGGGGACCTATAGCAGGCTATGACCTGAATTGTCATCTTGCCCATTGTTAGTTGTACCCGAAGTATCTCAGATGCGTTATGCTGGGCTACCAGTCTGGAGGTGTGCATATCCTTTATGAATATGGAGACACCACCACCCTTGGAGTTTCAGTCCTTGTTCTGGGGCCAAAAGGTGTGGAATGATTTGTAACATGATAGCACAGGTGTGCTTTCTGCTGCTATAAACCAGGTCTCCGTTACAGCACAAACGTCGATGTTCTCCATTTTGAGGAGTGCTTTGAGCAAGTGCATCTTGAGATTTAGACTTCTAGCATTGAGCAGCATGGCCTTTATATTGTTTTTTTTTTTTATAGCTGTTGCGGTGGTAGTTTGGTCTTTAGAACATTGCCTAAAAAAGGCACTATAGAGGTGGTAAGAGCCTTAGCCAGTACCAGGGATGACAGATGCAAGCCATCTCTGGAAAGCATCGAGGTCTGTCAGTCATGTCATCCCAGGCAGATACTGGATCCCCTTAGAATGACACCAGAAACTTACCCAATTGTTAAAGTCAATCATTTTTTGCTTGTACTGCGGTATAATTCTGGGCAATGGTAGGATGCTGCTCAGGGCTAATGTCATACCTGCCTGAGCCACATGATCCAAGAGCTCCATTGTGTCTCTTTTCATGTAGTCCAGTGAGGTACGTCTCAGGTCATTCACACCTGCATGGACAATGACACAGTCATACTTGTACTTGTTGTGGAATGACCTGAGTGCATGTGTTATGTGTCAGATTCTGGCACCTGATAGGCAGCTGACTGTTACCTTCTCCTTATTCAACCTGGTGAGTGGGATGTCTGTGTGCCTCACTACTGAGTCACCTATGACTAGTGTATTAGGCAAGCTGCTTTGCCTTAGGGGCTTCGGTTGAGGGGAACACTGTGCTGGTGAGCTATGTGTCTTGTGGTTTGTGCTGTGTGCTGTGTTGGGGTGGCTGGGTGCATTTCTGCCTTGGAGGTCCCTGCTGTTTGGGTAGATTATTAATCAGATCCTCGGCAAAGGTGGGTGTATGGTTTGTATTTTTATGTGAGAGCTGTGATGGTGAGTGTTCCAGAGGGCTATGTGTTCCATGTGGTGTGGTGCAGGTGATAACCTTCCCCTCTTGACCAGCTATTTCGGTCATGTTTGGAGAGTGCATGGCTTCCAGTTTGGAGATATAAGTGCATCTCTCACATGTCTGAGTGTCAGGAGGTAAGGGGAGAGGGTTGTCTATGTACATGAGGCAGTTTCTACACTGCCTCAGAATGCCCAGGTTCACCAGGTAGATAGGAGAAAGCCCAGGGAACTGACCAGTAGATCTGTCATCACTGGCAAACCTCAAAGATCTGTACTTGGCCTTTCACTGTTTGAACTGTATTTTCTGACAGTTCAGGCTAAAGTATATGGCATTTGGCTTACCAGGTTTGCTGATTCTTGCATATTGTGTGCAATCATTGAGTCCACCAATGGTGATAACATAGTACAGGAGGAGCTAACACACACATCTGAATGGTGACAAATGCACACGATGTAGAAATAAATGCAGAAATGTATGTTTGCAATGCTACCTGTCTGAAACGTGGGGTTCAATTTTAATCACAGCATTAACAACAGTGCTGGTATGCAGAAACCCAGTGATGACAAACACTGGGAACACATTTCAATAGCCAATCTGAACTTTGACCACCAAGTGTCCACACTGCTATTGAAAGCCTATATTGTGCATATCATATGTCACACCATCATATTGAGACCTTAGGATTGTATTTCAGGACTGTAGTCAAACCTCATTACAGCACTCATTATCATCTTTTGGCTTTTTCCATTAGGGGTCGCCACACTGGATCATCTCTTTCCATTTCTTCCTATCCTCTGCATCTTGCTCTGTCACACCAACCGCCTGCATATCCTCTCTCACCACGTCCATAAACCTTATCTTAGGCCTTCCTCTTTTCCTCTTACCTGGCAGCTCCATCCTTAGCAACTTTCTCCCAATATACCCATCATCCCTCCTCAGCACATGTCCAAACCAATACAATCTCGTCTCTCTTGCTTTGTCTCCAAACTGTCCAACATGAGCTGACCCTCTAATATACTGATTCCTAATCCTATCCATCCTAGTCACACCGAGTGCAAATCTTAACATTTTTAACTTTGCCACATCCAGCTCTGACTCTTGCCTTTTTGTCAATGCCACTGTCTCCAACCCATATAACATAGCTGGTCTCACTCCCCTCTTGTAGGCCTTCCCTTTCACTCTTACTGGTACCCGTCTGTCACAAATCACTCCTGACACTCTTCTCCACCCATTCCACCCTGCCTGTACTCTCTTCTTCACCTCTCTTCTACATTCATCATTACTCTGAACTGTTGATCCCAAGTACTTAAACTCGTCCACCTTTACCAACTCTACTCCCTGCATCCTCACCATTCCTCTACCCTCCCTCTCATTTACACACATATATTCTGTCTTAGCCCTGCTGACCTTCATTCCTCTGCTCTCTAGAGCATATGTCCACCTCTACAGAGTCTCCACAACCTGATTCCTACTCTCTCTACAGATCACAATGTCATCTGCAAACATCATAGTCCACTGGGCCTCATGTCTGATCTCATCTGTCAACCTGTCCATCACCATTGCAAATAAGAAAGGACTCAGATCTGATCCTTGATGTAATCCCACCTCCACCTTAAACGGATCTGTCACTCCCACTGCAGTCCTCACGACTGTCACACTACCCTCGTACATATCCTGTACCACTCTTACATACTTCTCTGCCACGACCAACTTCCTCATACAATGCCACAGCTCTTCTCTAGGCACCCTGTCATATGCTTTCTCCAAGTCTACAAAGACACAATGCAACTCCTTCTGACCTTCTCTGTATTTCTCCAATAACACTCTCAGAGCAAACATTGCATCTGTAGTGCTCTTGCCTGGCATGAAACCATACTGCTGATCACTAATCATCACCTCCCTTCTTAACCTAGCTTCTACTACTCTTTCTCATAACTTCAAGCTGTAACTGATCAATTTTATCTCTCTGTAGTTACTGCAGCTCTGCACATCACCCTTATTCTTAAAGATAGGTAGCAAAACACTTTTCTCCACCCCTCAGGCATCCTCTGACTTTCCAAAATTTCATTAAACAATCTTGTTAAAAAATCCACTGCCATTTCTCCTAAGCACCACCATGTTTCCATTGGGATGTCATCTGGACCAACAGCCTTTCCATTCTTCATCCTCTTCATAGCTGTCCTTACTTCCTCCTTGCTAATCTGTTTCACTTCCTGATTCACTATCCCCACATCATCCAACCTTCTCTCTCTCTCATTCTCTTCATTCATCAGCCTCTCAAAATACTCTTTCCATCTACTCAACACACTCTCCTCTCTTGTGAGTACCTTTCCCTCACTATCCTTTATCACCCTTACTTGCTGCACATCTTTCCCAGCTCTGTCCCTCTGTCTAGCCAATTGGTACAGGTCCTTTTCTCCATCTTTAGTGTCCAATCTCTCATACAACTTTCCATACACCTTATCCTTAGCTTTCACCACCTCCCTCTTTGCCATGCACCTCATCTCCTTATACTCATGTCAACTTTCTTCATCTCTTTGACAATCCCACTTCTTCTTCTCCAGCCTCTTCCTCTGTATACTCTCCTGTACTTTCTCATTCCACCACCAGGTCTCCTTGTCCTCCTTCCTCTGTCCAGATGTCACACCAAGCACCTTTCTAGCAGTCTCCCTTACTAGTTCTGCTATAGTTACCCAGCTAATCGGTAACTCTCCACTGCCTCCCAGTGCCTGATTTAACTCTTCCCTAAACTCCACTTCACAATCACCCTTTTTTAACTTCCACCATTTAATCTTTGGCACTGCTTTCACACTCCTCCTCCTCTTCTTGATCACCAACGTCATCCTACAGACCACCATTCTATGCTGCTTAACTACACTTTCCCCTGCCACCACTTTACAGTCTCCAATCTCCTTCAGATTGGCCCTCCTACATAGGATATAATCCACATGTGTGCATCTTCCTCCACTCTTGTACGTCACCCTATGCTCCTCCCTCTTCTTAAAATACATATTCACCACAGCCATGTCCATCCTTTTCGCAAAATCCACAATCATCTGACCTTCTGCATTCCTCTCCTTAACACCATACCTACCCATCACTTCCTCATCCCATCTGTTCACTTCACCAACATGCCCTTTAAAGTCTGCTCCAATCAGTAGTCTCTCACTCTTGGGTACACTCACCACAACTTCATCCAACTCACTCCAAAACTTCTCTTTCTCATCCATCGCACACCCAACTTGTGGAGCATATGCACTAACAACATTCATCATTACACCATCAATTTCGAGCTTCATAAACATCACTCTGTCAGACACTCTCTTCATGTCTAAAACACTTTTGGCATATTGTTCCTTTAGTATAACCCCTACCCCAATTCTCCTGCCATCCACACCATGATAGAACAATTTGAACCCATTTCCTAAACACCTGGCCTAACTTCCCTTCCATCTGGTCTCTTGCATGCACAATGTATCAACCTTCCTTCTCTCCATCATATCAGCTAGCTCTCTTCCTATACCAGTCATACTGCCAACATTAAAAGTTCCTACCCTCACTGCTACACTCCTAACCTTCCTCCTAGAGAATAATGCACATTTTTACATGTACCTCACCAGATACATGTAGCAGCTGGAGAGACCACAGGGCTTTCTCAGCAAGATAACACAGGGTCTATACACCATGCCATGATGTCAGTGGATAGATTAAATGCCATGTCATTGTAAACTTTATTGTATAGAATGAGGGGACTTCTGCCTGGCCCCCAGGCTAGTCTCTGACCCTGCCCTGGTGGAAGTACTGCATATCCAAAAATGTGATATAGCTGATGACATCAGCAGTGTCTGTTGAGGAGGAGATCACAGTGTCCCACATGCTGGTGTAAAATGTTCACACACACACACACACACACACACACACACACACACACACACACACACACACACACACTGTAGTGAGAACAGAACCCCTACCTATCTAACTACACAGACTACACAATGCAGTACTTAATGCAAATGCCACAGCTCAAGTCCGACTTGGAGTGTTTCAGATAATACTTTATAGCTGATGACATTAGCAGTGTCTATTCAGGAGAAGATAGCAGTGTCACACATGCTGGTGTAAAATCCTCTCTGTAATGTCAAGCAACAGCTCAAACATGCAGTTGACTGCAGTGAAAATAGAACCCCTACCTAAATACACAGAGTACAGAACACAATACTTTATGCAAGCTCCACAGGTCAAGTCCAACTTGCAGTGAGTCAAACAACACGTTATAGCTGCTGACATCAGCAGTGGCTGTTAAGAATAAGATAACAGTGTCTCACATGCTGGTGTAAAATGCAGACACACACACACACACACACACACACACACACACACACACACACACACACACACACACATGCACACATTTGACTGCAGTGAGAATAGAACCCCTAATTATGTACACAGACTACAGAACACAGTACTTAATGCAAGTTACACAGCTCAAGTCTAATTTAGACAGGAGTGCAGGTGAACTTGTAGTAGATGGCATCAGCAGGCCATGTGAGAGGTAAGAGGTTGGAAGGCCTATATGAAATGGATATGTAGGCATAAGCAAGTAGCAAAATACTGGCAATCCATGTAATTGGAGAAGTAACTGTAGGCTGCACACATCTACTCTACTGTCTAGACACACACACACTCGCGCGCGCGCACACACGCACACATGCACGCATGCACGCACACATGCACACACACACATGCACACACACCACATAGTTGACTGCAGTGAGAACAGAACCCCTACCTAAGTACACAGACTAAAGAACACGGTACATTACGCAAACTCCACAGCATAAGTATGATTTATACAAGACTGAAAGTGAACTTAGAGTAGATTACATCAGCAGGTCATGTGTGAGACAAGAAGTTGGGAAGTCTGTATGAAATGCATGTGTAGGCATGAGCAAATATCAAAATACTGGCAATCCGTGTAATTGGAGAAGTAATTGTTGGAGACACATGTCTGCTCTCCTGTCTAGACACACACAGTTGACTGTAGTGAGAACAGAAGCTCTACCTGTCTAAGTACAGACTACAGAATACAGTACATTACACAGGTGCCACAGCACACATCTGAAAGTCTGATTTATACAAGAGCACAGGTGAACTTATAGCAGATGACATCAGCAGACCATGTGGTTGACAACAAGTTGTGAGGCTTGCACAGACACAGAGTTCAATACATTTTTATGAGGCTACTAACCTAATAGCACTAAGGTGTTCAGAAGTCTAGCTGTGTAAAAACACAAGTATCCTTACTGAGCATAGTCGGATGGTCATTTTTAGCAGAGAGTGTTTGTGAGCAGCACCAACTGGCCCTGTCCATGAGGGACATAGGTTCCAGCCCAGAGGTGACTTTACAATCACCCAACCAGTAGTCAAGGTTGCACTTGAATAGGGTCATTGAGGAGCACTGATTCACGTGCAGTGGGAGCCTATTACAGAGGTGTGTGAATCATTGTGGGATATATATTTTTTTCAACCTTCTTGTTACAACAGGTGTAAGTGTAGGAATGTCATACACATGGTCCTGGGTTTGAATACAGCATATTCCATGCACTTTTAATGTTGTTCCACTTCCCATTATAGTCACTCTCACTTATAACACTTGACATAATGTAGATATTAATTATATGTATGAGGGCTGAGACACTAGTATTGTGTCAGTCATTTATTTAGTTATCTATGTATTATACATTTATTATCAAATGTATGACTGAGGGTATGCTGTGTACTATATTCCAATAAGTATATTTCTGCTGTTTGGGTTTCCATGTCCTTCACATTTGTCAAACACACATACACAACTGCCTGTACATCAAAAAAAAACTTGAAATTGCATTGCTTGTCACTGTTGTGCACCGCTTACCATCCCTCAAACACGTTGCTTGCAGTGTGCATTCCTGAGCACCATGTTTGCAGGATGGTAAGCAGTAAGCAACATTTTTAAACAGTGTGCACACTCCCAGTAAACAGGATAACTGGAATTGGTGGGAAATCATCATTCTGCATTGCTCTTGATCCATGGTAGACATGGCAGATGTTCATGGAACGGGTGTAAGATTTAGGGCTCATAGATGGGGTGTCCAGGAGTCCTAGGGGAACACCACAGTGCCAGGTTGCTGCAGGGAGACTATTCTGGGTCCTAGTATAAATCAAAGGCTTGGGATAGTTTGGCCTGGGCTGTAACCAGTGCCACTGGTATCCCCTGCAATGGTGACCATTATAGGCATCACTGCAATGACCTCTGAAGGAGGAAAAGGGTACCCTTGATGATTGGAGTGAGGAATTTAGGATGGAGAGCATCCCACATATGTGTAAGTATCAACTACAGAAAGTACTTGTAAGGCTTAAAAGTTGAATATAGGCAAGACTGGTATTCATAATGGTATTCTGTTCTGCTCTGTTTTTTCCACAGCTGCCATGGAAAGGGAATGCAATGTTAGAACTCATACCGCTAGACTGGTGAGAATGAGAGAGGCATGTGGTATGCATGCAGCAGAAAGGTAATGTTATTGTAGTTTTAAAGGTTAAATTAGCTTGTTTGGTATTTTATACAGTTGTACCAAATTGAGCATGCATATCTCAACTGTAAAAACAAGTATGCATGCATTAGTGTGTAGCACAAACCAAGAGTATAATATTAGACTTTAGTCAGAGGTGGTGGTTCAAATAGCACACTTCCCAGCTATACAATACTGTTAATTTTTAAATTATATGTAACTTAAAGGTTTAAACTAAAAGCTCTATACCAGTGGCACACGCCCTGCTATAAACTGTAATCTGTATAACTGGAAAACGCATATGTGTAATATATGCACATGTAGAGGAGTGCTTGCTGCAATTTGTAGTATAGTGTGCATCTGTTAAGAACCAGTAGTTTTAAAAGTAATAGCTACTGTATTTGTTAGGGGGTGGTAGTCTTAAGAGTAAATATTAATATAATAGACTCAAATAATTGTATTAATGCATTGTATTTTGCATATAAAGGTACTAATCTTATCTTTTTTTTCTCTCCCCCAACCCTTCTCTCTCTCTTTTTTGTTTGTTTGTTTTACATTATTTTGTGTTGTCAAACTGTGTCCATGTCATCCATGTGTACCACATCACAAAATGCTCTACAGCACACAGGATCTGCCTGCCCCCACTTCACCAGCCCAGACACCATTGCCCAGCATGTCTGGGAGCCAAACTGGTGGCACCACCTCTCCTGCCACTGCACTACATGTCCCCTCAGGTAGTTCTGTCCTGAAGGATAGTCCAGTTCTCTCCAGGAGCAGTAGCAGATGTGGTAAGTTTATCACCTGTGCTGAACTGCCAGGGATGATAGGGTTGTGAGCTGCACTGTTGGTGCATGCCTATGTCAGATGGAAGGGCTGCTATCCCTTATTTTACAAAGGACCAGCAGGAGGATAAGGAGATGTTGAGTGCTCCAGCCAGTGACAGAGTGAGGTGACAGTGATGACAGTTCAGTGGGTGAAGACTCGAGTCTCATTGTCACCCAGCTTGATGACTATGGGAAATGGATGTCACCACCCTCATCCTATCCATGGTGTCCACTGACCTCTTGTGTCCATCACTGTCCCTGTGTCTTGTCTTGTTTGTATTGTCTGTCTGCAATTGCTTCCTCACATACCCAACTTACCAGACATACCTACATCCCTTCCCCAACATTCCTTTCTCTCTCTCTTAAAAAAAGGGCACCTATTCCATAAAAAATCGTCCCATACATAGCTCTCCACTTCATACACATCTTCTTGACACACTTGATACAGACCACCAGGCTATATGACATGATTGTGTTGTGATCACCCCTCTCTCTGGAGGCGACAGTCCAAATTCAGCTAATATTCTGCGTGCATTATCAGTTTTTACTGCTGAAGAAATGAATTGCTATGGTTCTTTCCTACCTCCCTCTTGCACATTCCTGTATTGCTTTCCATTTGTTCTTCACCCGGCTTGTTCCCCATTTCAACATTGTCTTATTTTCCCCATTTATTTTCTTTAATGCATTACTGCATGATGGTTAGCATCACACACCAACATACAGCAACAGTAATATGAAAAGTACTTAAAAGTGTTAGATTCAGTTGTATTCGAACCCAGTACCATCTGGCCCTAAAAAGGAAATTATCACTGCATTATAGCTATTGACCCATATGCCTAAAAAGCCTTATCTGCAAGACTACTCCAGGAATCAGCATGGATCATATTCATAGGGACATAGGTGACCTTCAACACACTTGACCCTACCTGTGTTGGTTTTGCCAAGGGTAGATCTTGCTTATTGACCCTCATGGACATTTTGGATACCAACCCCAAAGATCTGGATAAAGGATAATGCCACATACTGTCTATGTTGAGATATCCAAGGCCTTTGACTCTATCCCTCATTCATGTCTCATAGTGAAGATCTCTCATCTGGGAATTAGGCCATACAGAGCACCCCTCTAAGCTCAAACATAGTGTTGTGAGACTTGGGAACACCTGCCAATAGCAATCTATACTTTCATCACTATGTACCCATAGTGATGGCAGACAATCTGCATTGCACACATCATACATATGAACATCACATCCAAAACCAGGGTAGTCATACCTCTGCTGTACTCTACCCTTATGACACCAATAATGGAGTACAATGCTCACATCTCTGTGTACCTCACCAGACACCTGCAGCAATTAAAGAGAACACAGGGATGTGTCTGGGAGACTCCAAGGTCTCCAAAAGTGACATATATGGAAAAACTGATACACATGTCACTGTACTTGGTATCATGCATGCTGTTGAGAGGTGACCTATGCCAGCCCTACAGAGAAGTCTCAGACCCTGCCCTACTGGAAATGCTGATCATCTGCAAATCAAATGAGGCAGGGATAACTTGGCCCAGGGTTCTCAACCTAGCCTGTGACATAAACAGTACATGCTGGGGAGACAGATATATCCCCCAGTAAGTCACACTCCTCTGTAATAGACTCCCACTACATGTGAAGCAGTGCTCCTCAATGACCCTGTTCAACGGCAACCTTCACCTCTGGGATGGCACCTATGTCCCTCATAGACAGGCCCAGTTGTTGCTGCTCACAAAATTGCTCTGCTAACAATGACCATCTGAATATGCTTTATAAGCGTACTTGTGTTTTTAGACAGTTAAGCTTCTATTGCCTCATGCATACTGATAACCATGTACTCCTAAAACTTAAAAAATGCAATATGTGAGAGATGCAGCTATACAATGAATCTAGAATAAATGCTCTTACTCTCAGGTAACAACAAACCAGATATCAAACAAGTTATCAGTACACACACTCCACCTCCTCAACAAAACAAAGTGCACAACATATAACCCCACATACACAGAGGTACTCAATAGAAGCTTAACAAAAGAGCAGAGATCTCACAAATGCAAACCTTCTGCGCACATTACAATCTCAGCAGTACCCACTACACATAAAAACAAACATATCAGTGTGTCACCCATTAAGCCTTTAAGGTAAAACACCTGAAAACGAATGTCTTGGTCATAGGCAAATCCATAGTGAATCACACAGATGCCCCCCTCACCAGGTTGTGCAAGTAGAAAGTCACGGTCAGCTGCCTGTCAGGTGCCAGGATCCACAAAGTCATGCACGCACTCATGTCTCTCATTAACAAGCACAGTTACATCTCTGCCATACTCCATGTTGGTATAAATGACTTGAGACGTACCTTACTGGACTAGGTTCCTATTAGATGACCAAAGACGTATTCTATTGAAAGCGTCTTAGTCGAACTTAAAAAAAAAAAAAGGCAAAATAGCGAAGTGGCTTTTAAGCGAATTCTTTCTCAGTGCCATTTTCAGCACTGTAGTGCAATCTTGGAGTTGGTATAATTAAGTGGGGGTGGGGGTGGGGGGCAAAGCCCCCACTTTATGTATTCTTTCAATTTTTTTTTTTTTTTTTTTTTTTTTTTTGGAACAGCGGTTTTTCCCTTGGAAAAAAAATCTCTGTTCTGAGCATTCGAGATTGTAGGCTTTTTCTTACATGGGGTCAATTATTCATCGTTCGCTTTTTTAAGCGTTCGATGATATAATATAGACCCACTGGATTATATGACGAGAGATATGACTGATGTCTCAGATTATGTGTCCCAGACAGGTATGTTCATATCCCTCAGTAGCATTCTACCTTCAGACAGGATGATGCCTCAACACAAACAAAAGAATTATCACCTTTAACAATTGACTTAGCTACTGGTGTCAATCCAGGGGGTCCAGTATTTCTCAGCTTGGGATGATATGGTTGACAGACAATGCTGCTTTGCCAGGGATGGTCTTCATCTGTCACATCTTGCCTTTTGGTTACTGGCCATGATACTTGCCTCCCCCATAGTGCCTATTTTAGGAAATGCCATAAAACCAAAATTCCTGACGTAAAAATCTCCTCAGAAGACAAACTAGGGTTATGCTGCTTAATGCTAGGAGTGTAAATTAGAAACTGCTCTCAATGGAGACACAACTTACTTGGGAAATATTGATGTTTGTGCAGTCCTAGAGACATGATTTAGGGCTGCAGAGAGTACTCCAGCCATGAAAGGCTATAATGCCTTCCATACATTCAGGCTGCAAAATGAATGTGAAAGAACCAAAGGAGGAGGTGTATCCATCTTCATAAAAGACAAATACACCTCAAGACTGGTTAAGAAGTACAACCTCTTAGAGTTACTCCAAGACAATTAACTGTAGGAAAGGCTCCCAACCAAATCATTGTTAGCTACAGGTCCACCAACATGATCCATGAAAACCACACAGTGCCTTCCTGGACCTACTTGAGTCACTTATAGTACAGCCAAACACCCTAGGCATGGGTGACTTTATCTATCCTTCCATTGACTGGGATAAATATATGAGTTCAAACATGCTCACCCTAAAGTTCCTGCACTTTGTAAACACAAATGCTCTGGAACGGTTAGTCCACACCTGCACAAGGGGATGGAATGTCCTTGACCTAGAACTCACCAACATGGGAGATCGCTGCACCACCTCATGTGTGACACTCTCCCTGGCAAGATGTGACCATAGATCAGTCACGTTCAATGTAACAATTGTACCTGACCTCCCTCAGTATCCAAAAGGTTGAAAAGTTTCTTCAAAGCAAGCTATAGCCTCCTAAATGATGGTATAAATAGTTTCAAACCTCATGCCACCAATGACAGTAAAGACTCCTATATGGAGGTGTACACAAATACCCTATATACACACCTTTACAAGTGTATAGACTTAGCTGTACCAAAATGGATCAGAACTTGCTCATGAAAAAACAATGCCCTGGTGGACATCTAGCATAATAGATTACACAACAAGAGAAATAAACTGATATCCAGGAATTACAGGGAACAGTCTCAGCAGAAGAACACCCTCAATAGCTTGAACAAGCAAATGAGGCATCTTGTAAAGTTCTCTAAAGCTAATTACAAAACTAAATTAGCATTCATAGCTAATGATGATCAGAAGGCATTCTTTAGCTATGTCTGTAATGTAAAAGGGAAGGCCCAGCTTTGCACTGAATTCATAGTGGATGGTACCAGTCATGCTGAACCTGAGGACATTGCCAACCTATTAGTAGACAATTTTGGCATAGACCACACCCCTGTCTTCAGCAATCATACCTCAAAGCATAGATGTCATCAGTTCTCCACCTAATATCTCCAAAGAACAGGTCATAACTGCACTTGCCAAGGCCAAAAACACAGCTTCTATGGGACCGGATAACATCCCAGGCTGCTTACTAAGTGTAAAGCAAGTGTTAGTGGAACCACTGAGTACTATCTTCAACCACAGTCTAAGTACTGGCTTTGTTCCGGAAGAGTGGAAAACAACAACCTTAATCCCCGTGCACAGGGGGAGGGGTCCCTCAACCAAGCCAGGGAATTATAAACCCATAAGCCTGACCAGCCTTGTCTGCAAAGCCATAGAGAGAATCATCTTGGACCTTGTCAACAAGGACATTGGTGACCTTCAAACTCTTGAACTGACTCAGTTTGGCTTTGTTAAGGGCAGATCATGCCTGTTAAGCCTAGTGGAATTCTTGAAGAGTGTCACCAAAGACATGGATGAAAGCAAATCAGTACATACTGCCTATCTGGACTTGGCCATGGGCTTTGACACAATCAGGCATCATTAAGAAACTTACCCAGCTGGGGATTGACCCATACATCATTGGATGGATAGCCAACTGGCTCACCAACAGAATGCATACAGTCATAGTTGGGGATTCAACTTCTACCAGCAGACTTGTTACCAGTGGTGTTCCACAAGGGTCTGTGCTGGGCCTCTTGCTGTTTGGAATCTGTTTCTTAGAAATACAGGTGATAACCGATGGCCTGTGGATCACCAAGTTTGCTGAAGACTGCAGACTGTGTGCCATCAGTGGATCCCCAAATGATGTCAACATACTACAAAATGGGCTTACATACATAAATGATTGTTGCCAAAGCTACAGACTTAAACTTAACCCCATAAAATGCTCTATTATCCCTTTCAGCAAAGGATATGCCCTTTCAAATTACAGTCGTAATAATACCCCCTAAGTTCCAAACTAATGGGGAGAGGTTTATGAATGCAGGTTGATAGCAACATCAATTTTGATCATCATGTGTCCACAGTGGTAAGGAAGGTCTTTAACATTGCACACCTCATAAGTAAGGTCATAGTATCCAAGACTAAGGAAGTTATCAATCCACTGTACTTGTCCCTCATCAGACCAATAATACAGTACAATGCTTCCTTTTGCATGTACCTCACCAGACATCTGCAGCAGCTGGGGAGACCTAAGAGGTTTATCACCAAGGAAATCCAGGGACTTCAACACATGATCTACATGGACAGACTGAAGGCCCTATCACTGTACTCTCTATCATATAGACTACTGAGAGGGGACTTGTGCTTAGTCTGCAGAGCACTCTCAAACCCTGCCTTAATTGAAAGGCTGCACCTCTACAAATCAAATGGGACAAGACTCACTCACTTTGGGGACCCTAACCTAGCCTGCTGGAACAGCACATGCTGGAGAGACAGATATGTCTCCCTGAGATTGCCACCACTATGAAACAAACTCCCAATTCACATGAAACTGAGCTCCTCAATGACCCTATTTAGGCGTAACTTTGACAATTGGATGGGAAATCATAAATTTCCCTGGTGGATTCACCTGTGTCACTCTTAGACAGGGGCCACTAGTGTTGATTGTGTATTTGCAAATATGGACTACATATTTTGGTCTATAAGGGAATGATGGAACAACTTTGCCAGGCTTGAAAAGGCCCTATAGCCATTAATCTAGTGACTTCCTATGCACCTTTGAACCTAGGGCCATTATGGTAGTGGCCTCCTATGAACCTATGAAGCTATGAACCTATGCAGGCCTACCAGCATCTTGTCTCACACATGGCCTGCTGATGTCATGTACTATAAGTTCAGGTGCAGTCTTGTAAAAGTCAGACTTGTGCTGTGGCACATGCGTTAAATACTGTGATCTGTAGTCTGTGTACTTGGGTAGGGGTTCTATTCTCACTGCAGTCAAGTAAGTGTGTGTGTGTGTGTGTGTGTGTGTGTGTGTGTGTGTGTGTGTGTGTGTGTGTGTGTGTGTGTGTGCGTGTGTGTGTGTGTGTGTGTGCACTCTTGCTTCACATTACAGCCAGTCTTTTACCACAGCATGTGGAACACTGTTGTTACCATATTCTCAACAGACACTGCTGATGTCATCAGCTATATCAGATTTTTGGATATGCAATCATCCCACCAGGGCATGGTCAGATACTGGCCTGGAGTCCAGGCAATTGTCACCTTCTCCTATACAAGACAGATTACAGTCTATCCACATACATCATGGCATAGTTTATAGACCCTGTGTTATCTTGCTGAGAAAGCCCTGTGGCCTCTCCAGCTTCTGCATGTGTCTGTTGAGGTACATGCAAAAGAGAGCATTATATTGTATTACTGTTCTGATGAGGGTTGACTACGGTGCTGTCATGCAATCCTAAGATCTGAATATGATGGTGTGACTTATAATGTGCACTATATGTTTGGTCCTGGAAAATCATTAAAGAGAGAAGTTAGAAATGAATGATACACATTGCAGTTTCTGACTTCACAACCCTTACAAGAGCATTCACTGTAAAGTTGTGAAATTTTGATGCTATCAACTGTCTAACTTTCCAAGTCCAATATAAATCAAAGGCACAATGAGCAGTTCAACAACACAAATGCAGATATGCTAAGCACTAAGTTAGCTATGCACCCTGAGTATCAGGTGCAGCTTTTTTATCCCTGAATCCAAAAGAGAGAAAACAGGGATATGGCACAGCTGTCATCGTTTGCACAGGGTGCTGCATGGGGGGGACAGGAAGCCTAGGCTGACACAAAAGGTCAGTATGCATGCATGAGTAAGAAGGAGAAGAAGGCAGACATTGGGATAAAACAACAAATGGCCAGTGAGACAAAATGAGTAACTGTTGTGTGTGTGTGTGTGTCTATAGGGGAGGGTCCTCCAAGTGAAATTGGTGTGTAAGTATGTTCATGAACACATCCAACTCTGTGCTAGCTCTATGTCTTGGTCTGTTGGGCAGGTGTGAACTGTGGATGGTAGAAGTGGCAGTTCATTGTTGTCATACCCAGCCATGAGAACTGGCTCTGCTGGGAGTTGCACTGGCACCTTCATGCTCAAGGTCAGATGTAGTGCTGCTACCTGAATGTGACTGATGTCTGCTGGATGAGCTCCCTTCACAGGGATGCCCAGGACCATGACCCCATGGCCTACCATGTCTATATGCGGATAGCATACTCACTGGAAGTACTGCCACTATGGGAAAGTGATCAGGCATGGCCACATTGGCTGAGAGCATATGATGTGATTGACCTACACTCATGAGGATGCTGTTCCCCTCCCAACAGACATTCTATCACAGACACTACTCATTCCATGACAGACACCCCTCGGTCCATCACAGACACCCCTCATTCCAATATATCATTCAGCCAGTGAACTGGCAACACTGTGGAGGCAGTCACGCATGTCAGACTGTGCCACATCCACAATCCTGAACACCTATGGGAACATGCCTGTGCTTCCATGATGGCCCTGAACATACATTGAGTGGCACAGGAAGTGACACCTGCACCAGATGGAGGAGACACAGCAGGCCCCCTCCAAGCACCCCTATCAATCCTCCTGTGTGGCACCTCACCCACACTTTGGCTATGGCTAGACTCAACAGGCACTGCAGCTGCAGAAGCCACACTTTCCTGATCAGTGTCCTTGCCCTCCATCTGTCCAGTATCTGTGGGCTGGCTGTGTCTGATAGAAATGCAGGGGATGACTGTATGTCAACCTCTTTGTCAGATTAAACCTTTGCACCCCCTACTGTGCCTAAGCTTAGCCACCATAATCATCAGAGTCTGCTGATACACTGACATCAGGTGGCACAGGGCTCACACTCCCACTGTCATGACCACCTGTGATAAAAAGCAAGAAACGCAGGAATACATTAATACTGCACTACTATAGTGCAAGATATACCAACAAACTAACAGTGCTGCTACTATTACAGACAGTACAGCAATACACACAAAAGGCCTGAGATCAAAATTACACACAACAATATTTCTTTAAATTCCTCAGCAGTACTGACATAAAAATATTTGGCTTACCATATGCAGAAGACATACTGTGCTGTAGTCCAGACGGTCCTGGAAGAAGTTAAGCAAGATGTAAGTGCAACATGAATTAACAGTAACACAGGGGGTAATTAATTTACCCCTTTATATGTGCATTAAGTCTACTTTCAACAGGAACATGGTTGACAACTCCAACCTAAGCTTATAATTGTAGCAATCTTCAACCCCCCCCCCCAAGAAAAGACATGTAATGCAGAATTAACTTATTCATTTCAATTGGTTTACTATACAGCAGTATTCAGCTATTCAAATAACAAAGTCTACTTGGAAGCTCCTCCTGAGACATGCTTGCTGTCTCAGAAGGTGTTGCGCCCACATCTAGTACATGCTGTCCTGCACTCTCCTGGGAGCTGTCTGGATCTCTGATATTGGCCCAGAACTGTTTACTGGGGGCTAGTGGTGGTTCACTCACAGGACCTCCCCTAGTAGACATTTGGTCATGGCCCACTGCATTTGTTCACCACTGTGCAGGTGTGATCATTTCAGTGGCTCTGTGGCACACTTGTTCATATGTTCTGCTGTGGTTGACCATGGCATTGACATCCAGGACAATCTGCTGCCATATTTGTATCCTGCATCCCTTTTCAGGAGAAAAGAACCATGTGTCCGAAACCCATCCACAATAACTTGATTTTCAGCATCAGTGAAGGGGGGGGGGGTCTCCGTGCATTGACATTCCTGAGTGGCATACTTGTAGGTGTCCTAAAAGACAACAGAAGTATAATACACATAGGTATCGCATAACTACAAAATAACTGTTTCCAGATTAAACTAAAAAGTAGCTAGTCAGTATTACCCACTGGAGAAACATAAAACAGTCTACAGATGTGAAATACTAACAACAGGCAGGATGCAAAACAAGAAGAGTAACAAGAGAAACATATCCTTGTTTGTGCCATAACAGTAACTCACCTTTGCTTCCCCTTGCCCAAAAAGAACAGCCCATTCTTGTTTGTGCTATAACAGTAACTCATCTTTGCTCCCCCTACGAAAGAACAGGCAAATGACCCATTTTGCTAACAAAACATCTTTGAAATGCTAAAAGTGCTATCAAAGGACCTGTCCATGAAACATTTGTACACATTTATCACATAGCATTCCATTTTCATGTATTTGCAATCATGTGTAGCTCTGAAAAGGCTTGACAAACATGCCCATGCCATCAGTACACTTCTAGCTAATGCATGCAGATAGAAGTGTAAAAGCCTTTGCTTCACATAATTCTTAAATACATTTCAGCAAATGCAGTATGTAGGTGACAAAATGGGAGCATACCTGCTGAAATCCATTACTCCTCTGTACAGATCTATCCTGAAGAAAAGGCGTTTTTGCAGTCTTTCAAACATATAACTCTCCTCACCATCAGTTTGACTAGCTTCAGGGTTGCCTTTTTATATGGTGTAGATTATTAATGGATTGTATCTGTCTTTGTTTGTGTTTGATATATGCTAATTACAGCATAAGTAGCTGAATTGCATGCTAATCAACCAATCCAACACAGTGGAGCTATTCAACAAGCTGTAAAGCATCCATGTAGACTCCATGCTGGATGTTCATTGTGCATACAGCTGCAGTCATAACAGATGGGTTTTCCTGCCGTCAGGCGGGTCCTCAGTTGGCCGAATTCCAAAGTCTAGGTCCGGCGTCAGATGTCGTCGCTTCTTCCCTGACGTCAGTGTGACAGGGGTATAAAGAAACCAGCCAACGCCATTTTCTTCAATCTTTCTTACCGCGCGGTGCCCGAAGAAGAAGCAGTTCGCAAGTGCCGGTCGGCCAGCTCCTGAGATTACGAATATTTTTCAACCGAAGTCTTCTTGAAAGCTAAGTACCCCGTTGGGGAAACTTTTCTTGCCTCAGACCGATGTCAGACAAAGTTAATAATTGCATTTCATGTGGGAAGCAAATACCGCATAAGGATTTTCATTCCCTCTGCATTCCTTGCTTAGGCCCAGACCACGACGTCTCGGCCTGTCGTTTTTGTGCTACATTCAACAGACGCACTATTAAGCGTCGGGCGGAGTTCGCCCAACACTATTTTGGCAAAAAGTTTAATTACATTATGTCGTTGGATACTCCGACTCCAGTTTTAAGTAAAAGACGCAAAGATAAGGACCGACATACGAGGTCCGCGACTTCTACCGACACCACGCCAAAGCCGACTACAGGTGGTCTGGTTCTCAGTGAGGCGCCTACGCAGCCCCTGACTACTGATGACACTTCTTTGGCGGTGTCTTCAGTGCCCGAGCTCGCAGGCTTTTCGGCCCACACCCCGACTACAGATACCGAAGCCACTCTTGGCAGTGAAACTCAGAGTTTAGACAGGCCTGCCACCTCTCAAGGTGTCTTCAGGCCTTCCTCTTCTTTTTCCATCAAGGCTTTCACTAAGTCTAAAGCAGCCATGCATACTAAAAGACAAGCCCCACAGGGCCCCTCTCAAGGCCCCATGCCTAAAAAGCAGATGCTCAAAATGGCTGAGGATTTGATTACTCTTATCAGGGGTTCTCAACCCCCTCTGGACAAAAGGCCCAGAGTGGAGGAAGAATCCCCTTCCTCGGACCAGGCCTCCATTATTTCAGAACATTCTGAAGACCAGGAACATTCTTACTCCCCTTTTGAAGATTCTGATGCAGAGGAGTCCATTCCCTCTGTCTCCCCCCCTGAGGATTACTCTTTTGGGGAAACCTTACATACCTTGAGGGAACACTTCTACTGGGAAGGCCAAGAGTACTCAGACTCCAAGAAAAGGCTTAGGGATTTCCTCCTGCTCCCTCAGCACAGGCCTCTGGCTATACCTCCCGTCTTAGACATACTAGATGATGTGTATTCGGAGGCCTGCCTTAACCCAGATTCTTTACCTCCAGTTCCAGTCAAGCCTGACAGGTATTACCGGGTCCCTGATTCACACCAATTTCTATACAAAAGCCATGCGGCTGACCCAGAAACTATTTCACAGGGTCCCAAGGGAATTAAGGCCTCCACTGCTAAAAATCCATTACCTTCAGAGAGAGATTCCAGAGCTTTAGAAAGGTGGGGGAAGAAGGTATACACCTCGGCCACCTTAACCATGAGGGCATTAAACTGTCAGTTCCATATGTTAAAGTACCAACAGTTTCTGTTATCACAGTTGAAAAGCAAATTGTCACAACCTGAACAACCAGACTTGAAGGAGTTGCAGGATTTGTTACATAGTGCAGAACAAGTGGGTAAACATACCTTACAATGTGGTTTTGATGCTTTAGAGGCCTCATGTAGAGCTGCTGTTACAGGATCAGTCATACGTAGACATGCTTGGCTCAAAGAGCAAACTTTACCAGATCAGGTTAAAGCTAAATTACTGGATGCACCTCTGCAAAAAGATGTATTGTTTGGTGTTAAAGCTGAGGAGGTATTAAAGAAAATGGAGGAAAAGGCAAAATCAATGCAAACAGTGAAAGATTTCCTACAGGTACAACCTCCGCGTTTCAGTAGAAATTGGCCTTCCAAAAATTGGTCCTTTCCAGCCACGGACAGACCCCAAAGAGGTAGATACAGGCACCCGAGGGGTAGAGGGCAATCTCAAGGATTGTTTAGAGGCAGACAATGGCAAGCACCTACACAAAGAGGTGGTGAGGATAGTTCACAGCCATTCAGAAAGCAGAACCAATGACTTTCCCCTTTGCATGCCAAGCAAGGCTCAAATGGCAGAACCTTTAGGTGGAAAACTGGCATTATTTTCAAAAAATTGGTATATTGTCACAAAAGACAAATGGATCCTGGACATTATATACAGAGGCTACAGATTCCACCTTCACACCCTTCCAAAAATGAGAGGCATGCCAAACCTGCCACACAATCAAAGGGCAGAGGCACAAAAACAAATTTCAGATCTCATGGACATGAAAGCTATTCAAGAGGTACCTGCACAAGAACACGGTCAAGGTTTTTATTCCAGACTATTCCTGGTACCAAGAAAGGGAAAAGATTGGAGACCTATTTTGGACCTATCCATCCTAAACACATTTTTACTCGTGCCAAAATTCAAGATGCTCACATTACAGCAGCTTCTTCCCATGCTGGGCAAGGAGTCTTGGCTGGTAACATTGGACCTCAAGGAGGAATACCTGCATGTCCCAATCAGACAAGATTGCAGAAGATACCTCAGATTTCTTGCAGGTTCAACCCATTATCAATTTTCTGCATTGCCCTTTGGCTTATCTACTGCGCCCAGAGTATTCATGAAATGCCTGGCATCAGTAATTGCCTTCTGCAGACTTCAAGGGATACAAATATACCCATACCTGGACGACTGCCTGATCCAAGCGGACAGCAAGCACATACTTCTTTTTTTTTTTCAATAATAAGTCTTTATTCTTTTCCACATGTTAATACAATACCACAACATATTTACAATATATACATGAATGCTTCCAACAGTTACATAAAGTCATTATACATTAATATAAACTTCTAGATAGGTATTAAATGAAGAGAAAATAAAAATCTAGTATCAATATAAGGCTTATCTATACTAAGCTCCATATTTAGTATGTACTTCCCGGAGAAAAGTGGATTGGAACCTTAAGCTAACACAATATTAAAGATTTGCTCCCATATCTTTGTGTTATTTATACTTTTTTTATGATCTTTAATTAGTAATTTATGCGCTAAAATATGTTTTATCGCTACACTCTTAAAGTTTTCCCATGAAGTCTGGGATGGATTCAGCCAATTTGTAGCTATATACAGCTTCATTAACAGGAAAATATTTATGAGTATGATCCTTTGGGATCTATCCAAATTAATCGGAGGAATATGAAGAATCATAAACTCCCAAGAAAGTGTAGACTGTTGATATCCCATTTTTTGTAACTGAATTTTTAAAGAATTCCAAAGTTTGAAAATACATTTACAACTCCAGAACATGTGTAAAAGGTCAGCCGTTTGGTCTATACAATATGGGCATTTAGGTGAGTTTTTAGAGTTGAATTTATAAAGAGTGAGACGAGTGTAATACGTATTAATAAATATCATCAACTGAGTAAATAATAACTTTTGAAGAGATACTGATTTTAAGGTTAAATTAATTGCTTTCACTATTTTATTATCTTCAATCGTTAACAATTTCTCCTTCCAGTATTTGGATAAAAGTATTTGGTTATTATATTTCACATCTTTTATCAAATTATATGAAGCCGTTATATATTTACAGTCCTTCATAAGAGTTTGCCATAAGTTTAGGCAAATGTTTAAATCTTCTTCTTTAATTTTAAAATTACTATTACTAAAATAACTTATTGATAGATCCTTTAGCTGTCTCATTATAATTAAATATGAATTAGGGAGATTCATTTCTCTTAACATGTCGTGTATTGAGATACCAAGGAAGGGATATAAATCAAGTATGGTTAAATCACTTAAAAGTGGGAATTTTTTAAGATCTATCAGCTGATTACCAATTTTCAAATTTGGGTTCTTATGAAATGGTTGAAAAGTCATCATATATTCAGCAAGCACATACTTCTGAAACACCTGGTGTATGTAATAATGTTGTTGAAATCTCTCGGATACACAGTCAACAAAAATAAGTCAAGACTAATACCCTCTCAAACAGTAATTTTCCTGGGTGCCAGCTTGGATACAAACACCCAGATGGCCTACCTCACGCCAGAGAAACAAGGGCAACTAACTCAATACTTCAGAAAACTGGCAACTTTCACCAGGCTGACTGCAAGGAAAATCCTGCAGGCTCTGGGATTCATGGCATCTTGCATCCTACTAATCCCATGTGCAAAGCTGCATATGAGGAAACTTCAATGGTACCTAAAAAACCTATGGTCTCAACACAGCCACAGTTTGGAAACAATAATACCACTGATTCCATGTCTTCAAAAGGAATTTCTGTGGTGGGCTCAAGCATGCCAAAAAAACACAGGTCTACCATTCTGCAAGCCTCAAGCAAATCAAGTCATCACAACAGATGCCTCGAATTACACCTGGGGGGCGCACATGACAGATTGGTGCATTCAGGGCAAATGGTCCCAAAAAGAAAAGCACCTACACATCAATCAAAAGGAAATGCTAGCAGTAATAAATGCTATTACAGCTTTCAAAGACCTGCTGCATCCAGGCCAGCTATTGATAAGGACAGACAACACCACAGTAATGTGGTACATAAACAAACAGGGAGGAACCCATTCATACCCCCTATGCAGGCTAGCCATGTCTCTTTGGAACATGGCTCTGGAATTGTAAATCGAGCTTCAAGCACAGTTCCTGCCAGGCAAGGAAAACACGCTGGCAGACAACCTAAGCAGAAATATGACAGATCCACACAAATGGAAGTTGCATCCTCAAGTTTTTTCAAAGATAATTCAAGCATGGGGAAGGCCAGACATAGATCTCTTTGCCTCCCACAGAAATCACCAATTGGCAAAATTCTGCTCAAGGACCTTTCATCCACAGGCCTGGAAAGTGGACGCACTCTCTTTCAGTTGGGCAACAATGACAGTTTATGCCTTTCCACCTCTTCCTCTGCTGCCCAAAGTTCTATTAAAAACCAGAGCAGACAGACCACAGATGATTCTCATTGCTCCAGACTGGCCAAGACAACACTGGTACCCACTCCTGAGGAGCCTGAAGCATTCCCCACCATGGATCCTGCCTCTAATGCCTCTTCTACTGACTCAGCACAACTTCAAAACTCTTCACAGTCAGCTGAAAACACTCAATCTAGCCGCATGGAAGATTCCTTAAAATCACAACAGACCCTACTCTCCAAGGAGGTGCAGGATGTCATTTTGGAGGCCAGAAGACCTTCTACTAGAAAAGCCTACTCTGCAAAATGGAAATGGTTTTGCGCTTGGAATGAGAAAAAGGGCCAGAACCCTGGAATACTGAATATACCTCAGATATTACAGTACCTAGCTGAGCTGCTAAGCAGAGGACTTTCATTCTCCTCCATCAAAATCCATGCCTCAGCCATTTCTGCAGAATACAACACTGATCCTCCTTTCTTCACTCACCCCCTCTTAAGACAGTTCCTCAGAGGGGCTAAGAATATAAAACCCCCAAGAAAACAACCAGTACCTGCTTGGGACCTCAATTTCATTCTAGAAAAACTTACTTTGCCTCCCTTTGAGCCAGCTGCCTCAACAGAACTGCAATATTTGTCCTGGAAAACAGCCTTCCTGTTGGCTATCACCTCAGCTCGCAGGGTTTCAGAACTACAAGCCCTCATGGCTGTGCAGCCTTTCATCATTTTCCATCAGGACAGAGTATCCTTGCGAACCAACCCTTCCTTTATGCCAAAGGTAGTATCCAGGGTAGCCTTGAATCAAGCTATCCACTTACCTACCTTTTACCCCAATCCTCAAAACAAAGGGGAGAGACTACTACATTCCTTGGACATTCATAGACAGCTACGTTATTATTTGGACAGAACAAAGCCTTTCAGAAAATCAGAGCAACTTTTTGTGTCCCATGCTACAGGAGCTCAAGGGAAGCCTATTTCCAAACAGACAATCTCAAAATGGATATCCCACTGCATACGCTTCTGTTACTCTTTTCATGGTAAAACTGTACCTGCAGGCATCAGGTCTCACTCCACAAGGGCCACAGCCACCTCTGCAGCTTTCCTCAGGGGGGTTCCTACCAAAGATATTTTGGAAGCTGCCACTTGGAGTTCTCTACATACTTTCTCCAAGCACTATCACCTACCATTATACTCCAAATCTAGAGCAGGCTTTGCCACTGCAGTCTTGCAGGGCATCCTGGCTCCTCCTAGTTCCACCTAGTGCCTACCACCCCTTTTTTAGCTTTGGTATTCTACCCATCTGTTATGACTGCAGCTGTATGCACGATGAACATAGTACAGTTTTGTACCTACCATAAATGTAGATGTTCGAGTGCTAATACAGCTGCAGTCCAGGTTTCCCTCCCTCCTTCCCCTCTGGGACAGGCCTAATGGCTAACTCTTCCTCATACAACCTGATTGAGGTATTCTTTTACGGTGTATTTGCTTGCAACTACTGTTTTTTGATTATACTGCATTGCATTTTTACATAAATGTATGTATTGCCTTCCTTCTGGGGGCACCTGACATCTGGGGCAAGAAAAGCTGAAGAAAATGGCATCGGCTGGTTCCTTTATACCCCTGTCACATTGACGTCAGGGAAGAAGCGATGACATCCAACGCCGGACCTAGACTTTGGAATTCGGCCGACCGAGGACCCGCCTGACGGCAGGAAAACCCATCTGTTATGACTGCAGCTGTATTAGCACTCAAACATCTACATTTATGTTAGGTACAAAACTGTACTTTTTTCCTGCAGATTTCAAAAATTTTGGAGTACAGACACGGCAAGTATACACAGACAAAATGTTAGGGGCTGCTGCTGCTTTAATCCATTTGTATGTGCTAGAGATTGAAGCCAGTACTGCTGCCACAAATAGCCTTAGGCCAAAAAGGAGAAGAGTTTTCAGGCCCCATTTAACTTTTCACAACCTACATGATGTGGAAGTTGTAGAGCACTAGAGGATGGATAGGGACACACTGCAGGAACTCTGTGACCTCTGCCACCCTCAACTCAGAGCCAACTGAGGGGAACCCATCCCAGTGGAAACTAAGGTATGTGTAGCTCTTAGAATCTTAGCTACATGCACCTTTCCGAAACCAACAGGAGACATGCTGCGGTGTCGCAGGCATCAGCATCCAGAAGCCTCCACCAATTCCTGAATGCTATGCTCCAACATGCCAGTGAGCACATATATTTTCCAGTAGTTCTGAGGAGAGGGGCAGAAATATGCAACAGTTCTACCAGGTGGTGCACTACCCTGAAGTATTGGGTGCCATAGATTGCACTGATGTAGAAATTAAGGCAACACTTTGGGAACAGGGTAGGCTGTACATTAACAGAAAGGACTACCACTCCATCAACTGCCAAGTCATGTGTAATGAAAAGGGAATCATCTTGAACATGTGTGCTGACAACCCTGGCAGTTACCACGTCTCACATATCTGACACACCTCCCAACTGTATCAGATGTTTGCTAGGTGGGATATCTCACAGGGTCATTTACTGGGGATACAGGCTATGCACTGGAACCATGGCAGATGACACCCATCAGAAATGCACACCCACCCACAGAAGAATGCCATAATGAGGCACACACTCAAACCAGAATGTCATAAGACATGTGTTTGGGCTGCTGAATTTTGGGTTCCAGTGCCTAGATACATATGGGAGAGCCCTGTAGTACAATCCATGGACATGTACAGAAATATGCACAGTATGTGCCATGCTACACACCATAATCCTGAGGAAACAGCTGCAGAAGGATCAGCAAGAGGAAGGGGCACACATCCCACCACCAATGCCAAGGTTACCACAGCCACAGGCAGATGAGGAGTCAAAGAGGGAACCACCAGCTGCTGTGGGTGTAGACAGACATAGATACTGCATAGCACACTTACTCACCACCTAGGGGCCTAAAACCTTCTTCCTACTCACATACATATAGTAACATTGATGCCAGGCAACTCAGACAACCTTTATCTCCCCATGTATTGGCTGTGTACTGTTGGCATCAGACAGAGTCAGCCTTGAACTAACACTGTAGCAGCTGCTACATTTACAAGATAATCCTGAACCTGGAGTGTATTGTTTAATAATATTATGGCAGATCCTTGTATTTCATCATTTGGTACAGTAAGCAAGTAAAAGTTGGGAGATTTGTATAGAAGTTACCTTAATATGTGACAGCAGAGACTTATTTGACTTATATGTGTCCATTAGTAAGTAGTAGGCCTCAGGCTTCAAAGATTCACATAGTCATACCCCTCAAAGGTACTGATGAGCACTGTATGCCCTTAGTTTAGCACCATATGTTTGTACTGGAAAATCATTAAAGAAAGAAGGTAGAACATAATGATACACATTGCAGTTTCTAACTTCACAACCCTCACAAGATCAAACAACAGGCAGGATGCAAAACAAGAAGAGTAACAAGAGCAACATATCATTGTTTGTGCCATAGCAGTAACTCACCTTTGCCCCCCAAAAGAACAGTCCATTCTTGTTTGTACCATAACAGTAACTCACTCACCCCAACAGTCTGTTTGTCTGTCACATAACAGTTACTCAGCTTTGTTCCCCCCAAAGGAACAGTACACTCTTGTATGTGCCATAACAGTAACTCACCTTTGCTCCCCCCTCCCAAAAGAGCATTCTATGCTTATTTGTGCCATCCAAACTGTCCTTCAGTTGTTGGCAACTGCATATCATATTATTCCCAGTTAATATCCTTACACATTTTAAGGCCAATGATATAGAATGGCTTACACACTGCATGTCTCAGAGTACTGGTCAGATAACTTCAGTTCTTTGCTGCAAAGCTGTTTGTGTGACAAGGAGGGATAAGGCACCCATCCTGTTTTCTGAAGGTGCATTGGAGTGAGAGTTGAAATCCAGACCTATGTAGAAATATCTCTTGTGTACTAACATTTTCTACTGTGTATGTCATAGAATCCTTTTCCTCATTTAACTAGTTTCCCCCTTTGTTTTCTTTTTTTTTTTAATTTGGTCACTGCATGATATGCTGCTTAGTGCAAAAGTGGGAACGAAAAAGAATGTCAGGCTTGGCTGTGCTTATCTTCTTTGAGTGAAGTGTGGCAGTGTACAAACTAGATAAGTGGACCACTCAGAAAGTAGACAGACGAAAATAGAAACCAGATACATTCTATCAATGCTATTGCCTGTGTCAGCAGGTATAAGTGTAGGGCTGGAGTATAGATGGTCCTGGGTTGTATTACAGGGTATTCAACTTTCTTTTCACTGTTGTGACATTGCAGTTCATAGCAATGAACTGAAACATGAACAGCTGTTATTTCAACTCTCTTGTGGCAATAGGTGTAAATGTAGGGCTGCCATACACATGGTCCTGGGTTCAAATATAGCATATTCCATGCACTTTTACTGTTGTTCCACTTCCCAGTATAGTCACTCTCACTTATAACACTTGACATAGTGTAGATGATATTATTTATATGTATAAGGGCTGAGACACTAGCATTGTCTCAGTTATTTATTTATTTTTTATCTGTGTATTATCACATTTATTATTAAATGTATGACTATGGGTATAATGTGTACTATGTTCCTGTAAGTATATATCTGCTATATGAACTGGTATGACATTCACATTTGCCTAACACACATACGCAACTGCCTATGTAATCTTTCCACTGCTTGCCACTGTTATACACTGCTTACCACTGTGCATATGAAGGGCTTGGGGGTGCACACTGCCAAGTACAGTCTTTGTGCAATGGTAGACAGTGTGCAACATTTTCAAACAGTGTGCAGAGCACAGTGAGGTAGGCCTGCCCACAACATCTGTCTGCCCCCACTCCACCGGCTATGGCAGCATTGCCCAGCACATCTGGGAGACAACCTGGCAGCACCACTTTTGCTGCCCCTGTACTACCTGCCTCCTCAGGTAGCACTGCATCAGAGGATAGTCCAGTGGTTCCCTCCAGGAGCAGTGGCAGTGGTGGTGCATTTATCACCCACACTGAGTTGCCAGGGATGGTGCATAGGGTTGTGCACCACACTGTTGGTGCATGCTTATGCTGGCTGGAGAGACTGCTTGCTCTCATTTTATGAAGTACCAGAAGGAGGAGGAGGAGACATCAAGTACTTTAACCAGTGGTGGAGTGATGTGACAGTGATGACAGTCCTGTGGGTGAGGACTTGATTCTCACTTTCACCCAGCTTGACAACCATGGATCCTGGATGTCCCCATCATCACCCTCTCCATGGTGTCCACCAAACACTTGTCTCCATCACAGTCCCTGTCTCTTGTTATGTTTGTCTTGTCTGACTGCAGTTGTTTTCTCACCTACCCAACTTACCAGACCCAGACATATCTACATCCCTTTCCCAACATTCCTCTCTCTCTCTCTCTCTCTCCAAAAAAATAAAAATAAAAATAAAAAATGGGCACCTGTCCCACAAAAAATAAAATCATCCCATACATAGCTCTCCATTTCGCACACATGTCTTCTTGACACATTTGATTCAGTTCCAGTGGCTATAAAACATGATTGCATTGTGATCACCCCTGTCTCTGGAGGTAACAATCCAAATTCAACTAATATTCTGCATATATTATCAGTTTTTACTGTTAAAGAAATGGATCGCTATGGTTCTTTCCTACCTCCCTCTTGCACATTCCTATATTGCTTTCTATTTGTTCTTCCCCTGCTTGCTCCCCATTTCACTACTGTCCTATCTTCCCCCTTTCTTTTCTTTAATGCATTACTGTGTGATGGTGAACATCACACACCAACATGCAGCAATTGTAATGCAAAAGTAGTTAAAAGTATTAGAAGGAGTTGTATTCGAACTCAAAGCCATCTGACTCCAAAAGGATTATACCATTGCATTAACTACATCAACATGTTCTACCACAGAGTCAGTTAAGTAGCAGGTGTATTACAGAGAGTCAGTACTAACTGTCAAACTTTAGTAATGATGGAGAAGCAATGTATCCCTTCACTTTTTGGGCTCCATGTTTGGGCAGAGCACATCACTCACTAATGGTGAGCAGTGGTAAACAGGTGCAGTTACCCCTGTGCAGTTCCATGTAACACCACTGCAGAATGCCAACACACAGCAACACATCTCGTATAAACAATTAATGTCATTGCATTATCACTCCGTAATGAAAGGTATTGTAAAGTATGACATACACCTGTATTCAAACTCAGTACCATATGGCCCCAAAAAGGAAAACATCACTGCATTAACACCTGCTGCCACAGAGTCAGTCAAGTAGCAGACTTATGCAACAGACTCAAAACTAACTGTCATACTTTAGCAATGCTGCCACTGGAATAGTTACACAACATTCCCATATTTGCTAATCATTCTTAAGGTCTCCCTTTTGCCTGTCATGCAGTGCTGCACAAACAAGATAAACACAGCCATAACTTCCATTCATTCCTCTATTTCCTGTGAATGGGCTAAATACTGCATTGTACAAACAATGGCCAAAAAAATAAAATAATAATAAAAGACTGGCAAAGAAAATGCAATTTACCAACAAATGAAGAAGAGTTTGGATGTTAATGAACTAAAGCCTGTGAACTGTGCGCTGCTTACCTGCATTTCCAACCTTGATGGACAAACATGTAACACTTTGTAAGTCTAACCTAACACACCCACCTGATGTAAGTATTCACAGTTGCCATCCGATAAACACAAACATTGAGGGAGTGCCTGCACTATGCTTACATTCCTACATGGATTCAAATTTTGGGGATTCAGCAATTTTAATGAGTTCAGACATCATTTGCATCTTCAGTCTGCTGACAGCCCTGAATCTACACCAGACAGCAACTGTGTAGCAAAGGAATCTGAAGGGGAGGTGAATTGTTTATGTGTTGAACATGAAAGAGAGGATATTACTTTGGGATATATATGCACAGAGGAGTACTGATTTTTAGATGATATGCCTGCATTCCGTCAGCTACATATTGCATGTGATGACATGTAACTATGAATAGCCTGTTTAATTGTTTTTATATTTATTTTGATTAGCACACACTTTTACACTTTTATCTGTCTGCATTTATTACAAGTGTGCTGTTCATTTGGGGATGGGGAGCAAAGCTGCATTTCTGTTATGGCCCAAAAATACTGTTGCTGTTGTTATTTCCTTTTGGTGCATCCAGTTATATCTAATGCTGGCACATGTTAAGGTCCTTGTAGACTCCTTTCCATGGCTGTATTCCAAAAGTTTTGGAATTCATGGGGCAACACAGAGTCTACACACTTGCTGTATAGCTTGTTGAATAGCTCCACCATGTTAGATTGGTTAATTAGATTGTAATCCAGCTTCTTATGCTGTAATTAGCATGCTGCAGTGTTTACATTGTTTGCATGGGAGTGCACACCTGCACACTGTGCTTACTGAATCTAAAAATTTCTGAGGGTGTGTGCACATCAAGCCACAAAGTGCACAGTGTGAAAAATGACTGTCTAGGCTTTATTTAATTCACAGGTATGTCATTACATTTCCTTCTGTTGGACTTCCTCAGTCAGAAGTTTGATGTTTATATTTTGAAACATTGATCTTACTGCAAGTATAAAACATACAGCTGGTATGCATATTTTTTGTTTTTGAATTAAATATACAAATTAATTAGTGGCCTGTCCATGCTGTTGTCTGCCTTCTATATTTTTTAATATTTGTCTTTTGGAATACATATATATGAGTGTGTGTATTTGTGTGCTTGTGTGTAGATATATGTGTGTGTGTGTGTGTGTGTATATGTATATATATATATATATATATATATATATATATATATATATATATATATATATATGTGTGTGCGTGTGTATATATATATATATACATATATATATATATATGTGTGTGTGTGTGCATATATATATATATATATATATATATATATATATATATATATATATATATATTTATATATGTGGATCTATTTGATCCATCGAAATTACAGTTAATCGAAACTCACTTACCCATTTCCAGTTCTTCGTAACATCACTTCTCCAAAAGCATGGACTGCCAAAATCCTTTCCCTGTGAAAGGAACCACTTGGCCACCACGAGAAAACAACCCACACGGACCAAAACTAATCCCACCGGAATGGGGGACTTCGCAGAAAGGGCAAAGTTCATCATGGTGGCCAAGTGGTTCCCTTCACAGGGAAAGGAGTTTGGCAGTCTGTGCTTTCAGAGAAGTGACATTTCAAAGAACTGGGAACAGGTAATTGAGTTTCGATTAACTGTCTAAGTAGATCTATAAAGACAAACCAATCTGTTAGGGGAAAAATATAAAAAATAAAAAATACAATATGCTGGTTGCATAAGTGTGCTCACCCTTAAACTAATACTTTGTTGTGTGTGGACATCCTTAAACTAATACTTTGTTGAAGCACCTTTTGATTTAATTACAGCATTCAGTCTTCTTGGGTACACACCTGCCATCAATTAAAGAGACTCTGAGTAACCCCAAATAAAGTTCAGTTGTCCTAGTAGGAGTTTTCTGACATTTACTCAGTTGCCTGTTACAGCAAAAGCCATGGCTCACAGACAACTTACAAAGCATCAAAGGGATCTCATTGTTGAAAGATATCAGTCAGGAGAAGGGTACAAAAACATATCTATACAATGGAAGACAGTGAAGACAGTCATCAAAAAGTGGAGAAAATATGGGACAACAGTGACATTGAAAAGAACTGGATGTCCATCCAAAATGATGAAAAGACAAGATGAAAACTGGTCAGGGAGTCTACAAAAAGACCTACAGCAACACTGAAGGAGCTGCAGGAATTTCTGGCAATTGCTGGTTGTGTATACGTGTGACAACAATATCCCATATTCTCCATATGTCTGGACTATGGGGAATGGTTGCAAGATGGAAACCTTTTCTTACACAGAAAAACATCCAGGCCTGGCTAAAATTTGCAAAACAATAGATCAAGTCTCCCAAAGGCATGTGGGAAAATGTGTTATAGTCTGATAAGAGCAAGGTTGAACTTTTTGGCCACAATTCCAAGAGGTATGTTTGGCGCAGAAACAACACTTCACATCACCAAAAGAACACCATTGGTAGTGGCAGTATCATGCATTGGGGTTGCTTTTCTTCAGTGGGAACTGGGGCTTTAGTCAAGGTGGAGGGGAATTATGAACAGTTCCATATACCAGTCACTTTTGGCCCCAAACCTTCAGGTGTCTGCTAGAAAGCTGAAGATGAAGATGGATTTCACCTTCCAACACAACAATGACCCTAAGCATACATCCAAATTAACAAAAGAATGGCTTCACCAGAAGAAAATTAAAGTTTTGGAATGGCCCGGCCAGAGCCCTAATCTAAATCCAATAGAAAATCTGTGGGGTGGCCTGAAGTGGGCTGTGCACAAAAGATGCCCTCGCAATCTGACAAATGTGGAGTGCTTTTGCAAGGAAGAGTGGGCAAATATTGCCAAGTCAAGATGTGCCACGCTGATAGACACCTACACAAGAAGACTGAATGCTGTAATTAAATCAAAAGGTGCTTCAACAAAGTATTAGTTTAAGGGTGTGCACACACAACAAAGTATTAGTTTAAGGGTGTGTACACTTATGCAAACAGCGTATTGTACTTTTTAAATTTTTTATATTTTTTCCCCTAACAGATTTGTTTGTTTTTCAATTGAATTGTACAGGTTTTAGGTCACATTAAAGGTGTGAAAAGTTTTGAAATTATTTATTGTGGTCTCATTTTTATATCACAAAATCCTGGCATTTTAACAGGGGTGTGGAAACTTTTTATATCCACTGTATATATGGAAATACACAGCTGGTCGCAAGTAATTATTTTTATATGCATTCTGTTGTGATTAAAGTTATCCAATGCAATACATTTTGAAAAGAATGAGTATTAGGATGGTATTTCCTGAGATAGACCACTAAATTGGTATATTTAAGTTAACAAAAGTGTGGGGGTGTAGGAGGTCTGTCCCCTGCAAAAAAAACTTAAACTTCCTTTAACCCTTTATGTTCTGTTCAACTAGTCTATTGTTGATTTTTTTTTCACTGAAATGAACGTCTAATAGATTTTTTATTCAAAGATATGTCATGAATCAATATTTTAATGGTATCTTCTCTTCTTCCCAAGTGTCCTTAGTGATGCCAAGCAGTCATCTGGTATGCATGCCATTCAAGACTTCATGTGGGATAACCATAGTTGAAGTGTCTGTCATGTATTTTGCTGTAAACAGAAAGGAGGAAAACAACTGGTCCCACTGTTCATCTGTATCAATAACTTTACTTGGTATGGCTTTCAGTGTTTTATTGAACCTCTCTACTACTACATCAGTCTGCAGATGATACACCAATGTCCTCAACTGTTTAACTTTAAAGCATTGCAATAACTGATGCAGTAATCTTGACATAAAGGAAGCCTTGGTCAGCATGTATCTCTTTAGGATACCAACTTTAGAGAAGTACAGTTTTCATGTATGACATAGACAATCTTACATTTATATAAATGAAAATAAACCATAATGGCACGATCCCAGTTACAAACATTATACCTTACAAACCATGCCAACACCACTGTAGCTGCAAAAATTATGTATCACTTTTAACATGTCCAGTCATTGTCAGAGTCAACCATTACATAGTTCACTCAAATCCTGCCTTCTTTTAAATCTTGCTCCTCCTCTGCATGTGTTGATCCCACATTTCCCATTTTTTTCCTATGTAATTTGCTCCTACCCTTTTCCAAAGATCCCAGTTCCAGTTGTTTTATTCTGTTACTATCTTCATTACTTTTAGTAAAGTTGGTTTAGACTTTGATTTCCATTTTCTAGTAATTACTTTTTTGTCAGCCATCATAATTAGACTCAGTAAGGCCTTGCTATGTCTAGGTAATTCTGATTCTTTATCATAGCGCAAAAATAATTTCCCTAGTTATTCCAATCTGCGCGCCCAGCATCTCCAAAATTGCAGTCTGCAGGGAATCTTTAAAGTCTGCCAACTCATTACACTCCCAGAAAATATGTTCCTAGTTATCTCTTTCTACCCCATCACACCTCCAATATTTGCTGTCTACCTTAGGAAGAATTCTTTGGAGCTGGCTTCGGGTATACAAATGCTTATGTAAACACTTCCAGGCAAAGATCCTAAATCTTCTAGATTTTGTTGCATATTTGGAAGACATGCATATACCCCCATTGTTTCTTTGTGAATTGCTTATCTAATCTCACTTCCCAAGCCTTCCTAACTTCCTCTGATTGATCCTTATAGTTATCATACAATATTTTATATGCATTTTATTTTGTATGAAGCTGGATATGATGAATCTTTACCCTCTTTAGGAATTACAACTATCACCACTTTCTTCCAGGATGTTGGTATTTCTCCTCCTCTTAAATTACTGTTAAAAAAACTTCCAGATGTTTATCAGTTTTCCCCTCCTAGCTTCCAAACTTCCACATGAATACCATCTATTCCTGGGGACTTTCCTGTACATT
Source organism: Protopterus annectens (assembly GCF_019279795.1). Classification (NCBI taxonomy): domain Eukaryota; kingdom Metazoa; phylum Chordata; order Ceratodontiformes; family Protopteridae; genus Protopterus; species Protopterus annectens. The sequence continues at coordinate 163,565,516 of NC_056745.1, read as the reverse complement.
GGTTATATATCACCATTTTATCTCATCTCTTCCTATCCTAACTGTTAGTAATTGAGCCTCCTCTACCTCTAACATTGGCATATTTAATTCTTCCATAAACATTTTCCTTTGTACCTTTTCTTGATTTCCATATTTCTCTGCTTTATACAGACTTTCATAGAATTTTCAAAATATTTCTAATACTTCTACAGGATCACTTGTTATCTTCCTTGTTATAAGCTCCCTAAGCTTGATGACAGTCCTTTGTACTTTCTGTTGCCTGAGTCATTTTGCTAAAAGTTTTTGTGCTCTAGAGTTACTATAAAAAAACAGTTGATTAACAGCAGTCTTTTTAAACTCATGCATATTATCGAGGTAATCCCTTATTTTCTGTTTAGCATTCTGCAGTTGCTCCACTTCTTGATCTGTGAGATTCCCCCATTTTACAATACTTTAACATGAAGTTGATTATGAATCTTCTGATTAGGATTCTGTTTTTCTGATTCTTCTGATGATCTGAATTTGCCCTTATCACCTTATGAAGATTCTGATGCAGAGGACTCCATTCCTTCTGCTTCCCCTCCTGAGGATTTTTCTTTTGGCGAAACCTTACATACTCTAAGGGAGCATTTCCACTGGGAAAGCCAGGAATTTTCTGATTCAAAAAAGATGCTTAGGGATTTCCTTCTCCTACCTCAGCATAGGCCTTTAGTTATTCCTCCTGTACTAGACATTGTTGATGATACTTTTTCGGAATCTAGTTTGGCCCCTGATTCCCTGCCTTCTGCTCCCAGAAAACCTGACAGATACTACAGGGTCCCTGAGTCCCACAAGTTCCTTTTTAAAAATCCTATTGCAGATCCATAGACTATTTCACAGGGGCCCAATGGCATTAAGGCTACTACTGCTAAAAATCCTTCCCCTTCTGATAGAGACTCCAGGGCGCTGGATAGATGGGGTAAGAAGGTTTACACTTCTGCATCCTTGGCCATTAGGGCTTTAAACTGCCAGTTTCTTATGTTAAAGTATCAGCAACATGTTATTGGACTGCTTAAACAGAAAATTATGTTGATTCCTGACTGTGTGGAAAATAAAGAATTACAGGATTTAAAGCATTCTGCTGAACAAGTTGGAAAACATACTTTGCAATGTGGTTTTGATTCATTAGAGGCCTCTTGCAGGGCTGCTGTTACTGGGTCTGTGCTCAGAAGGCATGCTTGGCTTAATGAGCAATCTTTGCCTGATCATGTTAAAGCTAAGTTGTTGGATGCTCCTTTAAATCGGGAACGCCTGTTTGGCAACAAGGCTGAGGAAGTTCTTAAAAAGATGGAAGAAAAAGCTAAATCTATGCAAACTGTTAAAGATTTTTTACAAGTTCAGACTCCTAGATTTAGTAGGCACTGGCCCTCTAAGAATTGGTCCTTTCCAGCCCCTTCCAGGTCTTCTCAAGCCAAACCCAGACACAGCAAAAACCTCAGGTTTCAGTCCCAGGGGACACAGAGAACTAAGCAGTGGGAGGCCTCTACTTCCAAATCTGGGAATAATAAGACCCCCCCAATGGTAAGCTGTCTCAATGACTTCCTTTTAAAATTGCCAAGCACTTATCAACTGACTGCCCCTTTGGGGGGAAATATTGCTCTTCATGCAAAGAATTGGGAACTCATTACCCAGGACAAATAGGTTTTAAATATAGTGTCCCATGGATACAGATTTCACTTCCACACATTGCCAACACCAAGTGGGTGGCTGGACCTACCCCCAAATCAATGAGCAGAGGCCCAAAAACAAGTACTTTCTCTCTTAAGCATGGGGGCTATTCAACTGGTACCAGAAAAGGAAAAGGGACAAGGTTTCTACTCGAGACTTTTTTCCTGGTACCCAGAAAAGACAATTCATGGTGTCCTATCCTGGACCTGTCTACTCTAAACACCTTTTTGGAGCTTCCAAAATTCAAGATGCTGACTCTTCTCCAATTACTTTTTATGCTAGGCAAAGATGCCTAGTTGGCAACACTAGATTTAAAAGAAGCATACCTGCACATCCCAATCAGGGAATCTTGCAGAAGATACCTATGCTTTAAAGCAGGCTACACACACTATCAGTTCTCTGCACTTCCCTTTGGCTTATCTACTGCGCCCAGGGTATTCACAAAGTGCCTAGCTCCAGTTATTGCATTTTGCAGGCAAAGAAATATTCAAATATACCCATACCTGGATGATTGTCTAATTCAGACAGAAAGCCAGGACATACTTTTGAATCATTTGGCCTTTGTACAAAGGGTTCTAACTTGTCTGGGGTACACCATAAACAAAAAGAAATCGCAACTGGTACCCTGTCAACAAATTATATTCCTGGGAGCAAGCTTGAATACAACTTCCCAGATGGCTTACCTCACGCCAGAGAAACAAATTCATTTGACAACCTACTTCAAACAAGTGGCCACAAAAACCCGGCTATCTGCAAGACAAATACTGCAGGCCTTGGGGTTCATGGCCTCCTGCATTCTTTTAATTCCATATGCAAGACTGCATATGAGGAAACTACAGTGGTATCTAAAAAGCCTATGGTGTCAACATTCTCAGGACCTAGAAACAATGATTCCTATCATACCTTGCCTACGCCTAGAGTTCCTTTGGTGGGCAGAGGCCTGCCACCAAAACAAAGGACTACGTTTCACACCACCCCCCTGCCACCCAAACCCTAACAACAGATGCATCAGACTATACATGGGGGGGCTCACCTGGCAGGGAAGTGCATTCAGGGCAAATGGAACCCAAGTCAAATGCACCTGCATATCAATCAAAAAGAAATGTTAGCTGTACAGAATGCTCTGACAGCCTTCAAGGACCACATTCTTCCAGGACAACTAATGGTAAAGACGGACAACACCACTATTATGTGGTACATAAAAAAGCAGGGGGGTGCACATTCTTACCCCCTGTGCAGACTAGCCATGGCATTGTGGAACACAGCTTTGAGCTACCAAGTGCACCTACAAGCTCAATTTCTGCCAGGAAAATTAAATACACTTACAGACGGACTAAGCAGAAACCTCATGGACCCACACGAGTGGAAACTGGAACCTAGGACTTTCAACATGTTGACAAGCAAATGGGGGAGCCCGGATATAAACCTGTTTGCCTCTTCCCAGAACTACCAATTGGACACATTTTGCAGAAGGACTTCCCACAAACAAGCCTGGAAAGTGGATGCTCTGTCCTTCAGCTGGAAAAACCTATCAGTCTATGCCTTCCCGCCTCTGCCTCTGCTCTCCAAAGTACTACTAAAAATCAAACAGGACAAACCAAGGATGATTTTGATTTCTCCAGACTGGCCGCGTCAACACTGGTATCCCCTTCTGCACAGTGTGTCATGGTTACCTCCATGGCATCTGCCTCAGACTCCCTTCCTGCTGTCTCACCAAGAGAACCAGATTCTGCACCCTCAGCTTCTAACACTGAACCTTGCAGCCTGGCTAATTACTTATCTCTCCTTTACCATCCCTCAGCAAACCTGTGATGGATATCATTTTAGAGGCAAGGAGGCCTAGTACTAGAAAATCTTATGCTGGCAAATGGAAAAAATTCTGTGCCTGGAACCAGTCTCAAAGGATGAACACAGCAGCACCCAATTTACCTCAGATTTTACAATACTTAACTGAGATGCTTCACAAAGGCCTGTCTTTTTCCTCCAATAAAATCCACGCCTCAGCCATTTCAGCTCATTATAACACAGAACCTCCCCTCTCTCTCATCCACTGCTCAAGCAGTTCCTCAGAGGGGCCAAAAATTTGAGACCACCCAGGAGAGTGCCAACCCCAGCCTGGGACCTTAACTTTGTCTTGGAGAAACTCACTCTACCTCCTTTCAAGCCAGCTGCTACTGCAGACTTAAAATTTCTTTCTTGGAAAACAGCTTTCCTTTTAGCAATCACTTCAGCTTGAAGGGTATCTGAATTACAGGCTCTTATGGCAGTGGAGCCTTTCATCATCTTTCATGCAGACAGGGTGTCCCTCAGAACCAATCCATCCTTCATGCCCAAGGTGGTATCCAGTGTGGCTCTTAATCAGTCCATTCATTTGCCAACCTACTTTCCCAATCCACAGAATAAAGGGGAATGGATACTGCATTCCTTAGATGTGCACCGACAACTTAGATTCTACTTGGACAGGACTAAACCTCAAAGGAAATCTGAACAACTGCTGGTGGCATTTGCTGCAGGGGAAGAGGGGAAGGCTATTTCAAAGCAAACCATTTCTAAATGGATAAGCTATTGCATTCATTTCTGCTATAAGCACCATGGAAAACCTATCTCCCAGGAGATCAGACCTCACTCCACCTGGGCTGCATCTACCTCTACAGCCTTTCTTAGAGGCATCCCAACCAGGGACATCCTAGAAGCTGCTACCTGGAGTTCAGTACATACTTTCACCAAGCATTGTCATTTGCCAATTTTCTCTATATCCAGAGCTGGCTTTGCCACTGCAGCCTTGCAGGGCCTTATAGCTGGCCCTAAGCTATCTAAATTCCTTCTCCCAACCATAACTTTGGGAATTTACCCAAATGTAATGACTGCAACAGTGAAACATGAAGAACATAGTACAGTTGTGTACACTTACCATAAATGTAGATGTTCGAGTGTATTTACTGTTGCAGTCCTGGTTACCCTCCCTCCAGCCCCCTAACTTCTTTTGGCTATACCTCTACTTTCCTTTACTATGCTTAAAAGCCTTTTTGGTGTATTTGCTTTTTTGTTGGAGGTATATCTTTGTACTTTTATATTTAATTGCTTCCCATTAGGGGGGTACCTGACATCTGGGGCAAGAAAATCTGATGTAATGGTATCGGCTGCATGTTTATACCCCTGACAACCTGACGTCATGGAATAAGGGACAGCAACCAATGCAGGACCCAAGACTTTGTTAATCAGGCTGACTGAGTGCTACCTGCAAGCAGATAACCCAAATGTAATGACTGCAACAGGGAATACACTTGAACATCTACATTTATGGTAAGTGTATACAACTGTACTTTATATATTCCCTTCTGGGCCCCCCAGACACATCTTCACTATTGCAAATCAAATTCCAGTCCCCACCTGTAAGTAATATTCCTTGTTGAAAGCTGATTTTATTCTCCCAGAATTTTCTTAATCTCCATTATAGCAGTTTTATGTGGAATATAAATACATGCCAGTGTAATCCTCCTCCCTTGCCAGTAGCCCCTTAGTACTACAAATCTGCCATTATTATCTTTTATATTTTCTTCTATTACTACTGGAGCACCTCTTGCAATTAATATAAGTACTCCTGTCTTCATTTGCCCCAGGTACTCTGCTGCATAACCATCCTGAAAACCTTTCATTATCAAATTCACATGTTCAGTTCTTCCCAGTGTCTCTCCTGGAGCATAGCTATTTGCAATCTGCGTTTTTAATATAGTTCAGTACTCTTTCTTTTTTTAATTTATTTGTGAGACCATCAATGTTTAAAGGCATTATACAAAGAATCATATTCTTGAGGGATTATTATTCCCACCATTTATATATAACAGCTTTTTTGTTAAATGTCTGGTTACATGCATGCACCATTTGGCAGGTTAAACTTTTATAAGATTGTCTTTTGTCATGTCCATTTGAGACTATGTCACATCTTGCAGAATTTTTTGTTTTATCGAAAACTCTCAAACAAAAATACACACATACCCCAATACCCCCTAAAACCTATTAACTTAATAATAAGACACAAAACTGTATGCATAATAAGAACAAATGTTCTAAACTGATAGCCACACCCACAGGCTACAGACAACCAAAAAAAAGTCATTCTTGCTAAGACGCATGATACAGCCTGTGCTTTTAGTAAGTGCTATATGGTTTTGTCTTATGTTTATAGCTCTCCCAGCTAAGACAACTCTTTAATGCTTTTAGTAAACATTTTCTCCAAGTGATTTCTCTATATCAGATTGTCTTCTGGTGACACAGAAACCAGATGCAAAGTGCTAAGGATACCTCGTTTACTAGAAAAAAGCCTTATAATATTCAATATTATTTTCCATTTATATGTTTTGTAGTAAACTTGTTACTGAATAAATCCTAAGGTTAACCCAGTCATTTCACTATGCAAGCATGAGAAAAAGAACACTATTTTTTTCTTTTCTCATGTTCTCATAACTAGACATTTCCTCTTTCTCTTTTTCTACCACATTGCAGTGCCTACATTTCTTAAAACTGAACAAAGAAAAAGAGAGAAGAAGGGAGAAAAAAACTTATTTATATTAGTATCCCCTTCACTTTAAAAAAGAACTGAGAAAAACTATACTATATAGCTACATTTAAACATTACCATTAAGAAAAACAAAACTGTTTTACTTAAGTTAACTTTCTCCCTTCCCCCCCTCCAAACTAGTTGTCCAAAGTTGTATGACATAATGTAGGGCATATGCTTTAGAGTCACTACAAGTTTAACCAAGACCACAAAAATCCAATATTTCCAAATCCTCTTGTTCTGCCATGTTTCACAAGTATAATTATTACTTTATAAATCTGCATTTGTCTGTTTCCAAGTGGGATGACTCACCACAAGACCGATAAGTAAGCCTCAATCCTCACCACTGGCTACAGTGGGGGACGAACACTGGGAGGATGACAGGTACACACACAGTATTTCTAGATGCAGCTTTCGGCATCAAGTGCAATTTCCCTTAAGAGCACATAGGGACCAGAGTCAGTCTGGGGCTGGTTTCTCCTTCTTTCTCCATATCCCCAATAAGACTCCTCACTGGCACAGCTATAGAGTTTACATCTAAGCTGAGTGGCCAAGCCAAGACCTCCAGCATGCTCTCTGTCCAACCAGTGCTTCATGTCCCTGCCCAAGTAGCTAACACACACAATCTTTGAGGTTTGAATTGTACACACACACACACACACACACACACACACACACACACACACACACACACACACACACACACACACACCTACCTGGAAAAGGCTGGCACAGGCTTACTAGCTATGCCCCCTTTTGCCCAGGCTATAAGATACTTATCACTGCCACTAGCCAACTCCTTCACAGCTATTTAAGGCCCTTGACAAAAGATGTTCAGTCTTACTGGGTAATGTTGCTATCAGTACAAACTGTAGTATGACCATGAACAAGGCTGTTAGGAGTGTCCCATACAGTGTCACCAAATAAATATGCAAGTACTCTCAAAACTTAACTATGTCTCACAAAAATCAGCTACAGTGAAATGTTTAACTGTATTTAATAATAAATAATAAAAGAACAAGAAAATATTCAGTATATATTCACAGTGGCATCAGAGTTCAAAACCACAGGAAATATTTAAAACAACATTGCAGGACAGTCTCAAATAAATAAAGGAAAATATCTAAACTATGCTTCACTATATTTATTTTATTTATTTATTTTTATTTTACATTTGTTGACCGGGCTAGTCTTACTGGATACATGTCCATTTTCAGCAGTGGCCTGAGGAGAAAAGCTCCACTATATACTAGTAAATAATAAAAACAAAAAATAGCACAATAATATACAAATTATAAGCATGTAGAGAACTATTCCCATGTAGCATAGTAACAGTGCAAAAGCAATTTAGCAAAACTATAACATAGAGTGAGGATTTATATTCCAAATTCTTTGCAAGAGTAGGAATAGTACAATTAAAAAAGAAATAAAGTAGTAACTCACACAAGACTCTATTCAACTATTTACAGTATTAACAATTTTGATAAACGTTTTGTGCCAGGGCACTAGTTTTAAGAAGCAGATTTCTACAGCTGGGAGCAACATGTAGATTTAGATACAAGGTGAGATGACAGGTTGCAGTAATATAACAAGTATAAAGGTTGCAGTAATATGACAAGAATAAAGAGAAGTTGAATTTATAGGAAAAAGTAATATCCATGTGGATGGTAGGTGAGCTACAGAGGAGGGGTAGTACTAGTGATAAGGACAAGTAGAAGAGTAATGGAGAGAGCTGAAAAGAGAGTTGGATGCTGAGGTCAGTCAGGATTCGAGCAAGGGCATAGCCAGTGAGATTTAAAATAGTTCCTTAGTTGTTTCTTGAAAAGTTGTGATGAGCCTAGAGTGGTCAGTTCTATGGGAAGTTTATTCCAGTATGAGCCAATGGCATTTGTAAGCAAGGAGTCCCCAGCTTTGTTGTGTGTTTTGAGAGTGGCTACTAGTAGTTTGTTAGCTGAGCGAAGGGAAGTAAGATTCCTGTAAGGGACAACAAGGTTATTTAGTATGGGTGTATTAGAAGGGTAATGGAGAATTTTATAGGTGATAACTAATTGATGTAGGAGAATAAGATTTTGAAGTTCAAGCCAGTCAAACTTTTTGAGATTAACACAATGATGGGTGTGAAATGGGGAACCTGTGGCAAACCTGGCAATGCTGTGGTAGGCTGTGGCAAGTTTCTGAAGGTTAGATTTTGAAAGGTTTATAAAAGATGGGGAGGCATACAATAATGTAGAGATAAGATGAGTTTGGGCTAGAGACACCCTGGTAGTTGCTGTTAGAAAGGGCTTAAGTCTATAGAGGGCACCTATCTTTTTATTAACAGCTTTGATGGTTAGGTCAATGTGGTAATCATAGTTTAGTTGATTATCTATTGTAACACCTAGTAGTTTAGTGGAACAATCAGGTGTAATGATAGTGCCATTGTCAGACACAATAGAAAAGGAGAGAGGGGCAGATTTAAGGGTTGGAGAGAAAAGTAATAATGTGTTTTTTTTGGGGATTAAGGAGGAGACAGATATCTTGGAACCGTTTTTCTGCTGCTGTAAAGACTTTTTGGGTGGAAGAATGAAGTTCAGATGGAGATACAGCAGAACAAATGAGAGTTGAATCGTCTGCATATTGAATACATGAGGATGTTGGGAGTGAAGTAGACAGGTTATTTATAAATATGGAGAAGAGAAGGGGTCCTAAGATGGATCCTTGAGGGACACTGATAGTGACTGGGAGCTGAGAGGATAGATGGCTGTCCCAAAGGACTGCTTGTTTTCTATCTTTCAGATAAGAGTCAAACCAGTGCAATGCCGAAGATTCAAGTGAGAGAGATTTCAAAGTGTCTAGCAAAAGTTGATGGTTGACCATATCAAAGGCTTTAGAGAGGTCAAGCAATAAAGCAGAAGAGTATAGGTTGTTATTGCGATTTTTGTTGATAGTGTCTGTGAAGGAGAGAAGAGCAGTGGAAGTGTTATGGAAAGGTCTAAAACCATGTTGGGAATCTGAAAGTAGGCTATTATGTAAAAGATTATGCAAAAGTTGTTGGTGTATACAAAGCTCCATAATTTTAGATAGTGGTGATAATAAGGCTATATGACAGAAATTAGAAAGTTCATTAGTGTTTTCTCCTTTATGCAGAGGAATGATATGGGAGACTTTCCAGAGGGAAGGGATAGTAGATTTGGTTATTGTTCTGTTAATTAAGATGGAGACTGGGTATGCTAGTTCTGCTGCTGCTAGCTGCAGATATTCAGCTGGTAGTTGGTCGGCTGAAGGAGTGCATGGTTTAAGTTTTGAGAGTAACTTGTGTATATAGGTTGTGGAGACTGTACTAAATGTTAGAGTGGGGGTGTTATTTTGAGGAGAGGTGTTTTTAAGGGAAGTGTGGGGAGTCATGTTCTTTGCTAGAGAGGTGACTGTTTCAGAGAAGAAGTTGTTGAATGTATTGGCTATTAAGTTGGGTGGGGTCTGTGCTAAGTTAGCTGGAGTAGGTGTTTTGGTATTCCCTGAATGGAGCAGTTTATTGATTCCTGACCAGAATTTTTTTGGGTTATGATTTTGATTTTCTTGATATTGAAGGTAATCATTTTTTTTATCAAGATGGGTAAGTTTTTTTGTGGTATTTCTAAGGTGTTTGAAGTTTTGATGGTCAGTTGGGTTTTTAGTAGTTCTCCATTTTGTCCATAGTTTATTCCTTAATAGCATTATTTGCTTGGTTTCTTTAGAAAGCCAAGGGGCAGCTTTGGATCCCGTTCTAATTAAGCGTGAGGGGGCGTGATGCTCAAGAATTTGGAGGAATGTGTTGTTGAAATGGGCAACTGCTTCCTCAAGTGGAAGGTGTTTTAGAGCTGACCAGTTACACATTGTTTGAGTTCATTGAGGAAAACAGGAAGGTTAAAGTTGTTTTTGTTACGTATAGTACGATAGCTGGCCTGATTGAGATTGTTATTTTTTTGTTTAGTGATGTAGGTGAGAAGATGGTCGCTGATATTGTCAAGGAGTATACCAGTTTTATATGAGAGGGGATTATTGTTGACCAATATCCAGTCTGAGATGGCTTGTTTATTGGTAGATTTGTGAATGCTAGTTGGGGGGTTTATGGTTTGTTGAAAATTAAAGAGGTTGAGGTGATAGGTGGACTTGGGGGATATGCAGGAGTTCCAATCAATATTGAAGTCTCCTAAGAGTATGGTTTCCTGAGGAAAGCTACAGGAGAGCCAGCTAAGAATGTTTTCAAGTGTATTTAAGTTGTTGCCAGGAGGGATATAGGAAGATATTATATATATGGCTTTGCTTTTATTTACTTGGAATTTGCTGCAGAGTATTTCAGCATTTGCAGGGGAGGGAGGCAGGGAGTCAATAGAAGACACCTGCAGTTCAGATTTATAAAGTAAAGCAACTCCACCACCCTTTTTGTTTAGACGATCCCGCCTTAAAATGCTATAGCCAGGGGGAGTAATTTCATTGTCTTTGGTGCCTGGTTTAAGCCAGGTTTCAGTAAGACAGAGAATATCAAATGAGTAGAGGTCAATTAAAGATGGAGTTGTGTAATTTTATTGTTAATGCTACAAATATTTAGGTGTGCTATTGAAAGGGAGTTAGAAGAGAAAGGTGAACTCAAATTGTTAGTAGTTTGGTTTGAGAGGGTGTGGAGGAGGGAATTATTTGGGCCAGGGTTGGGGTGAATGTCCCCGTGTAACAGTAAGAGTATTTGAGGGAGTGGAAATATTTTTGAGTTTTTAGAGGGCATTAGGTAGAACTTTCTAGTTGTGTGATACCTGTTATGGAGTACTCTGTGATAGTGTGGGGGAAAGTAAGGGCAGGATGACAGGAGGTTAATATAGGTTTGTTCAGCTAGGGGAAGGACAGAGCTAATGTGTTTAGCTAAGCTAGGAGATCTGCTAAGGGTGTAGTACTTGTAGGAAGTAAGGGTATAGTATAAAAGAAGGATGTTAAGGAGCAGGAGTAGATAAAGTAGTTTAAAAGGCAAGGGCATGTTGAGTTTGGTGAGCTTGGCAAGGTTGGAAATTAGTAGTATTAGGAAGGTAGGGAATGGGGTGTGGCAGTAAGACAGGAGTGGAGAGTTTGTAAGTGTGAACGAGGCAGGAAATTTGATAGGATGTGAGAAAATTGGGGGTGTGGCTGAGCAAGTATAAGTGTAGGGGTACTAGGGGTGGGTGGGAATTGGGGGTAGGGTAGGAGAGCGGAGTGAGCCCGCAGGGCGAACGGAGCGGGAAGAGCCAGAGAGAGGACCAGGGCACAGAAAACAATCAGTGAGAAGTGAAAGAAGCATTGGGTACAGTGCAAGGTAAGAGTGGAGTATAAGATGAAGTACAGAGAGGAAAATAGGTAGATTGGGAGAGATAAAATAATTGTTTGGGGGCTCAGAGAAGTAGTAAAGTTGGGTGTAGTAGAGAGATAAAATGGGGTTAATACCAGAAAGATATCAGGAAAAAACAAACCTCTAGTGAGATCATTAGGGATATATAGTTTACTAGTGAATAGGGTGCCACCTAGTGGCCAAACTAAGAAATAACGAGAGACAGAGCAAGCAGAGAGCAAACTGCTGGGATATGATGAAGTAGAGGAGAGAGTTATCCTAAGGACAAAGACGCAGAGGGAGGGTAAGAGTGGGTAATTTAACTACTAAAGGAGGGGGGTAGGCTGCTGGTTAACTTGGGAAGGAAGTCAAATAGCCTGGAGTGATGTAAGTTAAAAATACATTAGCAGGACATACTTTCAAAAGAGGACTGTTCAGGGTAGAAAGTCTTAGTGGGGAGGACAAACAAATCCTATTCAGGACTCTGTTCTTTAACTTGGATTCCACAGGGCCTCTTTAGAGTGGATAAGGCAGGAACTCAGGTACACAGGGCTGGTGAAATATAAGGAAGAGATGGAATACAAATAAGTAATCTCAACAGTCACAGGGTGTAGATAAGAGACAACCAATCATAGTACCTTAGCATCTAAGTCTAAAGACATAACAAATGACTGTCCTCTTAACACAGTGTAGAGCAGGCACACCAGAGATGATTAATACATAGCAGGAACATACAATCAGAATGCAGTTATTTACAAAATGTCTGATTAGGTATAAAACAATTCCCTCTATGCAGCTATTTGATCCTATATGCCTTACTCCTTGAAGGAGGAATACCTACACTATGTAATTACAGCAATTATAACAATTCCTGACTGAATCTAAGAGAATTAATATCCTAGTTAACTTACTTAAAGGCAGATTTGGTGAATGGATCTTCTAGTTGTTGTAGTCAGGTCCAAGACAGAATGCAGAATGCTGTGCCTCTCCAAGAGACTTTTTAAATTAATATCTCAAATTTTACTGCTGGGATAGCTTGCAGAATGACATAATTTCTTGTCATCTGACTCTATCCCACTTGAAACATCCACTGCTGGAAGCTGACACCATTTAGCATACACCGTTGAAAATACATAGACCTCAGCTCTTTGGCAGGGGATGGAAGTCATAAAACAATTATATCCCTTCACATTTCAAGACTAGTAATTATTTCACCTTAGAGTCAATACAGAGAGCTCCGTAGTATAGGCATTCTGTATCTAGCTCCCATGAAGTAATTTAATTTCACCTATTTAATGAAGTTAACCTCCTGCATTCCAGTTTCCACTGTTAAAATATATACATTTAAACAGTTACAACAGTGTACATACATTTCTGTTCTCTTCCAGCAGGGTACACTGTGAATACATCATTAAGCTCAGTAGTTTACAAAATACCTTTTTTAACACACATGTCTGTACAGGACAGTTTGATATACACATGACATACAGTTCAAATACATTTGTAACACAAGCATCTTATATAGATCATGTTGATATTCACATGACATATACTATTTACAAAATTCCAGAGAGCTTGGCTGGCAGTATCTCCTTTTGTCATACTTCTTCCCCCAGTCGAAGACTCAAGTTAGTTTTCAAGTGACCCATAAGAAACGTTACTTGAGAGGAATGAGCCTATCTGGGAATACCTTACCTCATACCCTCTCTTAAGATCCCAGCTACCTTTACATTGCTGCCCCAGTACAGTGCTGCACTGTCATATTATATGCCTGCAATCCTAGGCTCCACCATAGTAATTTGGAATTTTGTTCGCAGGCTCCCTGTAGCCATAGATCCCCCTCAGACATCTCCTGCCTTCTACTGCAAATACTTAGCTTCAGGGCTTCCCTATCATGGTAAGATTTCATGGTGTTAACATGGTACAGTTTGTGCCCCTGCCTCCTGCCTAGCAGTTTTACCATGTAGTTAACAGCACTGGCCTTCCTTGCCACTTTGAAGGGTCCCTCCCAAGCTGCCTATGGCTTGTTGTGTCTGATAGGAATGAGAACCATAACCTGCTGCCCCACAGATTGCCCTTTGGCTCAAGCATTCCTGTTATACAAGACTTTTTTTCTGATGTTGGGCTTCTGCCAGGTTCTCCTGGGCCAAGCCCATGAGTTTCCTGAGCCTTGCCCTGAGGTTTAGGACATATGCCATAACAGACTCCTTGTGATATTCACCCTCACCCTCCCACTCATCATAAATCAAATCTGGAGGTCCCCTCACCCTATACCCATACAGCAACTCAAAAGGTGAAAAACCTTGCGGATTCCTGGGGCACTTCTCTGTAAACAAATGACAGGTGGGACAAATATGTGTCCCACTCCCTCTTAAACTGGTCTGCAAATGCCTGTAGCATGGTCTTTAGTGTAGAGTTTAACCTCTCCACAAGACCATTAGTCTGGGGATTGTAGGGGGTGGCCTTTAGGTGCTTCACCCCACATTGTTTCTGCTGACAAGCCAGCTGGTCTGACATGAAATTTGCACTTCTGTCAGTCAGTATTTCTTTTGGGAAACCTATCCTGCTGAAAATCTTTAACAAAGCATTTGCCTACCTTTTCTGCCTCAATGGAGGACAGAGCCACTGTGTCAGGGTATCTGGTAACATAATCTACTACCACTAAGATATACTTCTTTCCTGTGGAACTTGGGGTACTCAGAGGCCCCACAAGATACATTGCTACCCTCTGAAATGGCTCCTCAATCACGGGCAAAGGTAGCAAAGGAGATTTCACCTTGTCTCCTGCCTTGTCTACTATGTGGCACTGCTCGCATGTCATGTAGAACCCTGTTACATCCCTGGAAATCCCAGGCCAGTAAAAGTTCTGCATAATACATCTCTTTGTATGCTTTATGCTTATATGACCTGCAAAGGGAATGCCATGGCTATGGCTAGAAGTGCCAGTCAGTAGGGTCTGGGCACTACCAACTGCTGTAGTCTCTCACCCTCTAGCCCTCTCTCAGAGGTCCAGTCTCTATACAGTAAACTTTTGTCCTTGGGAATCAGGTGCCTGCCTAGCTACATCCCTCAAGCCTTGTATTGTAGGATCTGACAGCAGAGCCTGTCTCAGTTCTCTCTTTGTAACCCTTCCCAGCTCCCCTTTCACAGGAAGTCTAGTATCCTCTGATAGCGGTGCTTCACTGTCATCCTGGGGGCTAATACTCACCTCTGCACTTGCAGTCACATTGTCCAAGGGAACATCAGTACCCACAAGCAGCTGTGGCTCACCTTCAGATGCACTGGTACAGGGTAGCTCCCTCCCTGAAGTAGCCACCACAACAGTCAAGTGTGCAGTCTGTTTGGGTCACCTCCAGGCTACCAGACCCACATGCTTGTCTCCACGTTTGACTGCATGTAACTGCATGCACACAAGGTACTGCATTATTAAAAATTATTCCCTATCAGGACATCTGCAGGGATATCCTTAAACACACCTACTTGCTTGCTTCCTTTTCCACTCTCTCAGTCAAGGTGAACCCTAGCCAAAGGTATCTGGAATGGGGTCCCTCCTAAAGCTGTGACTAGAGTAGACTGCCCAAGCAAGTAGTGCTCCTCTTTAACCATTGCAGGCTTCACAATGGTTAGGTCAGAGGCTGTGTCTCTCTTAGCAGTGGCCTGTTTCCCACCCCTTGTGGTAGTTTGGTACCCTTGTTGTCTCCAGACAGCTTACTGCTGGCATTCTGTCATTCCCATTTACTGGCTCTCCTGCAATTTGTTCCCCACCTTGCCTCCATGGATATCTATATGCTACATGGCCCCACTGGTTACATTTAAAACATTTAACCCTTGTTCCTGGCCATGTACCTGAACTAGTGGCTTCCCCTGTTACTGGTGGACTCAGTTGGGGTGGTCTAGGCTGCCTATTACGGGTTCCCTTAGACCCATGTGCAGCACTGGGTATCCTTTTCCTGTGCAGTGAGGCCCTGCTTGCTAGGTATAGCTCTCCCTTTTTCCTCAAATCATCTGAGTTATTACAGTTCCTATCTGCTAACCAGATTCTCATGTCCTCAGGCAAAGTGCTAAGGGCTTGTTCCTTCACCAAAAGGTCTGCCAGCCCTTCAGAGGTGGTGACCTGACATCCACTCACCCATCTATGAACATAAGTACTTAGTTCAGCAATATATTCACACACACTTTCATCTGCCTTGTGTCTATGCTCATGAAACTTTTTTTCTATAAGCTTCAGGTGTTAACTTAAAACACTCTAATAAACAATTTTAACAGTATTATTATTTAAGCAATCAGTATCAGACAATTAAGAAACAAAAGTTACAGCTTTACTATGGAGTAAGGTGGTCAGGCACCATACCCAGAGCCTTTGGTCAACATTATACTGTTTAGAAACCCTTTCAAGCATGTGAATGAAACTATCAAAATTTTCATCCTCTGTAAATTGTGAAAGAAATTTACTGACCTTTATTGCTTCTGGAGTTTGGTTACTCCCTTCCCCATTACCTCCATGACCCTGGCGAAGAGTCAGCATCTCCTTTTCTTGTTGCCTCTGCCTCTCATTTTCTTCAGCTTCCAGATGTCTCAGTCTCCCTGCAGATTCTACTTCGACCTCCAAATGCTACAGTCTCTCTGGTGATTATATTTCCAAACATTTGGCCTCCGGTTTAGTCTCCTTAACTCCAGATGGATTTTTAAGTCTTCTGAGGCAAGGTTAAACTGTCCATTTTCTAAGAGTTGTACATCCCCAAGGCCAGTCTGGTTGTCCTCCTGGTTGCTGGTCTGTGATGCAGCTTTGGTTAAGGCTGCAATTATCTCTGCTTTAGTCAGGTAGGCATGCACCAATCCTTTGTCCTGGCACATCTCAGCCAGCTGGCTCCTTGTCAGCTTGCCATACTCCTCTGCTGACATCTTTGCCTGCTCTCTCTGACTAACTAAGCTAACAAAAAATAAATAAAACTATTGTGATATGAAACTCTGAATATTGACTGTGTGGCTGCTTGAGAGTACAAACACCTTCTTTAGTGACCACTGTTTACAGGCTACAGGAGTTCAATATCCACGCCACTGAATCCCAGTAAGTGATGTGGTGACCCCACCACTGCCATAAATTAAATGTGATGAGCCACCACTGGACCAGTAATCAAGGAGCTTCAATTCTCACCACTGGCAAATGTAGGGGGAACGTACACTGAGAGGATGACAGGTACACACACAGTATTTCTCGATGCAACTTTCTGCATCAAGTGTAAAATCCCTTAAGAGCACATAGGGACCACAGTCAGTCCGGGGCTGGTTTCTGTCACTTTCTCCAGATCCCCACTAAGACTCCCCACTGGCACAGCTGTAGATTTGAGATCTCAGCTGAGTGACCAAGCCAGGAACTCCAGCATTCTCTCTGTCCAACCAGGGCTTCGTGTCCCTGCCCAAGTAGCAGGCACACACTTTGATGTTTGATTTATACAGGCAAACACACCTGGGAAAGGCTGGCACAGGTTTACTAGCTATTCCCCCTTTTGCCCAGACTGTAAGGTAGTTATTATCACTGCCACCAACCAACTCCTTATCAGCTACTTTAAGGCCCTTAACAAAGGATGTCCAGTCTTACTGTGCAATGTTACTATCAATACAAATGGTAGTTTGAACAAGAGCAAGGGTATTAGGAGTGGCCCATACAGTGTCACCAAATAAATATGTAAGTACTCTCAAAACTTAAATATGTCTCACAAAGATCAGCCACAATGAAAGATTTAAATATATTTAATAAATAATAAATGAACAAGAAAATACTCAGTATATACTCACAGTGACATCAGAGTTTAAAACCACATGAAATATTTAAAACAACCTTGCAGGACAGTCTCAAATAAAGAAAAGCATCTAAACTATGCTTCACTATATTCCTCACTGAATCTAAGGGAATTACTATACTCTATTTAACTTCCTTAAGAGCAAGGAATATGTGATGATTGGATCTTCTAGTTGTTGTCAGATCCAAGACAGAATGCAGAATGCTCTGTCTCTCTTAGAGACTTTTTCAATTAATATCTCAAATGTTCCTGCTGGGATAGCTTGCAGTATGACATCATTTCTTGTCATCTGACTCTATCCCAGGTGAAACTCCACTTCTGGAAGCTGACAGCATTCAGCATCTACCTATGAAAATAGATAGACCTCAGATCTTTGGTAGATGCTGGAAGTCATAAAACAATTACAGCCCTTCACATTTCAAGACTAGTAAGTATTTCACCTTAAAGACATTACATCGAGCTCCCTAGTATCAACAGTCTGTCTCTTGCTGCCATGAAGTAATTTAATTTCAGCTATTTTCTGAAGTTAACCTCCTGTATCAAGTTTCCACTGTTAAAATATATACATTTAAATAGTTACAATAGTGCATGTACATTTCTGTTCTCTTCCAGCAGGGCACACTGTGGATACATCTTAAGCTCAGTACTTTACAAAATGCCTTTTTTAACACACGTCTGTACAGACTAGTTTGATATACACATGACATACAGTTCTTATACATTTGTAACACAAGCACCTTATATAGATCATGTTGATATTCACAAATGATATATACTTATTTACAAAATTCCAGATAGCTGAGTTGGCAGTATCTCCTTTCATCACACCAAGTTATGATTTTATTCTGCAAACATTAATAACATGAAGCAGAGTATATGCTTTAAAGTCCCACAAGTTTAACAAAGCTGAAGGAAGTCCAATATTTTCAGAGTTTCTTGTTATGTTATGTTTCGCAAATATAACAATTGAGTTATTATCCAACAGTTGTCAGTTTCCAGGTTACTAATGTTAATCCTGTTCATCTCCATCTCCCAAATCCTGTCTCTGTTTCATTTCCAACATATTCCCAATTATTGTAGTTGATTCTTATGTTTTCTTCCTTCTCTCAGGTAATTGAAACATTGGAAAAGATTTCACGGGCTCAGTCTCTCTGTAGTCCTTATCACCAGGAGAACACAAAGCAGAACCTCCTTCTGATTCACATCTCACCCCTTGTTGGACAAACTTTTGTATTTCCTCCTTAGCATGTATGTCATCAAAAAATGATTTTGTCACTCCAGGGAAAAACACTTTGAAGATGGCTGGGTACAGCAGTTTGAATCTCATGTCTGCTTTTCGACATTCCGTAAATAATGGGATATATTTACTCCTCTCCTGCCTGGTATACACTGAGTAATCATTCTCCACAAACACGCTACTGCCTCCCACTTTTAGCACTTTGTCCCTCTGCCACATTTTTATTAGAATCAACTCCCCCCACCACTAAGACTGCATCTTTACTATTAAAGGTCTACATTGTTTTCCAGTAACCAGATCTGAAGCATACATGCGATGTGCCCCTTGAATTAATGGTTCCTGCTGTGGAACACCAGTCCAGCTGCCCATTTGTGTCCCTATAAAATTAAGACAGCCTGTTCCCTCCAACCTCTCCAGCACAGCACAAAATCCCAGGTTTTTCCTCTGTGCTCTATCCTCCAACTGTATTATTGTTTTAAATTCCTCCTTAGCATGTATTTCATCAAAAATGATTTTGTCCCTCCAGGGAAACACACTTTGAAGATGGCTGGGTACAGCAGTTTCCCAAAGCTTTACATTTATTTTATATTCTACTTCCCTGATGCTCTACTAAATCTGGCTGGGTACAGCAGTTTCCCAAAGCTTTACATTTATTTTATATTCTACTTCCCTGATGCTCTACTAAATCTGCTTTTAAATTCACACAGATAAACAGACACCTTTAGGTACTGACCTGGGCTAGCTGGTATTCCCTTCCTCTTCCTCTTGAGAGTTTACTTATTCCTCCCCTGAGCTGCGGCACCATCTTTAAATACTAAAAACCTCTGCCTGACTACACTCTGTTTCTGTCTGTCCCACGGGCATCCCTCAGTAGTGTTCACAACTGTAAGTACCATTTGTACTTATGATTGTACTTACATATCGAATCAAAAAAACTGATGTAGAAAGGCACCATCTTTTGCTTAGCTTTTCTGCCCTTGCTTCATAGGAATCCCCAGTAGTGTACTTGCTTATACCGTATTCCATTCTTTTTTAATTAGTACTCTATTGAGTCATAATTTACTGCATGTCCCTTTCTAAAATCCCTGGCATAACTGCATTATTTTCCTACTTCTCAGTGAACTGCAGCTCCCCATTGCTGCATAAATAATAAAAACAAACAGAAAGGTAACATTCAAACCAAAACAATAGGCTGCCCTATTTCTGTAGTTGCTAACCTTCTCACTGATTGTTGTCTGTATGGCTACTCCTTCTCCTCCCAGAAGGTGTAACCCGCTCCGTTTACCCTTCTGGCTCACTCCGCTCCCCTACCCTGCCACCAAATCCCACAAGCCCCCACTACTTGTACTTTTATACATCCCCTGACTCCTCCTCACCCAACACATCTCTACTCATAATACACCTAAGCCAAACACCACCCACCTGTAAATCTACATCATCCCAAACATCCACCCCTCTTACAATGCTCTACATAACATATCTCCCTATAACCCCATTTGCCCTACTAATCTCTCTCTCTCTCTCTTCTCTTACCTATTTCACACTTTTTCTCAACCCTTGCCATAACTCTCACACACACTCCACTACATCTTACCATCAACCTCGCTTCCCATCCTACTCATCCATTTCACATGAACTCTTTACCTCTAACCAAATCTATTTTTTCAAACCAAAACTGCTCCCAACCCCCCCTTACTTGCCTCTTAAATGTGGTACCAGAAAATCACTACTCTCACACAACCCAAGCTACCCTTGCGCAACAAACTGCCTCACTCTTCTACTCCACCACATCTCTCTCTCTCTCACTAGCCAGTGACATCCACCCCAACCCCAGACTCATCCCTAACATCAATCTCACCAAACCCCCCACTCAACTCACAAACTCAAAGTCCATTCACCTTACAACACTTAATGCACAAAGCCTAAAAAACAAACTCCCTAACCTCCATGCCTGACTCTGCCATAACCACCCTAACATTACCGACACTTCTGAAACCTGGCTGAAAACGTATATAAAAGACAGTGAAATCCTACCACCAGGTTTCCAAATCAATCACAACAACAGAGCCCACAAAAAGGGAGGTGGAGTAGCAATAATCTACCCCACCTCCCATAACATAACTCCCTACTCCAATAAAATACCAATTTTTTCCAACGCTGAAATTATAATAGGTTTACGAAAAATAAACAACCACAAGTCCATATGTATTGCTGCCCTCTATATTTCCCCTGGTGATAATATCAAAACTCTTGAAAACCTCCTGTCCTGGTTCTCCTCCAATATAAAAACTGAAACCTATATACTCGGTGATACCAACATCAACTGGAATACTATTAACTCTGAAGCCCCATCCCACACAATCAACCTGTACAACTTCTCCCAACTAATACAGTCTCCAACTAGACCAAATAAAGATGGTACCTGTGGTACCATCATTGACTGGATCCTAACAACTCACCCAAACCTTATCACCAAAGCTGCAACATTACAAACTTCTACTCTTCTCCCACACTAGTAGATCTACCACACTTTCATTCTCTGTCACATCTAACAATAGATTCATAGATTAGTACTAGGCTAACTGCCCCTGTCGGCCATTTTGTAAGCCTAGCGAATTGCCCCATGTAAGAATTGAACCCTGCACTTTGTGTCTGTAAGGTGAACACCTTAACCATTATGCCAATGCCCTCCCCCCAATGGTACCACTATTTCCCCAGATTATCACACCAAACTGCTAGGGGTTATCATAGACAATAATCTCAAATTTGACCTACAGGTCAACAAAACCATACAGACCATCAATAAGAAGCTTGGATCACTGGATAGAAACAAGACATTTTAACCCCACTGGCTAGGACTGCAACTGCCCAATCACACCTACTCTCTACTCTTTTATATGCCTCACCTGTACTCTCAAACCTCAATAAATCTGAACTAAGTAAGCTGTCCAATAGCTACAGTCATATTGCCAGATTCACCACTGGCTCCGCCTATAGAACCCACCACTGCCACAACCTTAAACAAATAGAAAGGCTAGAACTACCCAGCTTAATTCAATTCAATCAACTCTTAATAGCGCACAAAATTTTGTACCACCCTGAGGATACCCCCTCACTTAAAAATATTATTAAGCCATATAGCAACCTGAGAGCCCTATGGTCAGCCGATAAACTACTGGTCCAAATCCACAAAGCTAATAACTGTTGGTGAATCCCTGTTTGCCAGCTTCATTGACAAAACCTGGAATTCATTGCCAAACTATATAACCCTACAATCCTCCAAAAGTCTCTTAAAAAATAACCTCACACAGTATCTCAAAGTGAATTGGCTATGCCCATGTACCAACCCTGATTAAGTTATAAACTGAAAGCATATTCTGTAATTATCATAACTTGTAACTAAGTCACCAACTTTGCTTCCAATCTGATGTCTCTTACTTTTAATTGTGTCTGTCCATGAGAATTGTGAGTCCATACTAGGGAACACTACTAAGCCATTGTATATAATCACTTTGTTTTTATAATTGTTTGCTAACTTCTGTGTAATCCAGGTAAGTTTGTCTATGTGGAGCTTTTCTCCCTGGGCCTCCACTGAAAATGGACATGTATCCAGTCAGACTATCCCGGTAAACAAATGTAAAATAAATAAATTACCTGATCCTCTCAGCGATCACCTACCAGCCTTCGCCGACCATCTTCCATCTCCACTGCATAAACAACACCACTACATCCAAACCCACAACCTCTCCTCTTTCAACCCTCTAACTTTCTCCAAATGCTTAAAGCATACTGACTGGTCCCCTCTAAAAACCCTTCCTCTAGATGATGCCGTTTCCTACTTCAACCATTCATTCCTAACCCTTCTTAATCAGCAAGCCCCCCCCCAAACCAAATGCATTAAAACCAATCCCTGCTCATGGTTATCAAAAGATACTAAACTAGCTTTGCACCAAAGGGACAAAAAATGGAAACAATATCAAAAACATAAAAACCC
Organism: Protopterus annectens; assembly: GCF_019279795.1. Classification (NCBI taxonomy): domain Eukaryota; kingdom Metazoa; phylum Chordata; order Ceratodontiformes; family Protopteridae; genus Protopterus; species Protopterus annectens. Next base: position 163,542,932 of record NC_056745.1, on the reverse strand, counting down.
TAACACCTTCCTAGAGTATAAGCAACTATGAAACTCTGCAAAAAAATAATAAAGACCGCAAAGCCCTCTACTCCAAACTCCAGTCCTTGCACTCAACAAATCCCAAAAAATTCTGGGACTCCATCTCATCCATGCTGCATCCTGGCAACAAAGAAAACCCCTGCCCATACCCCAATCTCTCCAACCTTGAAACAGCCAGCCAGTTCAACTCATTCTTCGCAGACTGCATAGCTAAACTATCAGCCTCCTTCCCACCCTCCCTCCTCCTCCACCACCCCCTCCTGCCCCAACCACCACCCCAATCATCAACCTTCCTCCACATCCTTCTGTCTCAAGCCCATCCCCACAAGCACTATACAAAAAACTTCTCCTCAAACTTCAACCCTGTCGTAATGCACCTCAACAACCTTCCACCCACCTTCCTCAAACAATCTGCAGACAGCATTGCCTATCCCATCTCTATTCTTATAAATAGATCCATACAAGAATCATACGTCCCTTCAATCTGATGCCATGCTTACATTATCCCCCTTCACAAAGTTGGCAAAAATACTGATACCACCAACTTCAGGCCTATTGCCATCTGTTCCCCTCTTTCTAAAATTCTAGAGAAAACAATACAAGCATAACTCATGGGACACCTAACACTAAACAATCTCCTCTAACCTACCCAACACAGTTTCTACCCTGGTCACAGCACCATGACTGCCCTTCTTTCCTTTCTTGAAACCATAAACCTCAAACGCGACTTAGGCAAGTTTGTATCCACACTATTCCTAGATCTGTCAAAGGCCTTTGACACCATCTCACACACCCTTTATATCCCAACTCTCCACCCTACATCTCTCTCCCACCACCATCGCCTGGATTTTCCAGCTACTTGTCCAACTGCCAACAAGTTGTCCAATGGAAAGCTTCAACCTCCCTCTTCCTTCCCACACCCACAGGTGTCCCACAAGGTTCTGTTCTTGGCCCTCTTCTCTTCAACCTGTTCATTAACAACTTTCACCAATCCATCCCAGACTCATCTATCATCCAATATGCAGATGACTCAACAATCATCTGCTCAACCTTCTCCCCCTCTGAGCTATTAGCAAAAAACCCAACTAGCCTTCTCCAAAACAGAAACCTGGATGCAGTCTAACCATCTGGCACTAAATGCAAATAAAACCAAACTAATGTTTTTTCCCCTACCAAAAACTCTATTGACAAATCCACATTCACAATACATAGCCAAACAATACCCTCCTTGAAATTGTTCCCAACACCAAGCTTCTTAGCATCATTATTGATGAAGAACTAAAATTTGACACCCACATCCGCTCTGCAATCAAGAAAACCCACCAAACGTTAGCTGTCCTCTACAGGCACATCCGCTTCCTAAGCCCCTCTACCCATCAAACTCTTGCATACACCTTCCTACTCCCCTCCCTTATATATGGTGCCCCTCTTTTCACCAATCTTCATCTTGGCCTTTGGTCCAAACTTGAATCCTGCTACCACAAGATCTCCAAATTTGCAACCAATTCAAAAAAACTCATCCCACTACTGCCACTCCCTCCTCACCCTCAACTGGCTTGAACTACCCAACCACCTCAGTTACCTACAACTCACCATTGCCCACAAGCTCATCTTTAAACCTGCCAACTGCCCAGCTCTCGCTACTTCCTTAAAATCTTACATTCCCAACCGCTCACTCAGATCCAAAAACCAAAATCACCTTCAGGTCTAGAAACCTGCATGACCTCCTGGCCATCTACTACTGTCCCACTCCTTAATTAAACAGTGGAACTCTGTCCCCACACACCTATGCAACCTACCTAACCATACAAATTTCAAATCACAGCTACTCTCATCTTTCTTCCAAATGGGAATGCCCTTGCCACGCTCCAACTTAACCCCCCTTATTCCACCTTGCACTGACTCATCCAACTACCTCTACTATTACTTCATCTCACCCAAAACAATCCTTCCCCTACCAAAAACGAATTTTTCTCTCTAATATCTATTGTACTATACTCTCCAATCTCAATTATACTATTACCCTCTCCATGCATAATATTTTCCTAACCTACTAATGGCTAGTAGCTATATATTTTGAAATGTTAAACCTACAATTGAGTTTATAACAAAAATATTCACTTTATGTAAATGTTGAAACTTCTGTATTGAATTATGTATTTTCATTTTTGTAACATTGTGACAAGCCAGTTGCAAATATCATGGAACTTATCTGTAAATGTTTAATTAGCTATATGAACTATGTCCTTTTGTAACATGTGAAATGTAACTTGTAAATATTGTGGAGCTTTTCTCCCCAGGCCTCCACTGAAAATGGGCTCTTCTTGGCCCAGTGGACTTCCAGGTCATCAGACTTAAATAAAATAAAATGTCTCTTCTTGTGCAGTCTCATATTCAGCCAGCTTTTTCTTCATTTCAGCCTCTGAGTTTTGCAGTTCTGTCACCTTATCTGAATATCTCCTTAAAGCGTCTTCCATTTTTTCCAGCTTTTTATTGTTTGTGTTGATATACTCAATCAATGTTTTGTTTATGTTAACCAGGTCTGTGTGCAGTTGCTTTGTACTCTGCTCTAAGTTATGGAAGTGATGTCTGGAACTTATACTTCTTCTTGTACAACTGCAGTACTTCTCTCAGTCTGTGTTTCTTTCTCATCTTTTGTAGCTGATTTTCCCCCAGGTCCTTTATATTTCTTTTTTCACAACAGTGCACTTACTAGCCAGTTACTGAAATTTACACAGAAATCTAGGTCCACTGGCCTTCTTTGCTAAGTTTCTGTTTTCAGACTGGGAGAGCCAGAATTAAGTTATAAACTCTGAAGAAAAACATTAACTCAGATAGTTTCTGCACTTGGCAATAGAGGCGTGACAAGGAATTGTACATTTGCCAGGTCATTAGCCAGAATGCCCATGTATACTCAAAAAAATCTTAAGAAGCACTGTAAGGTTATGTTTATATAAAAAGATTTAATATACCAAGGCAGAAGAAAATAAACAAAATTAGCCCACTTGGCTTTGAATAATGTTTATACAGTCTGAACAGTAACTTCATAAAGGACTTTACAGTCCATGTAATCAGTCAGCTAACAGCCTGTCTGTCCTCAGGGTATTATAATGATAAATCAAAGGCCATGCCAAGCCTTCTGTTTCAGCTTCACCAAACAGAGAAAAATCTTTACATTGCACACTTTTTAAAAAAAATGCCACTTTTTCTATGTAAGAGATGTTTTATAGATGAGTCGATAAATAGATAGGTAGACAGATAAATAGATATATAGCTATGTAGATATGCATTTGTTAAGTGGTTGACCTGTCAAGGGTTTGCATAATTAGGCATAAAAAGACAGAATCTAAAAGATTAAAAATAATAAAAAAGCCAAAAGACTGATATATATATATCTATATAAACTCTGAGATCACACTGCAATGGAGAAAGAGTGAATTCTCAATTCCCAGTGTACTGCAGTCTTACAGAATCAAATACTGACAAAGTTCAAAAAGTCAGTTTTCTATTTTGTCAGTATTTCAAGCACTCGAACATTTGATAGTTCAAGCTCCTAATATGAACCCAATATATACATATAGGTTCATAGGTTCATAGGTTGGTACTAGGCTATCAGCCCTAGGGCCTATACAAGCCTAGCCACAACAATTCCCTGGCTATTTCTTCCCACACTATTTACTTCCCTGGACCCCTGTCTAGCAGGACGACTGACGTGATCCCCGGGATGAATTTCCTTTCTTCCATGCAGTCATCAAGGTTCATTTTGAAGAGGGCCAAAGAGGCACTCTGCTTGACATGTATGGGCAATCTATTCCAGAGTCTGGGGAGTCTCTGGGTCAGGAACCTATCCCTCCAGCATGTTTTGTTTATTGTGATGACAAGGTTTAGATCCCTGGAGTGTGTGGCTCTGAGGGATTGGGATTTCTTTAAGTGTAGCATGTCCAACAGCTCTGGGTTTGACATGTCCTTGTATGTTAAGCAGAGATCGCTTCTGAGTAGACGATATGCGACAGAGTATAGCTGGAGTTTTTTAAGGCGGTCAGCGTAGGGCATCTGCTTTAGGCCTGTGATTCTTTTAGTGGGGTATTTCTGCGGCCTTTCCAGTTGTTGCAGATTTCTTGAGAGGTACATACCAAATGGGGCATTGTATTCTATAATGGGTCTAATAAGGGATGAGTACAGTGGGACAATGACCTCCTTTTTTCTGGATGAAAAGCCCTTAGTGATGAGGTGTGCCACATAGAAGGATTTCCTGACTGTTGTGGCGATGTGGTTATTGAAGGTGAGAACATGGTCCACCTGTGTCCCTAAGTCTCTTATCACACTTTCGGTGTTTAGTGTACTGCCATCTATATGGTAATTCACGGATACATTTTTCCCAAAGGGGATAACTATGCATTTCTTGGCATTGAGCTTGAGCCCATGGCTCTGGCACCAAGCATCTGTTTCTGTAAGGCCCTTTTGTTTTGTAGAGTATCCACATCATTTGGGGATTCAATAATGGCTCCCAGTTTGCAGTCATCTGCGAACTTTGTTAGCCAGAGTCCCTTAGTGTTGGCCTGTACTTCAGAGAAGTAGATGCCAAACAAGAGAGGTCCCAGGACTGAACCCTGAGGTACTCCACTTGTCACTTGTCTGGAGCTGGATTTGGAGTCGTCTACTTTTACAGTGTGGGTTCTATCAGTAAGCCAGTTAGCAACCCATTGGGTGATGTAGGGATTAATGCCCAGCTTAGTAAGTTTATCTATGATTCCAGAGTGGTGGATGGTGTCAAAGGCCTTGGCAAGGTCTAGATAGGCTGTGTGGACCACCTTACCCTTGTCCATAGGTCTGGAGACTGATTCGAAGAAGTCAATCAGGTTTAGGAGACAAGATCAGCCCTTCACGAACCCAACTGGGTGGGGTCCAGTGTTTGAAGGTTGCCAATGTCTTTGTTTATAAGTTCCATAATAATATGCTCCATGGCCTTGCAGATAAGGCTTGTCAGACTGATGGGACGGTAGTTTCCGGGATCCAAGGTGGATCCCCCCTTGTGGAGTGGGATAACTGTAGCTCTGCGCCACTCAGTGGGCATGAAACCTGAGGTGAGGCTATGATTAAACATGACACTTAGGTGAGGTGCCAGTTCATATTGTAGTTCATGTAGTACACAGCCCGGGATGTCATCTGGTCCCATGGATGCTGTATTCTTAGCTTTGGACAGTGCGTTTTTTACCTGTGTGACCATTATTACCGGAATTTGGAAATCTTCCGGTATTGAGATGGGCTATTTAGGGGGTGAGAGGGGGGTGAAGTTGGCACTGAATCGATCTGTCAGGATATTGGCAATATCCTTGGGATCAGTATAATTAATGCCATTCTGTTTTAGCTCAGATATATATATAAATTACAACTATATATATATATATGGTTCCCTATCAGAAGCCTGAAACACTATAAGCCTGAAAATCAAAATCCTGAAAACTATAGACTGAAAGTTCAAAATCCGGAAAGACCAAAATCCTGAAACTCAAAATCCTGAAAACACAAATAATGCTAATATGTCACTATAAAGACACTAATATCTACCAACTGACCCTGACCCTAACCCTAACCCTAAGGTCCATCACTATCGCACACTCACCTGACCCGCGCCCTAACCCTAACTCACTTAAACCGCCCCTAACCCCAATATTTGTCATTATTGCATACATGCCTAACCTGCGCCCTAACCCTAACTCACTTAAACCGCCCCTAACCCTAACATAAAACCAATCAAGCACTTACCTGAACCCAACGCATGACCCAACACCACAGGGCTAACAATAGCAAAGCCACAATGACGTCAGTATGTCCATTTTGTGTTTTCAGGATTTTGAGTTTCAGGATTTTGGTCTTTCAGGATTTTGAACTTTCAGTCTATAGTTTTCAGGATTTTGATTTTCAGGCTTATAGTGTTTCAGGCTTCTGATAGGGAACCATATATATATATATATATATATATATATATATATATATATATATATATACACACATTCCCTTTTTCCCATATATATATATATATATATATATATATATATATATATATATATAGTGTTGTAATTTTGGACCTGATAGTAACGGGTACAAGATATTAAGTATTATTTTAGCTGGAAATCAATTTAACAACATAATTCTTTATAACTTGTTAACATCATGACTGATTATTTTTGTACCACTGGAATGACTAATTTTGTAGAAGGTGTTGGTTCTTCTTGATCTCTTTATCTGATGTCAGAGGCAGTGGTACAATGTTTTATTCTGCTGAATCATATCTCAAGGGTTCAGTTCTACCTTCTGAATGGTGTTTGTATGGAGTACTTCAATCTTCTCTAGTCTCTCAAACATACGCTGGCAGAATGGCTTCACTAAATTATCAATGGAAGTTGCATTTCCCCTACACTTATAGCCCAGATCATAGCTAAAAATGTTTGCAAAGGTTAGATCATATGATCAGATAACAGATGCTTTAAAAAATAAATGCAGCTATATATCCTTTATAAGCCTGTTGCATAAGAAATAGTAACAGAACATCTTATGTCAGCCTGACTTCAATGTAGCATTTTAGTTTTTATAATAAATATTAAGAGGAAACATCTTATACTTATCAAATGTAAAAGACAATATACTTTACAAGTAAATATATTACTGCGTCCCTTGATGTTACACTATTGTTATTTATTAGAATTGTTTTAATGTTATATATTATTGTTTACTGACTTTTCTTCTATCTGCCATATGTATACTGTCCTGGGATGAGTCCGAAAAAGATTCATTTGGATCAGAGGTCTATCTTGATTGACAAAGATGAATTAAAATTTAATCCTTAAGGTTGCTATTACCTTTGAGCTATGAAATTAGATGTTTAAAGATCAGTTATTTTATTTACAGGTATAAAAATGTAGTATATGAAACATACCACCTAACTACTGAACCTAAGACATATTTAAGTGAGCATGTGTTATTTTTGCTAATGAAGAGAGAGAGATGAGCTATAGCTGTGCAATGTACTGATTAAAAATAATACCTTGGAGCAATACTTAAAATTTTGAAGTTTTTTTTTTGGAAAAGACAGCTAGTGGACAGTCATTCAGTGAAACAAAAAAACATTAGCAGACACTGCGGGTGGAACCATGAAATGGTGTGGAGGTGGGTTATTGGTAATGACTGTTGTAGATCTCTTGTATGTTCAGATGCTGAGGGCACCAGTTTGAATAAGCACTTTTATTAGAAATGTGTTCATGTGTACCGGTGCATTTTTCATCTGGTCACTGTGGAGAAAAGGCAATTAACCTGATCAGTAGTAAAACAAAATGCAAATTTGTCTGGAGTAGGAAGTGACCATAGGTTCATAGGTTCATAGGTTCATACTAGGCTATCTGCCCTAGGGCATTTATAAGCCTAGCCAGAGTGTGTTTGGCTTTCGCCACCCATTTTAAATGAATTTTGCTATGCCCTTTTTCGAGGTTAGTATACTGTGCCTCTGTCTAACAGTGACACAGAAGTGATACCTGGGGTAAACCTACGATCTCCCATCCACTCATCAAGATTCCCCTTGAAGAGAGTCAATGAGGGACTCTGCCTAACCTGGACTGGGATTTTATTCCAGAGTGAAGTGAGCCTCTGGGTTATGAATCTGTCCCTCCAGCATGTCCTGTTTATTTCAGTGCTGAGGTTCAAGTCTCTTGAGCGAGTAGCTCGATGGGATTTGGATTTTCTGAGGTGCAGCATGTCCATTAATTCCGAGTTGGACATGGCTTTATACGTCAGGCACAGATCGCCTCTGAGCAGGCGGTATGCCACTGAGTAGAGCTGGAGTTTCTTTAACCGGGCAGCATATGGCATCTGTTTGAGCCCTTTGATCCTCTTGGTGAGGTACTTTTGGGGTCTTTCCAGTTGCTGCAGGTGTCTGATAAGGTACATCCCAGAAGGGGCATTGTACTCAATTATGGGCCTGATGAGGGATGAGTAAAGAGGCACGATGACCTCCCCTGATCTAGATGTGAATCCCTTCATGATTAGGTGGGCTATATAAAATGTTTTTCTAACCACTTTGGCCACGTGGTTTTCAAATGAGAGAGTGCTATCAACTTGGGTCCCCAGGTCCCTAATTACTTCTTCTGTACTTAATGGATTACCACCTATATGGTAATTTGTGGGCACTTTGTTTTTGCCAAAGGGGATGACTATACACTTTTTGGAGTTTAGCTTGAGGCCATGGCTCTGGCACCAGTTGTCTGTTTCTCTGAGGCCCTTTTGTAGGATGCTTGTGTCGGCTGGAGAGACGATTATGGTGCCTAGTTTGCAGTCATCTGTGAATATGGTCAGCCACAGTCCTTCCGTGTTGGCCTGTACCTCCGAGAAATATATACCAAACAAGAGAGGTCCCAGGACTGAGCCTTGTGGGATGCCACTTGTAACTGGTTTGGAGTCTGACATGGCTCCAGCAATTCTAACCATGTGGGTTCTGTCCTTGAGCCAGTTTGCAACCCATCTAGTGACATAGGGGTTTATGTTTAAGCTGGTGAGCTTATCTATAATGCCCAAGTGGGATATTGTATCGAAGGCTTTTGCGAGGTCCAGGTAGGCTGTGTGGACCACCTTCTCCTCGTCAATGGCCTTGGTGACTGTTTCAAAGAAATTGACCAGGTTTTAGAGGCAAGATCTGCCCTTAACAAAGCCGAACTGGGTAGGATCCAGTGTCTGTAGGTCCCCAATATCTTTATTTATGAGGTCCATGATGATCCTTTCCATAGCTTTGCAGACCAAGCTAGTCAGGCTTATGGGGCGATAGTTTCCAGGATCCATTGAGGCACCACCTTTGTGGAGAGGGACCACTGTTGCTGTACGCCACTCTTTGGGTACATATCCTGTAGGCTGAGATTGAACAGTAGTTTTATGTTTGGCTTTAGCTCTTCTTGGAGTTCATGTAGGATGCAGCCCGGGACACCGTCTGGTCCCATTGATGCTGTGTTTTTTGCTTTGGAGAGGGCGGCTCTTACCTGAGCATCTGAGATGTCAGGGGGGCAGCACTCTGCTGGGATAGATATTTGCCCTTTTGGTGGGGAGGGGGAGAGAAGTTTGCACTGAACCTGTCAGCTAAGATGTTGGCAATGTCTGTGGGTTCGGTGTATTTTTTGTCATTTTGGACTAATTCTGAGCATATCTGGGAATTCCCACCCAGGTTCCTAACATAAATAAAGAAAGCCTTGTGATTATCCTTAGTGTCCTGTGCAATTTTTCTCTCGAAGCTGGCCTTAGAGGATTTTATGAGTGCCCATAGTTTTTTGCTAATACTGATCAGAGATGCCTTCCCTTTTTGGGATTTTGCTCTATCATGTAGTAGCTTCCTCCTTCTATTGTATAGTTTGTTTATGGCTGGTGTCCACCAGACAGGATGCCTGCCTTTGGAGGATTGGGTCTTGGTTTTATTTGGGATTGCAAGATCCATGCATTCCTGAAGGTGTTCATAGAATGCGTTTATAAAGGATTCTGTGGTCTGGGCCATATTTTCCACAGGCCCGGGGGCTTTGAAGGATTCCACCTCGGTTTTGAGGAGTGTGAAATTTGCTTTAGAGAATTTTTTCACTGTGGTTTTCTGGGCAGGGGGTGGGGTCGGGATGTGAATATCCAGTGAGATTAGTTTATGGTCTGATCTTACCAGTGAGGGATACACTTCTGGTCTGGAGCATATAGCCCCCATGTTGGTGATGATCAGGTCCAGTATGTTTTCCCCTCTTGTGGGAGTGGTAACAAGTTGTTCCATAACATTTGAGTTTATAAATTCTAGGAACCTTTGAGCTAGGGTGTTGGAGCTAGAGTAATGCTCCCGGTCTATGTTTGGGTAGTTGAAGTCGCCCAATATAATGGTGTTTGGAGAGACCTTCATATTTTCCAGTGTTCTCAGGAAGGCCGAGTGGGGTTCCTGGGTTTGGGACAGTGGTCTGTAGCAGGCTATAAACTGGAAGGCAGTTTTACCCACTGTTAGTTGCACATGGATGGTCTCTGATGCTTCGAGTTGTGCCACCAACCTGGAGGTGTGGGTATCTTTGACGAATATTGATGCTCCCCCTCCTTTTGTGGTTCGGTCCAAGTTTTGGGGCCGAAAAGCATAGTATGAGGTATAACCTGGTAGTGCTGGGGTGCTTTCGGGAGCCTTGAACCAGGTTTCTGTTACTGCACAGATATCGATGTTCTCCATGCTAAGGAGAGTTTCCAGTGCATGTATCTTGAGGTTTAGACTTCTGGCGTTGAGTAGCATTACTCTTAGTTTCTTATCCCTTGTGATACCTATGGAGGTGGGTTTGTCTTTTGAGCCTTGCCTAAAAAAGGCACTATGGGGGTGGCAAGAGCCTTTGCCAATATCCAAAAGCCCAGGGGTGACAGGTGCAAGCCGTCCCTAGCGAAGGATCGTGGCTTGTCGAGCATGTCATCCCAGGCTGACAGGCATTGGATCCCCTTTGAATGACACCAATACTTAAGCCAATTGTTGAAATTGATCATCTTGTCTTCATATTGTGGCATCATTCTTGGTGAGGGTAAGATGCTACTCAAGGTCAGGGTCATACCGGCCTGGGCTACATGCTCAGAGCACTCCTCTATGTCTCTTTTCATGTAGTCCAGGGAGGTACATCTCAGGTCATTCACACCAGCATGGACAATGACTGAGTCATATTTGTACTTGCCTTGGAGTGACCTGAGTGGTTGTGTTATGTGGCAGATCCTAGCGCCTGACAGGCAGCTCACCGTTACCTTCTCCTTGTTCAGCCTGGTGAGCGGGACATCAGTGTGCCTGACGACAGAGTCACCTATTACAAGTGTATCAAGTGTGTTGTTTAGCCTTAAGGGTTGTGACTGTTCGACACACTGGCTTTGTGAGCTATGTGTTGCATGTGTTTTGTTTTGGGGTAGCGGTTGCTTGGGTGTCTGCTTTGGAGGTCTCTGCTGCTTAGGCAGATTTTTATTTAGAGCGACCGAGTATGTTTTTGTGTGTTTATGTGTTTAGTTTGCTGTCGTGGTAGGTCTATATAAGACTGGAATTGTAGTGAGTGTGGTTTCCTTCTCCTCCTGACTGGTTATGCCAGTACTGAGTTGAGAAAGAGCTTAGCCTCCAGTTTGGCTATATGGTTGCATCTCTCACGTGTTGGAATTTGTTGGGAGGAGGAGAGGGTTGTCTGTGTACATGAGGCAGTTGTAACATTGCCTCAGGATTCCCAGATTCACCAGCTGGACCGGAGAGGAGATTTACAACTGACCTTTGGACATGCTAGAATAGTATTGGGAATTCCTTTATAATTGAAAAAAGGGTCAAAGGGGAACAAGGTACTCAAGGGGAGTTTGTGAGGGTGTAGTGCTTTTAATTTTTTAGTGCTGACTTATATAATTGCTTTAGTGAGCAAGTGCCAGGCTTTGGAGTAGGAATAGGGTGTTTATTATGAGAACTAGATCAGTTATAAGGGAAAAAGTGAAGAGCAGACTTTGTGGAGCCGAGAATGGTTTAAACCCAATTAAGCGGAGCTGCCTGATGGTGCGCTATGCGCAAAATCGCTATGCGCAAAACCGCGCCAAAGCTGGTTTTATACAGGGGGACTTGAAAGAGCTAGAAATTGGCCCAAAACGGCCAACAGACTACCAGATTCTTGTGCTGGGAACACTCCTCCTGGGATAGGTAGGCTGCTCTAAGCTCCCCGCTGCCACTGGTGAACACAGAAGCCTCCCTTTATCCAAGAAAGGAAATGGGCAACACAGGAACTTAACAAAAGTCCAGAATACAGCAAGGCCTGTATTTGGACTACTCTAGGTCAGGAAAGATGGAAAACAAGGATAATTTTTTGTTTTTTTTTCTTTTTTGCAACAGACAGCAGGAAAATGCAATAAATATGTAACACAGGCTAGCGCACTTGAGTGTGTAGCCTCAACAGGTAAATGCAACAAACAGGACAAACTTTAAAAGTGCGGGTGCAAAAACAACTTTAAACAGTTTAAAACAGTTCAAGAAGCAGAAATACTTGCAGTTTAGCTAGATCGGACAGTCGCCCAGGTAGTAGCAGGAAAAAAACACTTTTATCAGGTTAGCAGTCGCTCTTTTAGCCTCTCTGCTGCTAGCACCACTCTGCAGGACCACGAGGAGCTTGGCTGAGTAGTAACAAGCGCAAAAACTGCGCCAAAGCAGGTTTTATACAGGGGGACTTGAAAGAGCTAGAAATTGGCCCAAAACGGCCAACAGACTACCAGATTCTTGTGCTGGGAACACTCCTCCAGGGATAGATAGGCTGCTCTAAGCTCCCCACTGCCACTGGTGAACAAAGAAGCCTCCCTTTATTCAAGAAAGGAAATGGGCAACACAGGAACTTTCCAAAAGTCCAGAATACAGAAAAGCCTGTATTTGGACTACTCTAGGTCAGGAAAGATGGGAAACAAGGATAATTTTTTTTTTTCTTTTTTGCAACAAACAGCAGGAAAATGCAATAAACATGTAACACAGGCTAGTGCACTTGAGTGTGTAGCCTCAACAGGTAAATGCAACAAACAGGACAAACTTTAAAAGTGCAGGTGCAAAAACAACTTTAAACAGTTTAAAACAGTTCAAGAAGCAGAAATACTTGCAGTTTAGCTAGATCGGACAGTCGCCCAGGTAGTAGCAGGAAAAAAACACTTTTATCGGGTTAGCAGTCGCTCTTTTAGCCTCTCTGCTGCTAGCATCACTCTGCAGGACCACGAGGAGCTTGGCTGAGTAGTAACAAGTGCAAAAACCATGCCAAAGCGGGTTTTATACAGGGGGACTTGAAAGAGCTAGAAATTGGCCCAAAACGGCCAATAGACTACCAGATTCTTGTGCTGGGAACACTCCTCCAGGGATAGATAGGCTGCTCTAAGCTCCCCACTGCCACTGGTGAACAAAGAAGCCTCCCTTTATCCAAGAAAGGAAATGGGCAACACAGGGAATTTCCAAAAGTCCAGAATACAGCAAAGCCTGTATTTGGACTACTCTAGGTCAGGAAAGATGGGAAACAAGGATAATTTTTTTGTTTTTTTTTTTTTGCAACAAACAGCAGGAAAATGCAATAAATGTGTAACACAGGCTAGCGCACTTGAGTGTGTAGCCTCAACAGGTAAATGCAACAAACAGGACAAACTTTAAAAGTGCAGGTGCAAAAATAACTTTAAACAGTTTAAAACAGTTCAAGAAGCAGAAATACTTGCAGTTTAGCTAGATCGCCCAGGTAGTAGCAGGAAAAAACACTTTTATCAGGTTAGCAGTCACTCTTTTAGCCTCTCTGCTGCTAGCACCACTCTGCAGGACCACGAGGAGCTTGGCTGAGTAGTAACAAGTATATTAATTCCTGGAGGGGGGAATGGAGCTCTTGCCCATATCCATTCTAGTTTTATCTGGTATCATTAATTAGGTGGTTTACTTTTAAAGTGCTGCCCAATTACTTGCCATCACTACTAAATGGAATCATAAGTTAGAAGTGTATACTAAGACAACTGACAAATTAATTATAATGATGAAACAAAAACATAAAAGAAAACATAATTTAATGATTCTGTTTTGTAAGAACTGTTTATGCTTAGTGTAGAGCTTTTTTAAAATATGAAAGTAATATAGTGGTTGTGAAGACACTTAATCCAGTCACAGTGGCTCAGCAGGCTGCACATGCACTTTTGATAATGAAAGGTCAAAAGTATGAGGGTTCTGTCTTCCCAGTGAGCAATTGGAATCATGTTGCAAAGTGGTTCTGCAGTGCAGCGTGATGAGGTGATATGCATTGTGGGAAATGTGAAACTGGCATCAAATTAGATTGTTCTGCTAATGGGTCCAGTGAATAATAATAGTCTCATGCCATTTGTCAACAGCGAGGTATATTTCCCAAGTATAATGGCCAAATTTCTTCTGGCTACAATAAATACTCCCTAGGTCTCACTTGAAAATGTTATCTTAGTGGTCTCTTAATGGTTAACAAAATGAAATAACATAATTTCAAGTGTGATATTAAAATTATACAACTGAAGGTTTAAAAACTAAAACAAAGCCAGGCTGCTTAAAAAATTGCACAGTTCATATTCACAGTAATAAGGTCATGGGTATCTGTAGGGGGCAGGGGGACTTGCCTCCCTATAAAAATAGCAAGATATATACCATTATACTTCTACAAATTCATAATGTGGCAGTTCCTTAATGCATTCTGTTCCCCGAGTACATTAAAAATTATTGGATCTGTATATTAGAAAAGGAAAAAATTAGTTTTGCACAAATCTTGCCCGATTTGTTGCATTGTTTTAATGTGGCTACTAAAAAGCATTATGATGGAACATTTTTGGAGATCAGAGATCACATTGTTTAATTATAGCCTGTAAGAAGCAAAGGAAGAAATTAAGTGTTGTTATGTCCTGTGGAAGCAAGCAAGAGCTAATGGAGCAGGTAAGCAGTGAATTTCTGCCAGAGATACTAACAGTTAATTAAAAGTAAAAGTTTAAAGTTGCTAGTTCCATTTTTTTTTTCAAATTTAGGGTCTTACTTTGTCTGCTGTGGCTGCTACTGCTAGCCAGTCTGTGCTTCTGACAGCTGTGCTGAGTGCTGCCTGTCAGTAACCACAAGGTGGGCATCTGGCCTGGAGTGATTCGTGAGTACTCCTAGTTCCATCTTTGTTTTGGTAGGCATATATTGAATAATAGTAATTCAATTTAAAAGGCAATATTATTAATCCTCCATTAGTGTAGCAAAAATGTTACACTAGCATCATCAAACATCCAGAAATAGTCACACAATGTATGTGATTTAGCTGAACACAGTTATCTTGACAAATGCCCAGGTTAACAATACAATGCAAAGATCATACCTTGAAGTATAAGCTACTGAAAACATTGTTATGTGGTGCCACTGAATCTACCACTGCCCTTTCTACTTTTTTGATAATCTCCACATCTCTACAGTACCCATTTAAAAAGAGAGGGGATAAGAGAGCGCAACCTCCTTGGCCTAAAGGAAAATTCTGCCCTCTTCAACAGTTTAACTCAATCCTTAGCTTTCTTTTCTCCCTACAATATGGTTCCAGTATTGTGTAGGTACCAGAAATCTGCTTGTACTTGTTTAAAACTTTAATTTCCTTGCTTTAGAATCAAAGGAAGGGAAAGCCCACCTATTTTTATGCTTAAATTCTAACATATTTTGCAGAGGAATTGGTCTCCACCTGCATGACATGGATCAATCTGTAGTTTACCCTGTCAGGTACTGCTGTCAATCTTAGATGAGCAATGAATCCTTCTGTCAGGAACACAGCAACTGCTATAAAAAGAAAGCTATGGAACTGTTTTCCACTGATTTTATTGCAGACAGGAGGAGAATATAACACTCCCCTTTCATAGCAAAATAAAGCAGTTACATCATTCAGAGTTTTAAAGGCAGTTGTCACCTCTTCTGGCAAATTTATTTAAGCAGTAACACAGTATTGAATTGCTAAGCTTTAAATGTTGGTTATTTATTAATAGTTTATATGTTAAGATAACCTAAACATACTATCAAAGATTTATGTGAAATTAGCGTTGTTGCCTCACAGCACGAGGTTCTCCAGTTCAATCCTCGGCTGGGGTGCCTTCTGTGCAGAGTCTGCATGTCCTCCCTGTGGTTGTGTGGGTTTCCTCCGGGTGCTCCGGTTTCCTCCCACATCCCAAAGACATGCTGTAGATGGATTGGACACACTAAACTGGCCCTAGGCGTGAGTGTGTGCATGTGTGTGCCTTCTGTGGAAGGTTGGGTGCCAGGCTGGCAACTCGACACAGTAAACCTCCACTGCCAATCATGAGCAGACGGTGATCCGCTGTGGTGATCCCTAACTGGGAAAAAGCCGAAAGAAGAAGAAGAAGAAAAAAGTCAGAAAATACTTTTTTCTTGTAAAGTATCAACAGATTTACCATTTTCAAGCCCCCCCTCCACACACACACACACACACACACACACACACACACACACACACACACACACACACACACACACACACACAAACACAGGGCAGAACTGCAGAAATGTTCACTGATAATGTTCATTAAAAGGTCTTTTATGTTTTTTGTGACACCCTCTCAGAGGGGGATGCATATCTGTTACATGCAGATCCATAGTAAGAGATTCCCACTGACTTTCAGCCAATCCTTACAGTGGTAGAGTACATGATTATTTTGTAGTCCACAAAGGAAATGTGAGCATTGATGGCAACCATAATAAACAGCTGAATTTACTTTAACATGCATTTACTATGTGCCCTTGCATTAAAAACATTAAGGAAAAGGAAATCAGAAGTACTTAACTGTGTTTAAATGCACACTCACTCACTCACTCACACACACACACACACACACACACACACACACACACACACACACACACACACACACACACACACACACACACACACACACACACACACACACATCTGTGCATGTGTGTTTGTGTAGATACACATGTACAGTTACACAAATGTTTCCATTTTGTTTGTATTTAAAGGACATGAAATGCACACACAGGCATGAAATCTGCTTCTCCATTTTATGCACACACACATACACTCATATGTTTTTGTATATATATATACACACACACACACACACACACACACACACACACACACACACACACACAGCACATACATACATGCATATTATATATATGTGTGTGTGTGTGTGTGTGTATATACAGTTCGGTATTTATAATAAAGTTAAGTATTATTAATGCATGCACTCTAGTAAATATTGCTTAGTGTTTTACTTATTCACTGTCACACATTGGTTATATGTTGCACATGCAATCTTTGTCAATACATTTATGTTGTTTTTTTTTTTCTTTGTATTGCTATGTGCATTTTTTACTTGTTATTATCTTTGCCAATGTAGCCCAAGTCGTGGCTGAAATGATTCCTGGGACCAGTTCACTTTCCTGGTTACCAAAGTATAAATAAATATGAACTAGAAAAAAAGGGGAGTGAACATGACAGAAATAATTAAGGAACTAGTAAAGCACAATTTAATTATGCATCATTCATGAGAGAGAGAGAAAACTTCCCACTGAAGTCATTGGGAAGTAGCAGACTTACTTTGAAGCCCTATTACTTATCATGATATAGCAAGGATTATTTACTGCAGTGAGAGTTTTCACACCTCAGCATGAGAGTGTGGGAAGATCTGTTAATTCTTTTAGAACTACAAAAAATCAAGAATCCCTTTACAAAAGCTTGTTATTCACCTACTTTCTTTTGCTGGAAGTAGCTAACAACTACTTGTAGCATAGAACGAGCTCTGACAGACACATAAATAAAAGTCAGGAAAACATAAAAGCAGCTCTGTTACAGAAGGTAGGTTAGATGACAGTGCTTTACATTCCTGCCATTCTACCTTAATGGCATGAGAAAACAACATCACCACTTCCTTATGTCTAGCATGGCTCATATAAAGAGGATTTGAAAGGTATTCTGGGAAGAAGGAATGAAAGCAAGAAAACAAGATCACATTACCAAGGCAGGCCCCATCATCCGCCATTTTGTAGGAAACATATTAAAAATGTTAAATAATCACTTGGATTGATTTTTAAAGCATTAACATAGATCAGAAAACAAAGATACAATAAAAAACATGTTTTTTTAGTTCTGAGGAGGAGTTTTCCTTTAATGTTGATATTAAACAGATTAGAAAAGAAAGGACAGAGCATGGAATCATACCTCTCAATTATCCAGGTTTTATTCAGAAAGTCAAGATTTTTGCTTCATATTTTTGGACTGTTCCTCATAAAATTTATGGTTTTCTGGCAAATCATGGAGGATTGATTTCAGTAAATAATGATATACATTTAGTTCCAGATTTCATATTCCTCAGAAAATGCAAGCTAATACAAATCCTGTTATTCTAACAAGTAAGTTTTTAAGAGCAATATTTAAGATCTGTCTTATTTTGGGTCTTTGTCACCCCGTTATTTTTGGTTTTGTCTAGATTTCTTGTGCTAGAAAGTTGAGAGGTATGCATGGAATGAACAGAAAAACGAGTAGTCTAACCAAGAAAAAAACGTCTGTAATGCCAACATCTAGAAAGCAATGTTAAGATTTATATAACTCCACCAACACACAGTAACTTTCAAGTTTTTAAGGCATTTATCTCAGGCAAAGACATTTGACAGGCCATAAAACACATAGACGTAAATAAGGCTTTCTGTAAAAAATCAATTAAATTATCCACTAATAACTTACATATATCCCTACATTAGAGCTGTACTGTGTCATCCCTCATCCATATTTACCTACACCTCTACCATACCTTCTCTTCAGTCATTACACAAGGACACTGAATACTCATTTTTTTGTTTTAAAACTATTTAAAAATCACAAATAAAGCAGCTGCTAGGTAAAACTGATAGAAATTACAGCTCAATTCACTATATTTTACAACCAAAGCTGCTAAATACAGGGTATGGGAATGTATACAAACTGCATCTTTAATCTTTCACTCACCACTAAAACTATAGCACATAGCTTCTAGCATTCACTAATCATACTCTTTGCCAAAGTTCAATCTCCAGCCTTAGCAAATGACTTCCAGACAATTGCTAACTTATGCTCATTAACTTAAATACTAAAAATCACTTGTACACTGGAGTATGTATGGAGTTGTTAATGCTTATTCGTTAATGTATGACATTCTAAGTAACAGACAGCATGGATTTCACTCACCATAACTGCCATTGATTTCACTGAGGAATATAATCTACTCTGATATGGAAGACAAAATGAGGGGCTTCAAAAACGTAGATCTCTCAGTCCTGTTACTAAGCATTGCTTCCTTTGGCTTCTCACATGAAGTCATACAATGTTTCTTTGCCTGTCTCAGTTATAGAACATTTAAGACAGTCGGTCACAATGCCCTGTGCGCATCAGGCACTATTAACAAAGGTGCTCCACAAGGGCCAATACTTAGAGCTCTGCTTTTCTTCATATTTATAGATGACCTTCTCTAGGATCATCCACACTTAAACTGGGCTCTGCATGCAGATGGCATAGTCATTACCAGACCACACAAGAATCTAAATACCCTAAATAATCGACTACAAGATGACTTTAGCATTTTGTAGAACAAGCTTGCTAATAACAAATTACTAAACACAAAAAAAGACTGCTGTTATAGTTTTTGGTATACCTCAAAGACTGTCCACAGCTCATTCTTTGACCAGTAAAGACCCAGCCGAATTCTCACTTCAGACTGCTGAACAACCAAAATATCTTGGGCTGACTCTAGATCAACACCTCTCATTCAGTAGTCACATCAAAACCCAGGTAAATAAGGACATGCATTTTAAAATATCCTATAAAGTAACCCACTTACTACCTATGGAAACTGGAAGAGCCATTGTGGTAAATATTCTGCTACTAAGACTTGTATATGCACTTCTTATTATGTTGATTTCCCCTCAAAATACTTCTTTGCTTCAAATCCTGAGAATAAAATTCTCAGGTATGTGCACCTGTCCTCTATTTATGAATACTATTGTGTCACTCTATATGAAACTGAATGGCTCCCAGTGTCTGTTAGGACAACACTACTGCTGAATACAGTAACCTCGTAAGTTACATTATGAACGGTACTGTTTCCTCGAGTAAATTACTCCAAATAAGAAACTCCCTGAAAAATCAAGATGGAATGAAACAGTCCTGTTGGCACAGGAAAATAAAACCTTGGCTATGAGCCAGGAGACCCGAGTTTGATTAGCAGTCGCATCTAATAAACTGAAAAGGAAGGAACAACTCAGTGGTGAGTAGGGGTGGAGCCTGCTGTACATGACCATAGACCCTCAGAGGAGGGGAAGTGATACAAATGAATGTCCTGAGAGTGTTAGGCTCACCAGGTCACTAACTGTGGTAGCCTTCTGTGTAGGTGTGCATAAGTAAACACTCACACAGAAAAGCTGTTAATGGCCTATCTAGGGTAGGGTGAGAACCATCACAAGTGTTCTTATTGCCAGGATGCTGAGAAAAGCACAAATCACCTTCAAGGCTGCCTGAATGACAGGCCACTGCAGACAGTTCTTGCTATGACACAGGGTATAATTCCTACTGCTGGGGAATGAATGGTCTGTGTCTGATTAAGAATATTTGATTGTTGGCAGAAACAGAAGCAAAAGCACAACAAAAAATGAAGACAGGATAGGACTTTTCTATGGAGACCTTTCTTTACATTAGGAGCAAGTGAAAAATCCTTTTGTAAAATAGTCCCTGCTTACTGGACCTCAATGCCAAATAAAATTAGGAAAATTGATAAGCTAACATCATCTACAAAACACTTAAAGGCTCACTTTGTTGATTAAAATAAGTGCAAGTGCTTCACAGGTCCTGGATAAGCTACCAACTCACAAAAGAGACTGCAGATCTTCACATTTACTATTACCCCTTATTACCTTATCCATATACATATACATAACCATACTTCTGTATTGTGTATAATGTAAATAGTTGTAAAATGTGCATAACAGAGTGAATCTCATGATTTTATATATTCTAGTAATATCTTATTGCTAGATACTATAGGCCGATTAAGTTATTAACATAGGAATGATTTGTGGACTCTAACGTATGATTTGATGACTTGTGTAAAATATGAAACACTTGCTGACTGCCCCATATCTGTGAAGATACAGCAAGTAGCTGAGCCATTTATTATGTTATAGATGCATATTTTAATTTTTAATTTTTTATTATTGTGCAGCTACTGTATATTCAATCATTATGACATTTATTATAGCTGGATTGTTCTTTATATTTCTGTGTGTGTGATTCTGTGTGAAGTTGTTTTGTTTATGCAAAATGTTTCATATAGAGGCTGAGCAGAACCCTTTGAGCAGATGACTTACCCAGCTAACAAATGATAAATAAAAAATAAACACATACATAAACATGATATCTTCTCCATACAGTGGATTCTTGCATGAATGTTGAGTTATCTAATCCAGTTGTGTTTCAGAGCTTGGAAAGAAGCAACGTTTATTTATCTGCTGAAATTTACTGGTGCAGCATTCAGTTACAATGCTGAGTTGTACGTGGAATCAGATATGTATCTCCTTTTATTTGCTGCTTGAGTACAAGTCAGATACACTGTCTGAGCTTATAGGCAAAAACAGCTTTGATGTAATGATTTCTCTTAGAAGCAGAAAACAATTTTCACAAAAAATATACTAAAGAGATTAACCATTTTAAATTGTTGCAGTTCAGCTGAAATCATTAAAAATACCACAGTTTGGAAAGTTCATATTTCTATAAGGTTTTGCTACCTTAAAGTTGGTGAGCTGAGAGACAGGGTTATGGGGGTGGGGTCTTCCCCAACATGAGGTGCATGTGAACTTTGCTTTCCACATAACAGTAACTGGAAATTTTTTAGTGAAATGTCATTCTTTCAAGCAGTTTCACCCAAATGGTCTTTGATCAAATAATCATTAATGATACAACTATATGCAGTTTAGAATGGTAGGACCTTGTTGCTGGTGGGAAATGAGGGCATTTAATCCATAACAGAGTTCTACTGAAAATTTGATTGGCTCTCTTCAATAGTGTTATTGCTCAGACTTCTATTCTGGAGTATCTAATATCATAAAAACATGCATTAAAATCAATGAAGAATTAGAATTATTTTTTAAATAATTAAAAAAAAAATCTATACGTTTAATACAGTTAGCACTTACCACTTATGATGACTCTTAAACACAACTACAGTGACCATTCTGTGTTTGAAAAGAAAATGTTTCTGCATATTAATATACATTGGGCCGGATTCACGAAGGCTTGCACGGAGTCTAAGAGTAGAGTAAGACTCCATGCAGCCAACATGTCCGCCGAGCGATCCAGGAACAGCCGGTAGGGGCGTGCAACAGAGCTCTTAAAATGACTCTTACACGGACAAGGCTAGGATATGCAAATCACCTCATTTGCTGCTGAAAGGTATGCAAATGAGGTAAATTTGTGATTCAGGAAACCCTAACCTGTCTGAGTAAGAGTAGTGTTATTTGCAGAAATGTACTCCGTTGACAACTGAGTATGTTTCTGCAAATAGCAAAACAGAGCCATGACAGCTCCAAAAAAGGATGCATCCAGTCAAGGAAGCATGCCAATGGCCAAAAATACGGCCATTGGCAATGTCCACAGATGCAACAATAAAATAAATTAAAATAATTTTTTTTCCCCGATCGCCGATGTTTAAGCGTAGCGCAGCGCCGCGCAAACACGATGTGCTGTAAAAACCAGAAAACCAATAATTAAAAAGCAGAAATGTGGATTTTACAGTAATCCCTAATATACAATGCAAGGGAATGGCAGTCCAAAGACAATATGGCTACCGAGTAGAGGTTGGTAAGGGGGGAAGCTCAGTCTAAGAGTTGTAACCAAGAATTAGTAGGCAATCCTATGCAAATGAGGGTAAGGATAGTAAATCCCTAGTTTACATAACAAAAGAGCACAGTCAGTGTAGTGTAGGAGTAGGATAAGGGGTGTAACAGAGTTGAAGATAGGTGACATCATAAGGGGGGTATGTCTGAGAGAAGTGAAGCTCATTGGAGTAGAGTGTCATGTGTCTGCTGTCAGATACTAATCACTGGAAGAGGTGTGTCAACAGGTACCCTAGCTAAAGGCAAGAAATTGAAGGTGTATGCCGTGAACAACACCAATGTTTCTTGTAGAAATGCCTGCACAGTGTATGTGCGCGTGTGCGCACCTGTAAAACCGAGTAAGCCTGTGTGCGCGCATGTGCACATGTTTAAGCCGGAGTAAGCAAGTGTAAGGTTGCTGAAAGCCGTGTAAGCGCGTTTGCACCTGTGTGCGCGCGTGTTAGCAAAAATAAGCAAGTTGTAGTCTGTGTAAGTATGTGTGCGCACGTGTGAGCTGGTGTGCACGTGTTTGCACTTATTTGCATGGTGCTGCCCCCCTGAGGAAACAGAAAGGGAAAAGGAAGCACAACAAATAGTAGGACGTTAACCAGGGAGTACTAGCAGAGCTAGCAGGTGAAAACAACCAGAATCAGGCAATTACACAGGCAGTACACTAGCCCAGCCCAGCACTTAAAACTCAGCAAACATCTTTCCAGTATGTATTTCTCAGACACACTGCAACACTGCAGTAAGCTAATAGAAGTGAAAACTGAAAAAGCTTTACTGAGACAAAGAAATGTTAGGGGTTGCCATTGCTGTTATAAGGCAGCATATGCAACATGCTGAGGGTGGTGACAATGCAAATTCTGCTGAGCAACCCACAGTGAGGAGACGGAGAAGAGTGTACAGGCCTAGGGTAACCTACCAGGGGCTACATGAGCTGGAGATAGTGGAGCGCTATAGAGTGGACAGAGACCTCATGCAGCAAATTGTTGAGCTGTGCAGGCCAAACCTCACACAGAACCAACAGAGGGGAACCCATCCCAGTGGAAACCAAGGTATGTGTTGGCCTAAGAATATTAGCAACAGGTACCTTCCAGAGACCAACTGGTGATATGACGGGGATTTCACAGGCATCAGCATCCAGGGTACTGCACCAGTTCCTGAATGCCATGTCAGCACATGTCGGTGATCATGTATATTTACCCAATTCCTGTGAGGTATTGGCCAGCAATATGCATCTCTTCCAGCAAATAGCGGAATACCCTGAGGTAGTGGGTGCAATAGACTGCACGCACATTCGCATCAAAGCACCAGCCGGTGAGCGGGGTAGGGTCTACTATAACTGCAAGGGTTACCCCTCCATCAACTGCCAGGTCGTGTGTGATGCCCAGGGCATAATAATGAATGTGTGTGCTGGCTGCCCTAGAAACTACCATGACTCCCATATCTGGCATCTGACACAGCTGTACCAGACATTTGCCAATGGGGACATCCCTCATGGTCACCTAGTGGGGGATGCTGGATATGCACTCGAGCTGTGGCTGATGACACCCATCAGAAATGCACACACACCTGAACAGGAACCCCATAATGAGGCACATGCACAAACACGAAATGTAATTGAGCATGTGTTTGGGCTGTTCAAGTCACGGTTCCAGTGCCTGGACACATCTGGTGGAGCCTTACAGTACTCACCAACTATATGTACCCAAATAGTCATGGTATGTGCTATGCTACACAATATGATCCTGCGAAAACAACTCCAGCAGGAGCAGCATAGGGCCGGGCACAACAGCCCCCCACCATTGCCAAGGTCATCACAGGCAGAGTGTGACTCTGAGGAGGAACAACCTGAGCCTGCCCCAGTAGGCAGAAGGAGGTGTGCCCAGTATGCTTTGGCCTTGGCAAAGAGGCAAGGCATAGCATATACACTGGCTCAGTAGGAACCCTGGAAATGATACCTCTCTCCGACTCGCCCATATAGTAAAAGGGATGCCTAACTTGACACTACCTGTTAATAAACATGTATAGGGAGTGTAAAATGTGCATCCAACATAGGCAACCCTGCAGCACCACCTGAGGCATGATTGCTATGTGTTAAGCAATATAAAGCACTGCTAAACAGCTCTCACCACTATTTAGTATATGTAAACAAAATTGCACACACTAAGTAGCACAACTACAGGCAATGTTGAGCAATATTGTGCACTGTCCAGTAATGTTGGTCAACATTGAGCAATGTTGTGCAAGTCTGGTCAAATGTGGGCATAGTTCAGCAAAAGCAGGTTAACATGTTCATATTTGCTTCAATTTTCTTGAAGCAGTCTGTTCTGGCATGTATGAAAATATGAAGCAGTGACAGTCCTCAAACCCAGGATACAGTGCACTATAGTCATAGTACCGAACCACTAAACCATGACAGTATGTCAATGGTCAGCTTGTATGAAAAAATGTTGATAAGTCAATGCTTAGTATCTCATGGAAACCTTGCAGGCATAGCATAATCCCTGTCAAGTTAAGACACAAAGGTGAGGCCTGCAGTAATAATAGAACCTGATATTCAACACACATATAGTATAAATGTGAATATTGGTAATGTTCACACACATCAACAAATGTAGTGGACCTCAGACAGCAACATACTGCAAGGTCAAACTGGGCATACTCACACACTTGAATATATGAGACAAATGGGCAACAAAACACTGAAAGTCTGAACTGGGCATGCTCACACACTTAGGGCAAGTTTGGGTACAGCAGTGGGCCACACATATCCCTCAGTTGCATGTGTCAACCCAGGAACCTCGCACTATTCACCAATCCGCCATGTGCACACAGTGATATGACAACAGACACATATATAATATAGTGAAATCCTGTCACAATCAAATATGTTATGCAGATACCTAGGTTGCTCATAGAAAGTGGTAAAGCAAAGAAGAAACAAAACATGCAATCAGTACCATCACTGAACAGTGTGCATCCCGAACATTAGCATAGGTTCAGAGGTTGACACTAGGCTATCTGCCCTAGGGTATGTAGAAGCCTAGCCACAGTGTGTTTGTATTTAGCAACCCCGCTAGATCAGTAGACTGTGCCTGTGAATAGTAGGTCACACAAGATATCTCACATATGTTCATTTCATTCTGCCTCTGTCTAGCAGGGACCCATAACATATCCCAGGGCTAAACATACGATCACCCATCCACCTGTGAAGATGTCACCTGTAGGTGGTCAGCATGGGTCTGTGCGTATGTGGGACTGTGATCACATTCCTGAGTGAGTGGAGCCTCTATGATGGGAATCTGCCCCTCCAGCATGTCCTATTAACATCATTGCTGACATACCTGTCCCTGCAGCATGTAGCTGTAAGGGACTTTGATATCCCCATGTGGAGCCTGTCCATCAATGCTGTGATGGACATGGCTTCAGAGAAAAGGCACAGACTGCATCCAAGTAGGCAGTAAGCAACTGAGGAGAGCTGGGGTCACCATAGCCAAACTGTGCATACCATCTGTGTGAGTCCCTAGATCCACTTGGTTATGTACATTTGTGTACATTCCATTTGCTGCAGGTGTTGGGTAAGTTACATCTGAAATAGGGCATTGTATCTAAGCATGTGCTTGATGGGTATAGGGTTACAATGACCCCACCTGATCTGGATGTAAAACCGTATGGGATAAGGTGGGCTAAACAGAAGGTGTGTCCAACAACATTGGCAATGTGAATGTCAAAGGCGAGAGTACTAAGTATTCATGTCCCCAAATCACAAATCACACACACTGTACGTGATGTATCATCACCTATGTGGTAATGTGTGGGCACGATGTTACTACCAAAGGTGATGACTATGCATCTAAAGGAAGGTAGCTGTAGGCCATGGCTCTGGTACCAGTCATCCATCTCTGTGAGACCCTTTCTGAGGATGCTTGTGCCAGCTGTGGAGTCGATTAGGGCACACAGTTTGCAGTCATCTGCAAACATGGTCAGCCATATTCCTCCTGTGTTAGCCAGTACATCTCAGAAATATATGCAGAACAAGAGAGGTCCCAAGACTGAGCCCTGTGGGATGCCACGTGTAACTGGTGTATAGTCAAACATGGCACCTGCAATACTGACCATGTGTGTGCTATCCATGATCCAGTTAGCAATCCATCTTGTGACATATGTGTAGATATTGAATCCGGTGATCCAATGTATAAAGGCCGAGTGGGGTATCGTGTTGAACTGGTGTGCGAGCTCCAGGTAGGCTGTGTGGACAACCCTCTGTACGTCTATGTACCTGTTAACTGTTTAAAGACATCAAACAGGTGCAAGAGGCAAGATCTGCCCACAACAAAACCAAATTGTGTAGGATCCAGTGTCTGTAGGTTCACAATGTCTATGTGTATGTGTTCCATGATGATACACTCCATAGCTTAGCAGACAAGGATAGTTAGGCATATATTGCGATAATGTCCAGGGTCCCTTGTGGCACCAGCACTGTGGAGCGGGTACACCGTAGCTGTACACCATTCCATGGGTACATATCCTGTAGTAACTCTGATATTGAACAGTGACTTAATGTGAGTGTAAAGTTTGTCATGAATCTCGTGTAAGCCGCAGTCCGGGACACCATCTGGTCCCACTGATGCTTTGTTGTCTGCTATGGAGAGGGCAGCACACACCTGTTCATCTGTTATGTCAGGGAGGCTACACCCTGTTGTGATGGACATGTGCACTGCAGGGGGGATGGTGGGGAAACATTCCCACTGAACCTGTTGTCCAGGATGTTTGCAATGTCAATGGGTTCACTGTATCATTTGTAATTATGCAGTAACTCACAGCATATCTGTGAGTTCCCACCCAGATCCCTGACATAACTAAATAAGGCCTTGTGATTGTCCATAGTGTCTGTTGCAAGTGTATGTTAGAAGTGGGCCTTAGATGAATCAACAAGTGATCATAGCTATACCATAGTACTAATCAGAGATGCCTTCCTGATTGTGATTGTGCTCTATAATGTAGTAGCCTCCCCCTGTCCTTGTATAGCTCATTAATGGCCATGGTCCACCAGACAGGTCCCCTGCCTTTGGAGGAGTGAGTCTTGTAGTTATCTGGGATAGCATGATCCATGCATTCCAGTAGTTGTCCATAGAATGGGCTTGTAAAGGATTAAGTGGTCTGAGCCATAATTAACACTGTCCCAGGGTCATTGAGGGATACCACCTCAGTTTGTACAAGTATGATGTTTGCTCATGAGAAGTACGTTACTGAGATCACCTAGGATGTGTGTGTGTATGGGATATGTATGTCTAGTGAGATGAATGTATGTTCTGACCTTAACAATGATGGGTATACCTCTGGTGTGGAACATAGAGTCCCCATGTTGGTGATGATCAGGTCCCACATGTTTTAACCCCCTGTGGTTGTGGTGACCAGGTCTGCCATAGTATTTGAGTGTAACAATCCTAGAAACTGTTGTGCGAGGGTGTCAGTGCTTGAGTAGTATACCCAGTCAATGTTTGTGTATTTGAAGTCACACAATATAATGGTGTTTGGAGAGACCTTCACATTCCCCAGTGTTCCCAGGAATAACGAGTGTTGTTCCCGAGTTTGGGAGTGTGGTCTGTAGCAGTCTACAAACTGAAATGCAGATTAGCCCACTGTCAGTTGTGCATGTACATTCTCCGATGCTTTGTGCAATGCTACCAACACGGAGGTGTGTGTATGAATGATGTCTATGGATACCCCCCCATTGTTGTTGTCTGGTCCGAGTCTTGTGTCCGAAAGTAAAACCTGTTAGTGCTGCTGTGCTTTTGTGAGCCTGAACCAGGTGTATGTTACTGCACATATATCAACAGACTCCATACTGATGTGAGTCCTGAGTGCATGCATTCTGAGGGTTAGACATCAGTTGTTGAGCAGCATCACTCTCTGTTTCCTTTACCCTGTAACGTCTATGGCTGTGGTTTTGTCTTCTGAGCCTCACTTCAAACAGCCACTATGT
The DNA here is from genome assembly GCF_019279795.1 of Protopterus annectens. Taxonomy (NCBI): domain Eukaryota; kingdom Metazoa; phylum Chordata; order Ceratodontiformes; family Protopteridae; genus Protopterus; species Protopterus annectens. The sequence goes on along the minus strand of NC_056745.1, from coordinate 163,514,520 downwards.
GTGTGTCAAGAGCCTATGCCAGTCTGTGAAAGCCTAGGGTGACAGGTGCATGGCATCCATAGCGAATGTACATGGCATGTTGAGCATGTAATCCCAGGCTGACAGACACTGGATCTCCTTTGAATGACACCAATATGTTAGGCAACTGTTAAAAGTGATCAGTTCTCTGTCTACTGTGACATAGTACTTGGTGAAGGTAAGATGCTACACAAGGTCAGGGTCATACTGACCTGGGCTATATGATCAGAGAGCTCCTTTATGTCTCTTGTCATGTAGTCCAGGGAGGAACATCTGAGGGTTTACACACCAGCATGGTCAATGATGGAGCTATATTTGTACTTGCAGTGGACTGACAAGAGTGCATGTGTCATGTGGCAAATCCTGGCACCTAACACACAGCACAAAGTGACCTTCACCTTGTTCAGCCTGGTGAGTGGGATGTCAGTGTGACTGACAATTACAGTCACCTAATACAAGTGCATGAGGTGTGTTGTGTAGGCCTAAGGGCAGTGACTGTGTGGCACAATGACTTTGTGAACTATGTGATATGTGTGTATGGTTGTGGATTAGCAGTTGTTTGTGTGTCTGCTTTGGATGTCTCTGCTGCTTAGGCAGAGTATATTTAGATGCTCCCAGTATGTCTTTGTGTGTCAATGTATATGGTTTGCTGTTGTCATAGGTCCATGTGCGACTGGATTTGTGGTGTGTGTGGTTACCTTCACCACCTGATAGACTGTGCCAGTCATGGCTTAGGAGAGCTCAGCCTCCTGTCTGTCTATATAGTTGCACCTCTCACATATATCTGAGTTTGTTGGTAGGAGGACAGGGTTCCCTGTGTACATAAGGCAGCTGTAACAATGTGTCAAAATTCTAATATGCACCAGCTGGACTGGAGAGTACACATGAAACCGACCTTTGGACATGCCAGGATATAATGATGGTATACACTGTCGACTGATCACAAAGGATCAGTAGTGTGTGAAGTGTGTAAAAGAGTATAACAGGGGTTTAGTGTTCAGGTTTGTTGTTGCTTTGGAAAGATAATCTGTGAAGGAGTACAGACAGAAACATCACACCTCCTTCAGCTATGTCAGAAATATTGATGTACAGTCATATATGTCCTGAGTCAGGGTCAGCTCAACTGTACCTGACTGACAATGTCGACATCCTGTCAGACAGGCCCATACATACATACCCACCTCCCAGTGACAAAAGGCCCTGTCATCATACCAGGAGATATTACATGTAGAATGTGTAAACTGGTCCTCCCAAAGCCAAATGAATCCCATCACGTGGATAACATTGTTTCCCCATATCTGTCATAAGTGAACAACAGAACAAACAGACTCTGCACCTGAACAGTCTGTTGAGCCTCACACTCTCTACAGGATCTTACACCGTTGAATGTATTACAGCAACATGTGGCACACCCCACAAGTGCATGTGTTCATGTGTGCATGTGTGCATGTGTTCATGTGTGCATGTGTGCATGTGTACGAACATCCTGTACAGATGGTAAAGTGTGCTTCCTGTCTCCCTCTCACAGGTGCTGAGGTAATGTTGGATGGGTGAAGTGGGGAACCTGAGGTCACTGCCACTAATAGTGACCATGATGATACATGTGTAGTGGCACAGACATGTTTGACACCATGTGAACTATAGTCCTATAAGCCTACAAAGTCCGAACTGCTAGTCCATGGAGTCCATCATGATTGCAGTCAGGAACAGAGCTATTGTAAACCGACAAACACACAACCCAAATGTCTGTGGTATGTTAATGAGCACATCATGTTCCCCAAACCTGCTAGATTTCTTGCAAGGCAACCACCCAGGACATACATCACTGAAAGGAGCAACACAGGTCCCACATAGACTTTGAATAGCCCTTTACCAACATCACAGACACATGTTGTATCCACAAAACCAACAATCCGTGCATGAATATGTATTGTCATATGAAGGAATGGTAATTTGTCCATAGATAGATCACACAAGCTATGAATTGTGTATTCCTGTTCAAGATGTTCACACCTGCTGACCCACAAGGTTCATTCCTGGGATTGCATAACACTAAGTGCACACACATTACCATGTCCAGTCTGATGATCTCAGCAACCTACAAATATAGCATGTGAATAAAAACCACACAGTAAAGCATATAGCATGTTGAGTTAATGTGTATCTCACTAGTATAATAACATAGTTAGGTAGGGGTTTGAATCCTGCAATTGCTTAGTGTGTGTGTGTGTGTGTGTGTGTGTGTGAGATTGGCTTTGAGGGGAGTGGCCTTTTTGGAGACTGTGGAAACACATTAGGAGAGGTGAATATCTCCTTGCCAAGTGTGATGATGTCAGCATCCCACAAATACAGCATTGGAAATGAATGCTCCCAGTAAAGCAAATAGCATGTCATGTTAATGCGTATCTCACTAGTGTCATAACATAGTTAGGTAGGGGTATGAATCGTGTGAATGTGTGTGTGTGTGTGTGTGTGTGTGTGTGTGTGTGTGTGTGTGTGTGTGTGTGTGTGTGCGATTGCCTTTGAGAGGAGTGGCCTTTTTGGAGACTGTGGAAACACATTAGGAGAGGTGAATACCTCTTTGCCAAGTGTGATGATGTCAGAATCCCACAAATACAGCATTGGAAATGAATGCTCCCAGTAAAGCAAATAGTGTATTGTGTTAATGCATATCTCACTAGTGTCATAACATAGTTAGGTAGAGGTTTGAATCCTGCAAATGCTGGGTATGAATGTGTGTGTGTTTGATTGCCTTTGAGAGAAGTGGCCTTTTTGGAGACTGTGGAAACACATTAGGAGAGGTGAATATCTCTTTGCCAAGTGTGATGATGTCAGCATCCCACAAATACAGCATTGGAAATGAATGCTCCCATAAAAGCAAATAGTGCGTCGTGTTAATGAATATCTCACTAGTGTCATAACATAGTTAGGTATGGGTTTCAATCCTGTAAATGCTGAATGTGTGTGTGTGTGTGAGATTGCCTTTGCGAGGAGTGGCCTTTTTGGAGACTGTGGAAACACATTAGGAGAGGTGAATACCTCTTTGCCAAGTGTGATGATGTCAGCATCCTACAAATACAGCATTGGAAATAAATGCTCCCAGTAAAGCAAATAGCGCGTCGTGTTAATGCGTATCTCATTAGTGTCATAACATAGTTAGATAGGGGTTTGAATCCTGTAAATGCTGAGTGTGTGTGTGTGTGTGTGAGATTGCTTTTGAGAGGCGTGGCCTTTTTGGAGACTGTGGAAACACATTAGGAGAGGTGAATACCTCTTTGCCAAGTGTGATGATGTCAGCATCCTACAAATACAGCATTGGAAATGAATGCTCCCGGTAAAGAAAACAGCATGTCATGTTAATGCGTATCTCATTAGTGTCATAACATAGTTAGGTAGGGGTTTGAATTCTGTGAATGTGTGTGTGTGTGAGATTGCCTTTAAGAGGAGTGGCCTTTTTGGAGACTGTGGAAACACATTAGGAGAGGTGAATACCTCTTTGCCAAGTGTGATGATGTCAGCATCCTACAAATACAGCATTGGAAATAAATGCTCCCAGTAAAGCAAATAGCGCGTCGTGTTAATGCTTATCTCACTAGTGTCATAACATATTTAGGTAGGGGTTTGAGTCCTGCAAATGCTGAGAGTGAGTGTGTGTATAAGATTGCCTTTGAGAGGAGTGGCCTTTTTGGAGGCTGTGGAAACACATTAGGAGAGGTGAATACCTCTTTGCCAAGTGTGATGATGTCAGTATCCCACAAATACAGCAGTGGAGATTAAAGCACCCAGAAAAACATATAGCATGCTGTGTTAATGCGTATCTCACTAGCATAGTAGATAGGGGTTTGAATCTTATAAATGCTGAGTGTGAATGTGTGGGGGTGTTTGTGTGCGTGTGTGTAATCCTATGAGAGGAGTCGCCTTTTTTGAGACTGTGAAAACACATTGAAAGAGGTGAATACCCCTTTTGTTGGTTTGATGATGTCAGTATCCCACAAAAACAGCAGTGGAAATGAAAACTCCCAGTAAAGCATATGGCGCATAGTGGTAATGCATATGTGTCTAGTACCATGACATAGGTAGGTAGGGTTTTGAATCCTGCAATTGTTGAGTGTGTGTGTGTGACACTGTTGAACAAAGTGTTGTGTGTTTTTCTACTGCTACTGTATGACATCAGTAAAACAACAGTATGTGCATTGCACACTGCAGGTATCTGTGTGGCAAATACACATATGTACATGTGACCTAAATTGGTAACTGTGTGGACAAGACATATATGTACATGTGACCTCATTCACGTCATAGGTGTGAAGCCTGCTGTCAACACAACTACATCTGTTACCATTGACAGTTTTTGCTGCTGCTTCTTGGACTGTAGCTCACATATGTATGTATGTGACAAGTCCAGCCACTGTAGTGAGCTGTGCCCTAGGTCATCTGTGTCACACACACACATAGTTGTTATAGAATAGTTTGAGTGTGGGTGTATGCCTGCGGCATATGACAGACATGCCAAACACAACACAGTCTGTCAATAATGGCCTTTCATGGTAGGTATACAACAACCCAGTGTATATGCATACAGACACCTTATTACTTATGTGATACACTGAGGGACATCAACATAGCTTTGGGGATGTGGATATCAAAGGACAGATGAAATCACATGTGGCTGTCTGTACACATCGGTACCCCTGCTACACATTGTGTGCTACTACCAATGTGGTACAATCAGGATACTATGTGTAGCAAATGTGGATGACTATGCTGTTGTTGGATCATAGCTTCACAACATGTGTTTGTCAACAGGTATTTGTCTGTATGATACCCTCGTGGAAGATAGGTGTCTAATCCGGGGAATGCTTTGTAGGCCACTGTATGCATCACCAGATGTGGATGTACATATTCCTAGGGTGTCTGCGTGTACCTAGGATGGACACATGCCAAACAGGAGTGGTCACGGGAATGTGTGGTGGTCATTACCACTGGTAACTGGTATAGTACAAAACCAGTAAAATTCTAATGCTACTGTGTATCCTACAGCTGTGTGTCAGTTGTCAAGACATCATGTAATGATTGGTTAAAATCAGGCTGTTGAGGTTATGTACACTACCAGAATGCTAACCAATGACCGATATCAACAGTATCACCCACAGCATAGTGTCATAACATGTCATACACACATGTGTACCCAAGTTGTGACATATGTGTAGTGACATGCATATTGGACACCAATAGGAAATATGAAGTATTAACACTATGTAATACAGGGCATGTCACCCTTTACATGTGCCCACCATGCACATACATGCAAACAGTGCACCTCCACCATGTTCACAAATGTACACCTTGGAATCTGTACAGTACACATCATAGACGTTACATCCACTCAACGACACATGCTGCCAGTACCACACACATCAGCCAACTGCCACATGTGTGGACAATCCATGTTTGGGATTAACACTGGTGTATACAATACAAAATTGATAATCACTGCTGGGATGCATCATGCCTGCTCAGATACACCTGCAAGGATATCATTACCCATTACTGTTCACAACATGCTAACATTGCTACACTGCTAGTAGGTCACCCTGTGCATCAGCACCGTGTTATCCTGTTCCTACGTCAATGTCACAGATGACAGGAGGTGGCACAATTTCATCATATGCACAGGGTGTGTGATTGTTTTCCAGAGCCCGACAATGACCCATCCAATCAACATGTATGTGTGTGTGTGTGTGTGTGTGTGTGTGTGTGTGTGTGTGTGTGTGTGTGTGTGTGTGTGTGTGTGTTTGTGAGGGACAACAGTACCATATGGGTCAGTGTTGATATGTGTGTGTGTATGTGTTAACCCTACGTGTTGGTAGTATGTGTGTGTGTCTGCATGCACACAGTACCCCCTTGTGGCTGCCAAATATGGGAGTTTGTGGGACAGCCACAGACTGTACCTGCCAGGCTGTACAGATCACTGTCTCCGGCCACGGACACAGTACCTGTGCCTGCCAAGGTTGACATGGACTGTATCGAGTACTAAGCCAGACTGAGTACTATCGTCAGAGGCAGGGGGATGTTGACTGGACCCATGTCCCTGCTGGGATTTGCCAGAGCCACGTGCATGTGGTCGTCTCGGACGGTCTACCGACAGCCCAGCCACAACATTGCTGGGGCTGGTACTGGCACTACGGGAGCGGCTGGCATTTGGGTGTTGTCCACGTCGGCTGCCAGCTGAGAATGTTGCTGGCATACATCCACGTCGACGTCCCAGCCATCCTGCACTGTCCTGGCACATGGACATAACATTGTGGAGGACATCTAGTGTCTCCCCCCAACATCTATCAATGACATCGGTGTAATTAGGTCACGGATACTGTCATTGATCACAGTGTTATGAGCCCTCTGCACCCTTAGTCCCTGCCTGATGTACCGTTCCATACGTGCCTGTGCTTGCATCACAGCCCGGAACATACCTCCGGTTGTGAGACCTGTGCAGGTATGCCTGCCAGGGGCATTATGGCCAGTGATGCTCCCATGAGAACCCCTGGACATATGCCTATGTGGTACCGTTCCGTGTGTCTGAGCATGGCTGCTGTGTGGGGTTGCATGTGCCATGGATACCACACTTTCCTGGTCAATGCCTACTGTATGCTGTTCTTCACCTAAGGCCATTGGTGTTGAGGGATGTAATGGCAGTACGTATGTGCACATAGATGGGGTGGAAAGCTGTGTACTGTTGATTGGTGGACCACCAACAAACCCTGTCAAACATGCCTGTGCCACTACACATGTATCATCAGGGTCACTATTAGTGGCAGTGACCTCAGGTTCCCCACTTCACCCATCCAACATTACCTCAGCACCTGTGAGAGGGAGACAGGAAGCACACTTTACCATTTGTACAGGATGTTCGCACACATGCACACATGAACACATGCACACATGCACACATGAACACATGCACACATGCACACATGAACACATGCACACATGCACACATGAACACATGAACACATGAACACACGCACACATGAACACATGCACACATGAACACATGCGCACATGCACACATGCACACTAATACACTACACATTCAAGTTGACACACACACACACCAACAGCAATATGGAACATAGTCGTTAGTGGTTGATGGTGGAGTATAGTATCACAAGACAATGAGTCCTCTCACACGTGTCAGCATGCAGGATGTGTGTTGCTCGACAGCATGCAGTGCGAGTGTAGAGAGTCCTTGTAGTTAACAGTATACATGTCGTTGATGCATGTGTGTTGTTCACTGATTGCCCTCACCCTGGTAGACAATGTGTACATGGACACAACATTGCACTGCAAGTCTGAAACACTTTTCAATGTTGTGTGCACCATCACTCATAGGTATACAAACCATGTCCGGATGCATACAACTGTCAGGTGTCGAACGATGAATGCTATGTGTAGTACTGCAGGTACTGTAACTGGATGTAGTGTAGTACCATGAGCCATCATCAGGCAGCATCATGTGGTCACTCAAGGACACTGATGCATGTCACACTGGCAACTATCTTGCTGTACCTGACCTGCACCACTTAGGCTACATTAAGCAGTTCACAGACAGTCATTGCATGGGCATGTCAGGTGTTTAATAGGGAACATTGCCTAACATGACTGTGTTGTGTGTTGATGCATGTCACACTGCCCCATGATAGGGCTCTAGCCCCAGGTATAGTATATGTGCTGTGTTGATGACATATGTGATACTGGAGTATGACCTTACAGCAGGTGTCTACATATTCCATGTGTATCATATTAACACATACTGCATATGACAAAGTGGTGTATGTTGTGTGAATGTGTATTGAATATGCCTATACAATGTCCACTACAGTGTACCCCACTTGTTTGTGATGCTCTGTGTGTTGCATGTGTATGAGTCAGCTACTCGTCACTGTGAAGTGCATAGTCACACAGAGAACATGCACAGCATGCACTATGCGTAGGTGTTTAACATGTGTATATGGCCTACAACTCTCCTATGACATGCACATGTTATATGCTAAATTGACTGTAGCCCACTCACCAGCATGGGTCTCCTGTCTTGCTATCACACCAGAGGGACCTGCAAGGATATGAGACAGTATGTCAGTGTCAACAACTATGGCATTGCTGCTGTGAGTCTGCAATTATACAGTAGTACATGGGGTAACAGTCACAGGCATACAGATAATGTCCTGAATTATCAGTATTGCATGACACCAGGCTCCACATATTCTGCATACACAGTACACATCTGATTAATGCATATTATAACATTTTGGATAACAGTGGTCTATGGATATGCCATGTTACCTGCACACTCATTGTCACTGTGCTGGGTGACTCCGGCCTCCATGATGACACAGGTGTGTTGTAACGGTTGGCCAGGAGCCACCATGCTGAGGAGCAGCTCTTCCACTCTGGTGAGGGGGGGATGTGTGGCAGCACCACCACCTGTGACAAGCTGTTGTCTGTGGACATCGGAGGCATGCTGCCGGACATGTCTGATTAAATCACTGCAGTGATGGCGTACCTGCTCATAAGTCTGGTTATGCATGCCTACATCATTCACCCGATGGACAACATCCTGCCACAGTGCAGTGCAACCATGCTGGTCCTGGCAGGATCTTGAAAACAGTAGATTATAATGTTGGATGAGTGCATCTCTGATAACTTCCTTGTCCTCAGGGGTATAGGATGGCTTTCTGTTGTGTGCCATGACCCTGGAAGACAATTAAACAGTAATTGTGAAAAAGCCATGTTGCACACTCAACATTCTAATGTACAGACATCATTGAAATGCCATATATAGCAACCTACTGGCTGTCAGCAGATACACACTTTTAATAACACATATGACTGCTAAGACCACAACTGCCTGACAGTGCCTGGCACATGCTACATACCAAACCATGTTCTGCACAGCCACAAAGTGAAACCAGTATGTAGGACTATACAACAGTACATGGCACACTGTATGTGACACAATGCAACACTTAGCCAGAGGAGGTGTATAAGAAGCTAATGCATACAGACATTTGTCATCCATTTAAATCTATGTACAGTACAGTTACTGTACTAGCAGTACACCACACTACTTGTTGATAGCAAACCCTTCAGTAACATATGTGCACATTCACCACTATAGGTGGCATACTGCTGTACTACACTATACATGTTGCTAGATATGCACCTATATCCCGCGACACACATACCACCGAGGACATGTTACATGCATACCCACACACACATCAGACATACCTACAAGACACAAGGGTATGGCAACCCAGATTACAGTTACCTGTGTACCATACATTACTGTGTGTCAGCACATACATAACCTCATGCCTGAGGTATGTGATGTGTGAGGACTACAGGTAACAAACAAAAGTGTGTTACCAAGCCATGTGGATATAAACCATACTGTGCAGTTGAGGCATACAGCTTCAGGTAGTACTACAGTCCATATGTGACTTGTATTCACTAGTGTTAACAATCAATAAGCATACATGTACTGCTTTAGCCTACAAAGGCACACTCCATTCGACAACATGGGACTACATCACAACGTATGCCATAGTGATTTTCATGCCTGGCAATAGCATACGGACCTTTTGATGGGATTAGAGCTACAACACTAAATACCATGGTATACACAGACTCCCACTAGGCTATCACACATATACACATCATTGACACATTCACATACACATTCTCCATCACACACAGTCAACCTCACATAGCATGTGTTGCAACAGGTACATGCGTGTGTGTATCGTGTCCTAGGTATCTGATAGGCTGTTATCCATAGGGCCTATGGAAGCATAGACATATGGTACCTTGTACTACAACACACATGTAATGTAGGTTCCTGTGCCCCTGTCATGCAGAGCCACAGGGGTGATTACCGGGTTGTGTTTCCTATCTCACATGCAATCATCATGGTTATTGATGGCAACTGCTAATGAGGACCTTCATATGCTGTTGATAGGTGGTTGGTTCCACAGTATGGTATGTGTCTGTGATGATGATGTGCCAGTCGAGCATGTTCTGCTTTTTACATTACAAGGTGTTGATCAGTAGAGTGTGTATCTTGTCTGGTGTTCCATCTATTTACATGGAGCACATCCAACACCTGTGGGTTTGCCATAGCTTTGTATGTTGGGCAGGGGTAGCCTCTGGGTAGGCGGTATGTGACACAGTGTACAATTGGTTTGGTAAGACAGCATAGGGCATCTGTTGGAATCCGGTAACACTCTTTGTGAGGTATGTGTCTGGCATCTACTGTTGCTGTGTATGTGTTCTGAGGTACATACCAACAGGGACATTGTACTCTATGATGGGTGTTATGACTGATGATGGGAGTGGATCCCTAACCTCTGCTTCCATGGATGACACACATTTACTGACGACATGTGGACTGTACTAGGTTTACATGACTAGTGTGGCACAGTGATCATCATTAGGGACACTACTGTCCACCTGTGTCCTGTAGTCTCTTATTACACCTTCGGTGTTGAGTACACTACCACTTATGTGTTAGTTCATGTGTACAGGGCTTTTAACAACAGGGATGGCAATACATGTACAACATTCAGTTGGAGCCTACATTTCAACATCCACTGGTGTATACATCGATATGCATATCAGCACATATACAGTCCACCTTTCATGGTGGGAATATCAATAATGCTAAGGTTGAGGGGGATACAGTTATGTAATGATATTGCACAGTCTTGTGCAGAATGCATGGAAGGTGTTCTCAGCCCATATATGTTTAGCAGGACCCCATATCTGGGAGACTATATACCTAACAAAGCATACCCATGACATTTGAACAACACATGTCATATGCCAGCACTGTATGCTGTCTTGTTTGACACACACTACAACCTACATATATATATATATGCACATAACAACCTGCACCAACATATAAATGTCTGCCTTTCACAAACAGTTGCAGTATGTCCCTTGCTCTATGCACATGTTCAGATGCTCAGAAATCAGACACACATGTATCTCGACATATGTGTGTGCCATACAGACACAAGGTCCACACTGTTGTAAGTCCATACACCTCACAGATGACCTGTTGGGCCTTGCTACAACATGGACAGTTGTCACATGTGTGCATACAGTAATAGTACAAGGGTATACATAGCTGCAAATGATACATTACTATGCTAGCCTGCTACAGCGGTTGCCAATGCTAAGCTACACATTATGTGACTATCATGCATGTCTTACTCTGTGACATCCAAGTTTATCTTGGTGTTTGCAATACTCCCCAAAACTGCCATTAAACACAGTACTGTACAGACCATAGATAACATGTTCAGATGTTTGACGTACTGCTGAGCTACAACTGTCACACTTATGTCCCACTGCACACAGCTACCCAACAATTTCTCCATGGCAATACTTATGCATGGCATCAGTGCATACATACCTACTGCTGCCACATATGCATGTATCAGAGGATCAACAGTACTAACCATAACCATCTACTACCTGCCAGTAACTACAAACTGTTACATACCTGTATGTCCCTTCCGAGTCCGTCTGTGTATGTTTTTTTTTTTGGTACTGAAACGTACTTTTTTTTTTTTTTTTTCCTGCTTGGCGTTGTTCGCTATGTTGGACTTGCAATGTAATGATTGCATGTGGGGATAGCAAGTCCTATCTGCATTTATAGGTATCTGCACATGTGCATGTGATGCCCTCTGCACCAATTGTTGCACAGCATTTGGTAAATGCATACAGCCTGCTGAGTGGTAATTGCAGTACTCACTGTCATAGCAACCCAATGCTATAAATTGCTAAGGTATGTAGGCATAGCCCTTTCAGATATCCAGGGTGGGGCCCATGCTTGTTTGCTGTGGAGACTGTTGTGTAAGTCAGAAGGTTGGTATACGTCTTATAAATGAAGCTAGAGGTGTAGACAGTGATGTACATGTTGTACTCAGACCTGACTGTTGCCACTTCCAATACAGAGCTATCAGTGTAGAGTTTTACCCACCACTACAAATGCTTACACAACATTTATGTGACTATACTGGGAATATTAATGTACTGACTTCTGCAGGGTTTATGTTTTTTACTGTTGACATTACCACAGGGTTCGCAGGACAACTGGACAATTCCTGTACTGAGTATGCCTACCTACACACTTGGTAGACCCTAAACACACAAGTATCTTTTAATTGGGGGGAGGCTTACATACTGAGAGCATTATGCATTAATATGTGAATATTATCTTACTGGACTTGCAGGATTGGTGTGTACCTGTGTGTTTATCAGGGCAGGTTGTCTGTCTGCATGGTTCCCACCTGTGAACTTACCCAGATGGTAGCCAGAGGTTACACTGTCATTCTTTGTCTGTGCAACTCACAGGTGTTTTCAGCACTGTTACAATGGCATTGTTACAGTCAGTTGCTACCAGTACATGGCTACATCCATTGGTATTTCTGAGTTATACTCCTATATAAGGGTATGCTTGAGGAGGTCCTAAGAAAGCTATTTGCAGAGTGTGTAACAGCAGTATAGCCTATATGCCTGTGTGTTTGGGCCTCTTCCAGGCCTATGGAACAGTCAGATACATCTTTGCATGGTGTCATGGATAGGTAGTTGAAAGTGAGGTACACCTTACACATAATAGGAACAGTAGGTGTATACTTCAGTGAAGCAATGCATATGGATTAGTACTCCTTTCATGACATACAAGTGGTGTCTACTGTTATTATTGTCAGTATTCATTGTGTAATAGCCCACCATTCTGAATGACATCAGTACTTTTCTGTGGGATTCTGAGGGACACAGCTAAAATATGTTTCACAATCAGGGACATCCCTGGAAAGTTGACTGAGTTAGGAGGTATGGCCTCTGCCCTACTCAGATATGCCAGTGTTTGTGCTGCTATGATACTGTGTGGGGGTTGTAAAGTGCCTCTGCAACATTATTTTCTGCTTGATTGGCTGCTTCTCACATCACACTTATGTAATGCAATCCCACAAGAATTGCTGGTAAAGATCCAGAGAACAGGCTTTGTGTTATGGCCTTCCTATTTTTCCTTTACATTCACTCATTGTAATGAATGATATATTTTTTGCAGCACCAAGTTATTGTATATCTGTTGTGGCTTAGTGGTACTTCATGCAGTCTTATGTGTCCAAGGTCTGGGGTTCGAGACTGACAGAAGTGTTTTATTTTGCTGCTGAGCAGAACAAGGGCCCTGACATAGAGTGACTAAGGCTCTTTTAAGCAGTTGTAAGCGGGTTTGCGTGACGCTTAGCGATACTTAGATAAGCGCACACATGCGCACACTCGCTTAAACCCACTTACTACTGCTTAAAAGTGCTTACTCCCGCTAACCCCCACGCTAATTTCTTTGAAAGAAAAGAAGATGGGGAGATAGGAAAGTGGTGAAAAAAGGGGCACAAAGAAGGAAAGACAGTAGGAAAACAAGCTCGGGATGTGTGGGACGGGTGTAGGGAAGGTTCATAGCTGCCCATTTCTTTACCAGCAACAGCTGTGCGTATGTTGCAAATTTGGAGTGAAATTTGAAACCTTCCACCCCTGAGAGAGGGGTGAGGACAACAAAGTTTGTTGTACTGCCAATTATAATTATCAGTGTACTTGTCCAATGGACATGTGTGCGAAATGGGCAGCTATGTATGGGGCATATTTTTTTTTCGAGTACAGATTGCCCTTTTTTTTTTTTCCAGGGGAGTGTGGAAAGTGAGGTAGAGGAAGTAGGTATATTTGGGGAGGTAGGTTGGGTAGGTAAACAGACAAGACAAACAGGATGCATACAGGGGCGAAGTATGACACATGGGGTGGGTGAACACAACTGACGGGGACGAATGTTTGGAAATCGCAAGCCCATGAGCCCACAGATGGTAACAGTGGGACTGAGATCCCCACCCATGGGCAGTCACCACTGGACCTTCACAGACCCAAGGGTCACTGTGCTGGGGGCTGCGTGGGAGGGGCAGGCTCACCAGCGAGTCGCACCACTCTCACCTCAAGCTGGTGTAGGGGATCAGTGACTAAACGCTGGATCTCCCTATGCACCACAACCCGGACCCTTCGGAGGGTGACAGGAGGCCCTTCTCCACCCACGCTTGCAGGGGGGGTGAGCCCCATCCCCTGCAGTGCTTCCACCCGTAGGTGGCACAGGACCAGCGAAGGAGGGTGGCCCAGGCTGGGCACCAGACCTGCTGGTGCCAGGTGCAACTGCCAGCTGAGGAGGGACAGGTGGGTCCGCTGGAATCGGCCTTCCCATACGTTCTGTGATTAGGTGTGTTTAATTACAACATAGACAACAGCATTCCAAGTTAGTTGTAGCAGCATGCAGTAATATTCCCATTAACCCAACACACCAGGGTTACAACAGTTGAACAGCAAGCATAACACATGCATGTATTGAATGACAGTGGACATTACAACAGCATGCAGGGATGATTGGTGGCAACAGGCCACCAAGATTGTGGTGTTTTAACAGGGGACATGCATCAAAGTAAGTGCAGATTTTATATAACAATAGGACATATGTCCCAACAAATGTTATGAGATTAGACATACCCATTGAGGTGTGGAATTGCATTGTTTATGCACATGGAGTAGGGTGTAAAAAGAAACCTCCATTAACATCTTATTAGTACTTTAACTGTACACTACATTCCTATTGACTGCAGGTGTACATCCCCTACATGTATTCTCACACTAGGCAACATGCATTTGATTGCGTTATGGGTTTGGCTACTTCATTATATACCTGACCTATATCTGACATAGTAACTGTCCAAGATGCAGATGTTACTGCTACATACTTGTATTAAATTTACTTGTTTATGTATCTGCACATCTGGATGTGTTCACGTGCCTTTTTCACTTGTTTTCTACACAACCCTACTTTTCAGGTAGCACACTAACATTTCTGGGGAACACCTTGACAGGCTATTCATGTGCCAGATTTACCTATGCATGTCAGCCATTTCACAACTGTTGAGGACTGTTACATACTTCACAGCTACTGGCACTTCATTCACTTTATATGCGACTGCACTACTGGGGGTTGTCAGCACTTAATACAACAGTAACATTTCTTCACTGGAAGGGTACAGCAACATTTCTGAGTAACTGACACATACACAATGCAAGTATTATACCTTTCCTATTTAAATTACAACTCTTTTCTACAGGCTCTCTCCTTTATTTGACATTACACTGCATACAGTAGACCTATTCAGGACATATTATACCTTTATTGATAGGTTACAAGACTGTTTTTCAGGCTCACTCACTTTTTTTATATGACAGTGCATGCAGAGATAGTATTCCAGACATGTTTTTGCTTTATTCATGGGTTACTACACTCTATTCCTGGCTATCTGACTTATGATATGTAACAGTACATGCAGAGGATTTATTCAGGGAATGAATGTTTTATGCTTCACAGCTACTGCCACTTCCTTCATCCACTTCCTATGGGACTGCACAACTGTGGGTTGACAGCACCTAATACAACAGTACTATTTTTTACTGCAAGGGTACAACAACATTTCAAAGTAAATGACACAGACACACTCCAAGAATTATACTTATTAATTACGTTAAACACTCTTTTCTACAGGCTCTCTCCTTTACTTATTATTACAGTGCATACGGAAGACATATTCAGGACATATTATACCTTTCTTGATAGGTTACAACACTCTTTTTCAGGCCTGCTCACTTACATGTTATGACAGTACATGCAGGGATAGTATTCCAGACTTATTTTACCTTGATTGGTGGGTTAGTGCACTCTATTTCTGGCTCACTGACGTTTGTTATATAACAGTACATGCAGAGGATTTAATCAGGACATTTTATTGCTGTATTATTGGGCTGAAACACTTTTGTCATGCTCACTCACATATATCATGTAACAATACATGCAGAATATTTACTAACCTGCCTGGTGGCGCAGCCTTAGCCGCCTATCTGCATAGGCTTGCTGATTCATAGCATGAGCACCTGCAGCTGTGGAGTAAATAAAGGGATATTGAAACATAACTATCCATTATTTAGACTATATTAGCTTGTCTTACATACTGCATTCCATGGCTACCTACTTAGCAGTGGGGCATCACGCATTTGATGGGCCTCCTGGAACCACTGGTTCAGAAGGTCCTGCTTCTGCCTCTTCAGGTCTGCATGGTGGTGATGGACCTGCTCACCAGTCCGAGGGATGTCTGTGGCACTGGTGAGTTCATAAGCCAACCGGTTCCAAGCCTCTGCCTTATACTCCATTCCTTGGAACTGGCCCTGCAGGAGCCGAGTCTTATGCCGATGGACTAGGAGCCAAACCATATATCTTGACTCCTCGATGCCCCAGCGTTGCACTTGAAAGCATGTACCCTCTCCAGCACCAGACATTCTAACTACAGATGGGAGCTACAATCAGTTATGGCGAGTATTCCCGCCTATGCGGCTTAAATATGCCGCATTTCCCGCACTTTTCTGTGATTGGCCATTTTTGAATATTCTTGGCTGACTGCAGACCTGCTTAGCAATTGTTAATCTAACATTTATTAGTATATATATATATATATATATATATATATATATATATATATATATATATATATATATATATACATATATATATATATGTTAACAGTGGATGTTTATCCTAAGCTGTCGTGGCTTAGTGGTTCAGTACTTTGATTATGGTGCACAGTGTCCTGGGTTCAAACCTTATCATTGCTTTTTATTTTACTACTGTCCAGACAGGTTAGGGGGCGTGGCTGTGTTTAAGCAACTTTGCTCTACGTTGCTCCACGTTGCCCGACGGTGCGCTGGTTGGTGTGGAGCGCACCTCCGCACAAACTGATTGCACTGGGTAAAGCGCTATTTAGCTATGGGCAACTATTTTGCGCTGGGTAAAGCGCGATTTAGCTATGGGAAACTACATTGCTCTGGGTAAAGTGCTATTTAGCTATGGGCAACTATTTTGTGCTAGGTAAAGTGCAATTTAGCTATGGGCAACTACATTGCGCTGGGTAAAGCGCGAGTTAGCTATGGGCAACTATATTGCCCTGGGTTAAGCGTTGCTTAACTGCGGGCAATTATATGTCAGGTTCCTTTATAAATATACATTTTGTTCACTGATACATAAGCCATTTGAATGCTTTTTTTGTAAAAGTTTAGTCATATAGGTCAGAAATTATTTCATATACTAATTTGGAACATAAAATAGGAAGGGGAGTGGTGGGACTCGAACCGCAAATACCTCCTCTTTGTTCAAACGCTCTACCACTACACTATTACTATTTGGTGTAATTTGCATGAGCATTCCTTATTATGCTTTTCCATGTCGTGATTGCTAACTGCAGCTAAGCAATGGGCACACCCGCGCACACACACGTAAATACGGGTAGCTATATTGGGAATTAGAAAAAAAAATAATATTTTACTTTTTATAAAGGGAGTGTGGTGTTGGGTACATGGACATTTCAGCGGACTCGCTCTTGTGTGTTGACATTTTGTTTTTTCACACACTTGCAGGGGCGTAGACCTTTAGACTGCTCGGCAGTCGGACACGCCCCCTGCTTGCCTGCACGGTCCGTGTTGGACTTGGGTTTGAGTCAGCATGCCTTCATGAATATTCATGGCACGCTGACTTCATACCGTTCAACTGCAGCCTCCAAGTAAGACTTATTTAGTCTTACACGGAGGATTCGTGAATTCGGGGGATTATGTCATTCAGTTCTTTCTGGATCTATTGAACCGAAGAAGTTCCACCTACCTATCATAGTAAGCAAATATAAAATTATAAACATGTACTGTACTGTCATTATTTCATAAAACAAACAAAAAGGTCACGTGCTAGGATGTGCTGTAAGGAATAAGGCAGACCTGGGTTATAAATACACATTATTTTAAATAGAAATTCAAAGTTAAAATTGTTATTTTCATGCTGGGTTTTCTAAGGAAAACTAACTAAATGAACAAATAAATACAAAATGCAGAAAAGCCTAGGCAGTTCAGAGAACTTCCTTCAGTAACTCTTTTTAGGTTATTTCTGAAGAAGACTATCTTGTTTATTTGAAAAATGCCAGACAATGGTTTTCTCTGTCACATAATGTGTAGGAAGTGTAACTACAGTTTCCAATACCACAACTAACTGCTGTGTTTTCCTGAAGATGGTTTGCAGCAACTGTCACCTGACTTGAGAAGCATCTGTCTCTGGTAAGGAATAGGCTGGATTCCAAGTCATTGTGGCCAGGCTATGTACACTAAATACCCAGAAGGAAATGCTGCCCTGCGGAGTAATGAGTGTGTGAATATGATTGAAAATATGCATAGCTTTCAACTGTAAGCACTAGAATTGGGGGCCAAGCCAAATATAAACCGGGACAAAGGACCAATTCTCAGGGGCACATTTTAGCTATTGCCACTTTCTATATATTTACATGCATTGTGTAATGACATAGAAATTTGTAACTGTAATGTCTAGCATTTATTTGATGACTGCAGCTCTCACTATTCTGTCAAAAAATTACAAATTTCATGAGAGTCAAAGCAAAATTCTAAGGTGAAATCAGGGACAACTGAGATGTAGCAACTGAAACAGACAAATCAGAGTACCTGCTATGAAAAATAACTTACCATAGTGGCCTAACACATGTCTCTACGGACATTGGCCCAACCTCACCTATTATACTGCACATTCTCAATGAGATGGTAAGAGCTGCAGTCTAAATGAGGGCCATTGTGTATGCACAGTGCCTTATTACCACTGTTAGTGTGACCAGGCTGCCTATGCTTAAGAGCAAGGTGGGACCAAGTATTGTCTTGTGCAGATATATTCTTTGTCACATAGCATAAGTGAAGTATATTTATTTTACAGCGAATATCATTACATTGTGCATTGCTGTACTGTTTACATGATGTATTTGGACCTCTTTATTGTAATCTTCCTAAATCAAGCACATATTGTATTTCATATTTATTTTACAACAAAGATCAATGTATTGTGCATTGTTGTACCACTTAAAGGATGTATTTGCACTTTTTTAATATGATCTTCCTAAATCAAGCACATATTAAATTGTATATTTATTTTACAAAATTGTGTATCACTTTACTGTTTACAGGATGTATCTGGACCTCATTTAGTATAACCTTCCTAAACAAAGCACATATTAAATTGTATATTTATTTTACAAAGACAATCATTGTATTGTGTGTTGCTGTACTGTTTACAGGATGTATTTGGACCTCTTTTAATGTAATCTTCCTAAACCAAGCACATATTGAATTGTACAAACTGAAAGACCACAAAGAATAGGACTTGGCAAGTACATAGTTGTTATGGCAGAGGGAAAGGAATGACAAAACATCAACATCTATCTGCCACTCTGGATCTCAGATAATCTACATACAGATGTTTCTACAGCATCAGTAATAACTGTGAATAGTTCTTTCTACTGTAATAAGGCCCACCTGTTATTCAAGAGGGTCATACCCTTTACTGTGACAGCCCTGCAACTTACAGGATTCATAAAGGCGCACTTTGCCAAACACATACTGACACCTACTTCACAATCACATAGCCATGATGACTTCCAGCTTATACAGCATTGCTTTGGAATACCCACGACGTCACAAAATCTTTTTTGTGTGGTTGGAGTTCACAACATACCCCAGCATGAAGAATTTTGCATACCATGCTTAGTTTTCTCAACATGCACCACTAACTGATACTTCTCCTAATGAAAGGACCAGTGAACTGATTATTTTGTTTGAATCAGTCATATTAAAATTAGCATGCAATGTAGGCTTATGTTCTTATAACTTATTATGTACTTATAACTCATCCTGCTGTGGCCTAGAATGGCTCCTCAGTTTTAATGGCTGCATAAAAGCTGTAATTTAGTTATTTCTTTATCCAAATATTTAATGCAAAAGATTTTTTAGTTATTTTTTTTTTTACTGTTCATATCACCTAACAATGACATCATTTCAGAAACTGGTAATTTAAGTTTTACAACTATCAGCTCACCTCTGCCTGGCAATTTAAACCCCACAAACAAAAACAAGCAGCGCTGTCCTGCTTCTGCAATCTGTTCTCCGCACAGCTCTCCCATTACACTGGACTTCACCTAGCAGTGTATGTACTGCAGCAGCTATCTGGAATTCCCATTAACTACCTGTTAGATTTCTTTGAAGGTTTAGTAAAAGTTTTGTAATTAATACTGTAATTGTGGCATGTACAACCATGAAGGCACTCATTCCCTAGTTTTAATTAGGCTGCATGGTTTTTACCTGTTACCCCTCCACCATTCCTATCTTGGCCTACCTTATAAAACAAAACAAACAAAAAAAATATATTATTACAGAATACCCTAATTACTAACCTGACTAGGGGTATTTCCATTTCTACTGATTGATTTTCTCAGCTGCTCTTTACCAGCCCTGGGTCATCCATGTTGGCTCACTGTTTTGTTGTCTTTTTAACACCTGGCAATCCTGATTTGACACTATTTCCCAGTGTATCCAGTCATATGTTATGAATTAGCATACCATCTCCTCCTCATTGCTAAGTTTGCAAATAGTAGTAAGGTGTTCTAGGCGCAATTTTTAAATTGCTTAGTTTGCTCTCTGACTTCATCTTTGCGCATGCTGAGTACATAAAATAAATATTACATGTCAGATTAAAGTATATGGATTTGCTTGCTTATGTTTATTAATTCTTATATACTGGTGTGTACTCTTTTAAGGTTTGTCCTATAATGCAGTTTATTTGATGTTATTTTGATCTATTCTATAGAGCTATTTAGTAAGTAGTGTATTTACAACACCATATAGTACTGAGGCTGTTTTATGTTGGCTTTTTTCAGTTTTTTGTACTGCTTTGGAACCTGAATAGCATTTTGTTGCTGTAAAGACATAATTTTCTGGTTTACTCATAGCATCATATGTCCTTCCCATATAACTCATCCTTTATGGCCTAGAATTGTTCCTCAGTTCTTACAGCAGCATAAAAGTCATAATTTAGTTATTTCTTTATCCAAATATTTAATACAAAAGATTTTTAGTTAAGTATTTTACTGTTCATATCACCTAACAGTGACATTGTTTCAGAAACTGGCAATTTAAGGTAAATATTTCTTGTGTGCTGCTACTGCTCATCGTGTTTATTTATCTTCCATGCATTCCTCGCATGTCTCCTTTTTTTTTCTTTACAGTTTTACAACTATCAGCTCACTTCTGCTTGCCAGTTTAATCCCTAGAAACAAAAACAAGCAGTGTAGTCCTGCCTCTGCAATCTGTTCATGATACTACACCACACTTATCCTAGCAGTGTATGTACTGCAGCAGCTATCCGGACTTGCCTTGAACTACCTGTTAGATTTATTTGAAGGTTTAATAAAAGTTTTGTAATTAATACTGTAATTGTGTGTGCAGAACTGTGAAGGCACTCATTCTCTAGTTTTAATCAATCAGGCTGCAGGGTTTCTACCTGTTACCCACCCCCACACTGTCTTGTCCTACCTTATAAAACAAACCAACTGATTGATTTTCTCAGCTGCTCTTTCACAGCCTTGGGTCATTCCACTCCGTTTTCCCTCACTACACTCAGGCTCACTCCTCTCCTCTACCCTACCCCCATTCCCACCCACCCCAGACTCCATTTCCTTTATACTGTCAATAACCCCTTCCACCTGACTCTTTACCCTAGTGTATTCCCCTTGATAGTTTATACTTACACTCCCCACCCTTTATAAAACTACCATCTCAACTACCAAATGTTTTACTACTTCTACTAGTCCTGCTAATTCACCAATATAAACCCTTGATTAGCCAACAGGCTTCATTATGGAATCTCCCCCACAATTGATTATTTTCATAACTATCTCAACTTTGTCCCTTACTATACTGAACCATGCCACCTCCCTCAAATGTACAACAATAGCACCTTATACTACATCCACAACTTTATCTTTACTTACTACCAATCAACTAGCTTCTCAGATAGATCTGCCAGCCTTATTGAACCCCACAATATCCACCTTTTTCAAATTTAAAATCCTTCCCTCTGTTAGCCTTTATATAGCTATATTATACAATGATTCACACACTAAAAGATTCATACACCTCAAACAACTCCTCATTTCACACTCTACATTATGTCAATGCGGAGACATCCACCCCAATCCAGGGCCCACAAATCTGCCCCTCCCCCATTCTCCCACACAAAACATCTTTTGCTAGCAACCCTAAACATAAGAAACATCTGTAATAAAATAACAGACTTCCATGCATGGTCAACACAATACTCTTCTGACATACTGGCCATCAAAGAAACTTGGTTAAAACCTCACATCCAAGATTCTGAAATAGTTCCCCTTGGATTTAGTATACTAAGGAATGATGAAAACCACAAAAAAAGGTGGAGTTGCATTAGTCTATCCTAATACCTACACAATTGTACCCCTTTCTAAATCAGTTCCAGACTGTGCAAATGCTGAAATTATCACATCCCACTACTGCCTCACCTAAAAGAACTAAACTGGTTCAATTTTCCTCACCATCTTGATTTCCTGCAACTATCTCTAGCACTCAAAATCCAGACAGTTGCCCTGCCTTAAAATCAATACTACACTCCTATATCCCCACCAGAGCCTTCTGTTCCAAAAACAAACAACTTCTAACTGTACACCAAGCGAACATAAGGGCAGGCCACTGTCTTTACTCCTATGCAATTACAAAGCTATGGAGCACCTTATCATTTAATATCAGAGCCACATACTGCCTCAAGAGTTTTAAGCTCACACTAAAAAACATATGCCCTTGTACTTTACCAGAAAGATAATCATCTTCACTGTTTCCATTATATTTCAAGATAACTTCCAACTAAATGTATCAGCAATCTCACAATCAGGTCTTTGCCACACCACTTGCAATTTCTCTGAGCACAGCATGTTTTATCTGTTCGAGTCTTGTAGAATCTTGATGAGTTTCACTGAGTCTAGTAGAATATTCTACAGTCTTGTTGAACTCTTGTATAACCTTGTATATTCTTGTACAGTCTAGGACAGTCATTGTAGAGTCTTACACAGTTCTGTATAATCTTTATAGTATTGTTGAGTCTTGTTAAGTTTTATAATGTCTTGTAAAATCTTGTCAGTCCCTGCATAGTCCTATACTTCATTGTATAATGCTTCAAGAGCCTTATTATGATCTTGTAAATCTTACAATTGTAATTTCTTGCTGTATATTATGCAACTCACAGAGCATTAACCTAAATGTCTATATGTGTATTTTAATTTTTATATCAAGTTGTGGAGCTTTTCTCCCTGGGTCTCTGCTGAAAATGGGTTATGTAACCCAGTTGGGCTATCCTGGTTAACAAATATCAGTGAATGAATGAATGAATGAATTAATTGATAAATAATACTTCCTTATTTGCATACATCATATAGAAGCCATCTCTGAAGAGTGAATATGTTTCTTGTCACACCACAAGCTTAGGGGAACACAATATCCAAGATCTTGGAATCTTGCCTAGTTTCAAGTTAAACAATTACAGAGTGTTAAGGTTAAATTATGGCACAGTAACCTGTATCCATATAAACAGCAACAGGCAACATTTTGAGGCACTCTGTGTTGCTTTATGTCGATCTGCACCCTAGTGTTTAGAGTTACTTATTTTCCTCTGAAACCTTACCCAAGATATTGCACTTTGGCATTCAAATTCATTGTTGCCCTTCATACTGTGAAGCACTGCTTTACAATCTGACTTCTATTATCTGTTAACACCACATGAATGTTGGTAGCAAGTTTTATAATGACACATCAATGAACAACATTTTAGAAAAAAGGATGTAATTTATTTATATAACAAGAAAAAACAAATCTGAAATAACACCCAATATAAATATATATTATATATTTGTATAAATATTTCCATAGGAATGCGGAAAGGCATCCAAAATAAATAAATAAATAAATACTACATTGTGAAAAGGATGGTCCATTACAACTGACAGTTTTCACACATAGCACACATCTAATTTCTACATACTTTAAATGGTTAACATTTGTTTATGATAAGCCACATGGATGAAAGAACAAAAAGTACAAATCAAAATGGGGAAAGAGCAGTTTATCTGGGACAACCTGCTCATACCATAACGGAAGAAAACTAGTTGAGTGGGTTAAGCCTGCTCACTTTAAAGTCATACTGCCAAATCAAAGAATGCATGGTTAGGAAGAGTGTGGTTTCTTTTTGCATCTCAAGCATGTGGTTAGTTATTACAGCAACAGGACTTTACAGAATTAGTCAGCCAAAAACAAAACAAACAAAAAAAAAAACAG
This sequence comes from Protopterus annectens, assembly GCF_019279795.1. Taxonomy (NCBI): domain Eukaryota; kingdom Metazoa; phylum Chordata; order Ceratodontiformes; family Protopteridae; genus Protopterus; species Protopterus annectens. The sequence continues at coordinate 163,490,100 of NC_056745.1, read as the reverse complement.
TATATCATTTATATGAGCATCACAGACATTCAATAAAGCTTTCAGACAAAATGTTAACCCATGCAGATAAGGCTGCATTACACAGTGTTGAAAGTTTCATTCATACAATGATATGGGAAACATTCTGTATAAGATAATACCTGTTGCCTTAATACTTATGCACTTGTATGTTGCATTGTAAATAAATGAATTGTTCAGTGGCCTGTGGGTATTCTGTAGAATCCTGCTGCTCCTTGTACATTAAAAATAAACTGCTGCTTCCATTTTCCAAAATTACAGTCCTGTGTATCAGTAGCACAGATGAGCAGAGAGTGTTTGCAGGTGCTGCCTAGACCTTAAGCAGTTTAAGACCTTACTGTTAAGAATGGCTCCTAACGGCGATACTAAAAGGGCCTGATCACATGGTCCGATGCATTGTATTCCACAAGGCTATAGGCAGGACTACGTACCAGTAAAGAATGGTGAAAGGCTGCTTCAGCACATGTTGAGAGGTTAATAATGTTTGTCCTTCCGTAGAGTTAAGTAAACCTTACAAAATGTGAAGGTCCTAGTCATAATGGATGTTGATGACACAGGAGTGCAAATAAAGGAATAAGTCTCTGAGCTTGGCAGAATGATACAAGCTCCAAAGGTAACTGTTTCAGATGGTAAAGGAGTGAAATAGGAAGAACGGGACAAAGTATACTGGTGTGCCTGAAAGGGAAATGACCTATGGAGTTGTATGGACAGATATCTACAGTCTCAAATGGAGTTGAGACGAAGTCTGTATTAAGGGAAAGTTCTGTGCTGCTTAGCTCAGACAGCATGCTGTATTCATTCAGTTTTGCAGCAATACGTGTCAGGTGCAATGTACTGTGTACTTCCCTAACTAGGTAAAAAGAGAGATTTCAGGCTGTGTCTCATCAGAGGAGTACATATTAATCATTGGAAGATGGAATAGAAGAACTCAGCCAGAGGACAATTTTTCCATGTTTTCTTCATACAGTTTATAGTGATAACATAGTCGTCCTTAGGCATAAGTCAACTAAGTGGCCACCTAGGGTACTGCTGTAGCAGGGGCACTTTCCCAATAATCTGGATAGTATAGGTAGACCAGGATGGGGGCACCGGGTTATGTGGCAGGGGTCCTGTGGAGACCTTTTGCCTAGAACACCAGTTGAACAAAGGCTGGCCCTGAGTGATAAACTACTGCAATTCTTTCCACTTGCTCCATTTTTGCAGGCTTTAGAAATATTTCACTCTGCTGACTCTAGCAGGTATGGGAAGAGGGCACAATTAAGACTGGATATAAGGAAAAAGATTTAAGATGTTGGTGCCTGGTAGTAATTTTGCCTTCAACAATGAAATGTCAAAGAGTTGCAAACAAGCTGATAAAGTTTGGCCCATCAAGTAAGGGGTAAATGGAAAGTAAAGGCTGTCTTATAGCTATGATTTGCCATATGTGAGTGCAGCATAAACTGGGCATTTGTATGAGCAACGATCACTAGAAAGTGCTGATCAATAGAAAAGCAGGACCTCAACCAAATGCTAAAGATATGAAGAGACAGTGGAATACAGAATTCTCTGTTGCAACAAGATGCTTGCTCTGATATAGGATCACATTGCATGTAACAAAAGTTATCTTAAACAGAGAAAAGAAACAACAAAGGTAAACACATTAAAGAAATAATCCCTGCTATCCCAGTAATGACAAAGTTGTGTAATAAAACATGGCAATAAATGTTAATTAACTGGCTGTATCTCAATGTTTCAGCAACAATGAGAGACAAATAATAAGCAGAAAAAAAAATAAAAATTAAGAAAAATGCATTCAAGACCGACAATCAGAAGCTGCAACAATACCTCAGCCAAGTTTGATTAGCTGGAAATAAACTTACATTCCAGCATAAATCAAAATTAATAATGTCAAAACCTAAAAAGGAACAACATATACATTAAAAAAAGGCTGTAACGTAAATGGCTTTCCTACACATACTCAAGGATAAATTGCTCTTGTTTCAGTATCTTGCAGAAAAAATAAGATGAACAGCATAACACAGAACACTATTTCCTATTGTAAATCACTGCCGGTGGGCAATTTCTAATTGTGCGCCAGCAAATATTCACTTGTTTAGGGAGATCTCTTCATTTTTCAAGATGGTGTGACTGGAGTTGAGATATCTATGCCTATATCTATATCTATATCTATATCTATCTATACTGTATGTATGTATACATATATATATATATATATATATATATATATATATATATATATATATATATATATATATATACACACACACACACACACACATATATATATATGGTTTACTATCATTTAACCGGATCGAACAACAACGAATCGTGGTTATGTCGAGGCAAAACCTCAAAACTAAAAACAATGAACAACAATAAAATCGAAGTGTGGTGACTGTAAATGTCGATGTCAACATTTTCAAACAGTCACCACACTTCCGGGGACACCATTACTGTGCATTGCACAGTAAATAACATGTTTGCAGGGGGGGCAAGCCCCCCCCTGAGCCCCCCCACACCCCCTGCTACTTAAATATACTAAGTCTGAGATCGCACTATAGTGACAGAAAGGGTACATTTCCCGATCCCCACCATAGTGTGAACTGCATTGAAATGTCAGAACTGATAAAAGCAAATGCTGTATTGCATATATATATATATATATATATATATATATATATATATATATATATATGTGTGTGTGTGTGTGTATCAATGTGGGGGGCTTTCCTCTAACATCAAGAGTGGTGCAGGACAACTTGACCACCCACCTGCATAAATCAGATACAAATTATTACTTTTTTCCCTGTCTACTTTTGACCATTTTGTTATCCTCCTGACATGCTGACATTTAGGAAGTCAACGATTCATAGTAGGGCCAAATAAAAAAATACATTGAGGAATTGTGTAGAAAGAGGAAAACCAACTACAGAATATGAAGTGTTGCTAAAATAATTTTCAGCATTTCTTAACGTTTCTGTTCATTTTTATCATCAGACAGCATACTGTTGTCACCCATTTTGATGTTCAATTCCACAGAGAAATTGGTGAAAAATTTTAATTTGACTATTTCCTGCTTGGGTACGTAAAGCACATGCTACAGTCCTTCTTCAATGGCTTCCTAAGTAAAATAAATAAATAAAAATAATATGGCGTAATACCTCAAAACACTGAATTCCCTGGAAAGCTATTAGATCTGGGGTATAAGATGGGTAAAAGATAAAAAGTTTTTTTTTTTTTCTTGGTTTGAAGAAACCTTTTTTGGTAGATGGTATACCTCTAATAAGCAGGCCTTGTCCTTGATTAAATCAAGTAAATGACGATGCATGTGCAGAAATATTGAAAAATATTAAAAGGGACACATCTCACTGCCAGGAAATTACACAGGCGACAGTGATTCTAAGAGTATTTCCTGCCCCATTAAAACTGGATGCCAACACACCAAGACTTGAATTCATTTGACCTATTTCTACATCCATGCAGCATTCTCATTATTGCACTTAAAGTTCAGAAAGAATATTGTGAGTTATAATCACTTACAAAATAAGGCTGTCTCTTAAAACAAATCTATAGTGCATCTTAGTCTGTAACACACAATGACGAAGACATCATGTGTGGATGTGCTTGATTTTTAAAATATAAGCCACATAAGTGGGTGTGTAGCTGGCTACAAATGGTGTCAGACCCATCTTCAGTTCAAGGCCAAGTGTATGGTTCTATTAGGCCATGTTGTCATTTACTGTGTCTTTTCTAAAGCAGAAGCATTCATCTTTGTTATCTGATGAACAGCCGAGGGCTGATCCTTTTCCCAGCTTTCAGAATTGCATAGGGATCATCTGACTCCATCATGTCATTGTAGCTAGTTCTCATGGAATCCTGAGGCAGCTCAGAAAACTGAGGAGAGAACCTAAGGGGAACAACCATGATGGGGTGCCCCTGCTGAGGAAGTAGCATTTGGTGTGGGTCAGAAGGATCTATGTCCAGATTTCGACTGTGCCTATGGAAGTCAGGAATATTTATGAAGTTTATGGAGGAGATCTCATTCTTCAGTACCAGGAACTGGGAGTATGCAGGCAGGCGCAATATGCCAGGCAAGTAGTAACTCTTGGTCTTGCCCAGACTTACCAGCATTCTGTGTTTGAGAGAATGGTACACATTGAAGCCATTTTCCAGATTTTCATGTTTAAAGGTGCAGTCATCTTTATTAAATGTGTGCTACAAACAAGAAATATGGAAACGTGTTATTGATGATACCAATGAAAGCAGTTTCTTTATTTTTCTCTCATTACAATATATATTACATTCAGACATATACAGCTCTAGTGTTATTGAAACTGAACACTAATAACCCTATTTGCCACCAAGTCTGTTTGCCAATTTTCACAGATAAATGTAGGTCTTGCAGTAAACCCACAATGGCACAGTGACAGCCATGTTGTAGCCCACTTTTTTCACCCCACAATTCATTGCAGTGAAGATATGAAACTGAGCTGTGATACTACATTGGCATCACAGCAGGCTGGGTTAGGCCTTCACTCAAGGAAGAAGCAGAAACAAGAGAGATAGAGTGGATACTATTTGCCTTTTGTACTACAAGTAAGGCTCATCCTGTGTTCTTGTGACTTTCCATGGGAGCTCTCTTCCCAGGCTGAATCACTTTATGAACCTCTAATATGAAGTCTCTGTCATGGTAGACAGACACATGGACTATATTGTGGAATGGATATTAATCTGCTCAGCTAGCCTATGCAAATGTGATGGATCTGACTGTAAAGTAAAAAATCAGCCAAAATAAATTATTGATTCAGCTAGACTACAATCACTCATCAGCATACAGTGCATCATATCAGCAAACAAACAGTGACAATGGAGTTAGACAGATGGAGCTGGGGCATTCTCCAGGACCCCTGGATCCACTGGTCATCTTTACAAAAAATCTTTTGAGGCAGACAACTGAGCATATTTTATTTGCACTAAGTATGTTATCTTTTTGTTCATCCGCTCTGTACTATAAAGTATATTAGTATATGGATTAAACTATCACTAAACATAAACCAGACATTGACTAAACTCAGCTGTAGCTCTGTAAACAAAAATATGCTGAGATGGCTACTGTTCTGTTAATTTTTATACTCTGAAATGTAAATTACTGTCCTATTCCAGTCTGCTTTCTAACCCCAAAGGATGTGCCTTTGAACTTACTTACCAATCTTCACCACACTGCTACTAGCCATAGATTTACAAACAGAACAGTTTCCAATATTGGGCTTAACCCCTGGGACACTCTCCCATCTCTTAACTCTGAAATGTTATACATATAACAGGTTTCAAGATTATTTACTGTTTATGAAAGAAAGATTAATATGTGAGTGCTTTTAGGGGGAAAGGAAACATGTCATCCATAAGCATTTGTGCTATCATTACTACTTCCCACTTAGGTTATACTATGTCAAATCTATACTGTAATATTTCTAATATCTTTCTCTAGCACTTTTCCTAGCTATCTGTCTCCCACTCTGTGTCTCTCTTTCACAGGTGAACCATTCAGTAAAAACTGCAAGGAGGACTCCCATCTTGCTATCGAAGCCAAGTAGCTGAAACATTGGTATGTTCTTAAGGGGTTATTTGCATATATCCCATGGACCTCCACCACAGGAGTTTTAAAGTGTTATACAGTGAAAACTCAAGCTTGGCAGAGTCTTTCTTGCAGTATTTCTAACTGAGGAACTAACTACTTGTATGTTCACCATGATAAGTGGAGAATGAATGCATCTGTGATGACTCACAATCAGGAAGAAAAGACAAAGAAACATATGCACTATATATTATCTATCTATCTATATATATATATATATATATATATATATATATATATATATATATATATATATATATATATATAGATATAGATAGATTAACTGTTTCACTATGTGATAACTAAAAATCCATTTAAGATACGACTGTGTTAATACTGCTAGTAACACAGCTATTGAGATGGCATATACCATCTAGGGCCTAAATGTTTAAAAAAATAAATGTAATTACACAACAAATAATGTTTCAGGTGCTGTTAATATTAGTGGCTTTATTTAAACTCTCTGCCAAACTTGTTTCTCTGAATAGTCTTTCATTAAAACATTTTGTAATTTACACCAAGGTTTTGTGGCTTGGAATTGCCTGTTTTAGTTTAGTCAGTGCATAATGTGAAACCCTCATGTCGGAGATGTGGTGGATTTTTTCCACCATAAAAAGCCATTGCTAATATCTAAGTTAATGTGCTGGCCTATGTAGGTTGTGGCTCATGTTAAAGTAACTTAATAACATGAGCTGCATCCATTGTGACAGTTTATTGCAAAGCAAGAATGGCAACAAAGATTTTTTTTTTTACTTTATTTATTTCTTGATTTATTTTGCACAAGAAGTAACATATATTTTGAGAAAACCTCCTGGAGCAAGATACCTAGTTTATCAACTGTGCACCTTCATTTGCAACTGTCATTTTTCAATTGTTTTACAGTCTCAAAAGTACTTATATGTATGAAGTTGTTATCCTGGTCCCTACATTAACAGAAACCTGTCTTGGAAGTGGACCTTTGTGACATGTTATCACCTAGTATTATGCATTACAAAACTGTTATTTTAAAAATTCTTGAACGATTTGTGCCACTCTGGTGGGCTGTATCTTTGAAGTTCATTTATTATGTCACCTGTTTTTCTGTGAATTTGTTTAGAACATAGACTTAGGTGTCTTTGATAATGTCATCTTCCATGCTATAATTGAGGAACCAGCATTAGTCACTTTACTCAGTCTCTAAATGTTACTTAAGCTTGTAGACGATGCATTTGAATTTCAGGACATAAGCATGTATCATTTATTTGTTATCAGTTTAAATGGCTACTTACTGAACCAGTGACCCATTTACTTATGATATGCAGGGACAGCATTTTCACTATGCAGAAATGAGCGTAAACATGCATAAGGGGAGTAGATAATTACTGTGTATTGATCCTTTAAACAGTTTATTTGCAGTTATGTTCTAATTAAGGTACATACATTTTAAGGCAAAAAATACTTACTGAGCCAAAAATGTTTCCTTTGACATCCATACAAAGATAGCGCCCACTTTTTACGCCCCTTATAACTACATGGCCAGCTTCTTCTGCCTTTATTGACAAAGCACCTGGGAATAGACAGAATAACACATATTATATTTATAGATGGATTCAACAGAGCAAAAAAATAATACATTTATTTTGACCAAATCTCTGGTATAAGTGCATATTTAAAATGTGTACATGTGGGAGTGTGAAAAAATGTTCCAATTACTGCCCCATCCTACATCTAACTTTTTTGATAACAAGAAAGTCATGACAACTATGTGAATTTCAGAATGAAGTTCTTATTCTTTGAGAAGCATATCCCCAATCAATCATATTGCCAAAGTGCATTTTCATTTAATTCAGTTTGCAAGGTGGCTGGCACCCTCCTTAACCTTCACCTAGTCAGTTCTAAAGTGACTGGAGATTAAAGGAAGCGCATGCCCCTTTACAAACCGAATCAATGGTGAATTCAATCTGTGGATATATGTTGTAGTGGGGAGGTCTGCATTTGTCTGAATGCAGATCTCCTGTAAATAAAAGGCTGGAATCAATTCCCCCAAAGCAGAATCTTCTGGAATGTTTTCATCTTTACTGTGAGATTGTAGTTATGCAAGCATCATTTCAGCCATAAAAGCTGTTTTCTTTTTATCCAGATGTCTTGTGACCATGGAGTTATTATATATAGGTAAATATGATGGAGCAAAATCCCCTAAATGGACATACAGGAAGAACGTTCCCCCAACAAAAGAAAATGTTGTGATTTTCCCCAAACATTCCATGGCTCTCCATTCAGAAAGTTTGTCTCAGGTGGTATGTATGTTAGTAGTCTGATTTCTGGCTTACATATGGGAATCTGTTGCAGTATTTTTTTTTTTGTAACATGTAATTCTTGAGTTATGCTACTAGTTTCAGATAGTAATTATTGTAAAATAATGCAAAATTGTCATGGAGATAGTCCATCACTGCGCTGGGTAATCCTAGAAAGGAGTAACCTAAAGTTCATCTCAAAATCCTTGCAGACAGATATGTTGGTAAGTTTTTTCAGAAAAGTACTGTTATTAAATGAATTCAGAGTTAGAATACTTGCGCCTTCAGCTCATTTCGGTGCAGAATGGTAAACTCCTTCCACATGATGGTGGCTCACTTTGGATGAGACATTGAACTTGTTGGGAGGATGGCAGAATGGTTAAGGTGTTTACCTTACAGACACAAGGTGCAGTGTTTGATTTTTACATGGGGCAATTGGCTAGGCTTAAAAAATGGTCCACAAGGGCAATTAGCTTACTACTAATCTATGAATCATAACACTTTTTTGAAAAACGATGGAATTTCCTAGGGGTCTTGGCTAACCTTTATCTAATGCTAGTCTATGGAAAAAGGAAAACATTGAATCTGCCTTCTTAACAAAATCCAGTAAACAGCAAATAAACTGGCCTTGATCAAACAACATTATCTGTTGATACAATATTTCCTGCTCTTGGTTATTTGATGTATGTCAATGCATACAGTGCTAAGAGTCATGGTACTAGGCACCTCGGAAATGGCAAAAGTAGTGATGTGTCTAAATTCAGCATATTTATTTATAATTTAACCCACTAGCCTATTTTCAAGAACAGTCAAATAAAGCAATTACACTTTAAAAAGCATGTACTTAAAAGTTTCCATTATGTGTACTGTTAAGATGTGAACCCTGAACTGCTAGGAATATTTGTCCATTTATCTGTATCTCAGTTTATCTGTAGCTGCTGTGTGTGAGTTTTAATTTGTCTTTGTGTTTGTGTGTGTGTGTGTGTGTTTGAATTTGTGTGTGTGTGTGTGTGTGTGTGTGTGTGTGTGTGTGTGTGTGTGTGTGTGTGTGTGTGTGTGTGTGTGTGTGTGTGTTTGAATGTGTGTGTGTGTGTGTGTGTGTGTGTGTGTGTGTGTGTGTGTGTGTGTGTGTGTGTGTGTGTGTGTTTGTGTGTGTGTCTGTGCCGTGTTTTAATTTATCTGTGTGTGTGTGTGTGTGTGTGTGTGTGTGTGTGTGTGTGCTGTGTTTTAATTTGTCTTTGTGTGTGTGTGTGTGTGTGTGTGTGTGTGTGTGTGTGTGTGTGTGTGTGTGTGTGTGTTTTAATTTGTCTTTGTGTGTATATGTTTTAATTATTTTCTTAAAATCTGTTAATTTGACATTTGTTTATTAGGCCACAACTATATCACATACTAAGGAGAGTTGTATGTTACTGGTCATGAAATATCTAGCAGGTATATCCTAACATATTTATTGCATGTGCAAACAATGTATATAGGTAATTCAAAACAGTGCGTCAAAGATGTTGCAGGACAGGAAACAGTTGCCTACTGGGTAGACAGTGACTATAATATATCCTGTGGAAGAAAAGGGTGGCTATTGGAAGGCAGCATTAAATCATCTCGAAGTTGCAAATAAGGTGTTAAAATGATGACATGTATCTGGCAATATCTACATACTTAGACATCTACACCAATGGGATTTACTGGTTGGAATTGTTACTACTCCTGTTCACAGAAAAAATAAGATTATAACCATCTGGCAGTATTAAAGTTGTAGATTAATTATTTGTCTCCCCACCCCATATAGGTGATATGAAATATTTCTACACTTAATGACAGGATCTGCACTACCAGATTAGTTTATTATTTGTTGACCAGTTAAACCCCATTTAAACACAAAGCCATGGGTAAATATTGTTTTATATAAGGTATAATGCAAATTCACACGCATACATATGCACAGACCTTATTGGTATAGCCAGCACAACCCACGTTTTTGGGAGGCAAATGGAGTATCCAGAGAAAATCACAGTTAGAGAACATGCAACTATATAATCAATAACCACATCAAGACTGAATTCCACACCCTAGAACTTTCCAACAGAGGTTTTACTTCTGAACTACCACGCCCATAGTTTTCTAATGGAAATGAAGTCCAAATCGATTATTTCCAATGCAACTTATATGGCATTTTTGTATCCTTGAAATGAACGAGCTGTTTATCATGTGGTACTAAATTTAGCAGTTCTTGAGTTCAGATTTCTTGTTCATTGGATATGTGGTTTTATTTATTGCATTTGCTAACAAATGATGCACTGGACACGAGTGTTTGTATTTACAGTCAGCTCAGGACCACCATCTAGTCTAGTGACTTATTATGTCATACTCTGTGCAAGTTGGGACTGAGGGATGCTCATGGCCACCTGGTGACATATCTCTCAACTGTCCAGATTTTCGCAGAATGTCCGTATTTTTGCCTCATATTTTGGCCTCTTTCTCATAAAATTGTGGTTTTCTAGCAAAACACTGGCACATCATTGAGGACTGAAGTCAGAAACTGAGGGCAGGCATTTGAGTTTCAGACTTCATATCTTTCAGAAAATTCATGTTAATGCAAAACCTGTTGCCTATCAAATTTCTAAGTTTGTAAGAGCAATATTTAAAACGTGTCTCTATTCGGGGGCCTTTATACCCTCATTATTTGTGGCTTTGTCCAGATTTCTTACTCTAAGGGTTTGAGAGCTATGCCAGGTGAATGTCAGAATATCATTAGTACTCCGTAGCCTTAGCTCTGTTTGATGATCTCCTTAACGATTAGCTGCTTCTAAAGAGAGAGAGAGAGAGAGATTTAAAAATGACAGCATTGGAAAACTTATAAAGACCCCGGAACAAAAGCATGGATTCTGAAGCGCGTAAATTAAACATTATCTGCGAATAGTGTAGTAAGCCGGGAAAAGGGTAAAGTGCATTAACCTAGCTGCTATCTGCCCACCACTGACTTTCCATTTTACATTCAAGGCGAAATGGCAACAGAGAAGACTTTAAAATGGTAACAGGTAACCAGCACTAGTGACCTGAGTCTGTAATTTAGTGACTGCTTGATTGATTGTCATGTTTATAACTGGGATGGGGGGGTTGATCACCAGATCCTTTTAAAACACATACCTCTCAACCTGTAACTGCAAGATGTCTGGACAAAGCGTAAAATAATAATGAGACAAAGGCCCCAAAATAGGGGCAGATTTTAAATACCGCTAGAGTAACAAGATTTGTGTTAGTATACATTTTCTGAAGGATATGAAATCTGAAACTCGGATGTATGTCATTATTTAGTGACTCCAATTCTCAGTAATTTTTCCCGAAAAGGGCGATTTTTTTTTAGAACAGACCAAAAAAAAAATATGAGGCAAAAATCTGGAGAGCTGAGAGGTATGGGTCAACCTAATTACAAAATATCAAGCGTGTGTGGGGGGATGCTCTTGGTAGAAATGTAAAGAAGCTAATAACATGACCATAAAATGTACATAGTAAACTCAGAGTTTATGGGGCCTCCATAAAACCCATACTATCTGACTCTCCGGGACAAAGTCACCTATTTGGTGATACTGTCTTTCGGGAAACTGGGTACAAGGTCCACACTATTTGGAAAAGTTCTTCCTGCTGATTAAATCTTGTCTTTGGAAGAATACATTTTAGATATACTTTTGCTGGAGAGAACATCCCAGCACAGTCACTCACTATCATCCACTCCTATTCATATAAATTCCTACATTTCATTTTGCAGCATTTTTACAAACGCAGCAAGTTGAGCTGTACTGGTACAATACTATACACTTCCTGTTCCTGGACTGAGGACAGAATTGTACTTTCACTTTCTGACCGCCTTCTTATAAACTACACGAGTGACACATCATTCACCCTGCTCTCTGTTACTACTACAAGCCAGCAGGCGTGCCTGTATGGTGTTGGCTTTATTATAATTACTCTTATTATTGTTATTATTTCATTTCAAGCTTTTTTTGCTATGCAAATGAGCTATCAGACTCCAGATAAGTAAGGTTGTGTATGACACATGGGTAGGAATTTTAAGATATGTATTTCTTTCTCTGAATACTCTACAGCTACTTCTCCCCTTCCTTCAAGTTCTTGGCTACCAAAGCATGAATTAGCGGAGCAAGTATGCATACGTCTCAACTGTCCAGACTTTCGCAGAATGTCCAGATTTTTTGCCTCTTATCTTTGGTCTGCTCCTCATAGAATTTGTGATTTTCTGGATTCTTGTGGCAAATCATTGAGGACTGAATTCACTAAGTAATGGCAGGCATTTGAGTTTTCATGGGAAAAATGCATGGTTAACACAAGACATTTTAGTCTAACTGCTTCCTGGGTTTACATGAGCAATATTTAAAATGTGTCCCTGTTTTTTTGGCTTTGTTATTTTTGGCTGTTTCCATTTTTTTGTGCTAAGAGTTCGAGCGCCATGAGTGTAAGCCCCTTCAGACACCATCTGCTTTTGTCCGTATCTACAAGTGTGATGTAATAATCTTGTGTCTGGGACGTAATAACCAGAGTACCACATGTACCTGAGGAATATTGAACTTTTCATAGAACGACTTGCTATATTCCTAACTGCATTATATTTAATGGCAACTCCTCTAAACATGCCTGCCCATTTTATTACCAAACGGGATAAATGAACAAACTTTTACCTGGAAATGGGAAATACAGCATATATTGTACTTACATGTTAAAGCTTAATAACAAGGCGTAGCCCGTAATCAGGGTTTTTATTTATTTATGAGGTATCACACTGTCTTCCTTATTTGCGTCCCTCCCGAAATTTCCGATTTGTGCACCAAATTCCTGACTTGATACGTACCCAGAACATAACCCCCTTCTTTTCTACAGTGTATGTATGTGTGTTGCGCGCGCCACCTCCCCAGACCATAATTGCCCTTCTATGGCATGTGTATGTATGCACACATCTACCTATCTATCTATAGGCATCCATATGTCTATCTGACTATATATGGCCCGTATCATAGTTATTTGCTTGTATTTTTATGGCTTTTTATTCCTTTCCTTTCTTTTACGTGCCTGAAACTGTTACAGTAGGGGCCATTCTGCTATTCAAAAAGTTGCTAGGCTATACAATATTTGTGGATTAAACAGTGCTATTCAGTAGTACGTATGTGTTCTAAAACTTCATTGGACAGTTTGGAAACCTGCCTTCTTCCGGTAATACACGTTCTGACTGCCAAAATGTATGAATGAATTGTTCGCAAATGTGTAATACTAAGCAGTATGACAGTCTGCTAGGTTTTCTGTAATAACTAAGGCAAGAAAAAAAAGCAGTGCAATGGTCAAGTCGGGTATCCCCTACAGTCACCGAACCCTCATTTATTGAAAAAGACCCACTAAAGTGCAGTAGGGTATAACATACCAAAGAGAAGAGTTATGAATGTCATTCCTTTTTAAAGTTTCACCACGTCTGAACATGGAATAAAAAACACGTTACATTTTGCTTTTTTATTAAGCTTTAAAAACTCATCCATGCATCATAATATGCTGCAGGAATAGTTGAATCTGATTGAGCTGTGTACTTACTATAAGCTGACTGCATAAAGCTGCCATCAACGTAGCCGTCCGAATTGATCCTCAGGTGAAAGCTGTTCCTCTCTGTGGCGGTGTAGAGGTGTACCAGACCACCACTCCACGTTGGATTCTGTAGTGGTGTAGATGCCGAGAGTGCACAGGTAACAGGTCGCAGCCTGCAGAGCACAGCTGCCAGGAGTCCTGGGAGCATGTGAAGTAAGCTGGACAGGCTGGTTGCTCTCTGATGGGACATGATGCAGCTGGACCTATGTAATGCTGTATACCTTTATAAGGTTGGCAGTCTTTTAGGTATATGTTTTCCAAATCGCTGGTATGCTCAGTCTGTGTCCATTCACCCTAATTCGTACAGATTTGTTGCAAGCCAAAGTACCGAGCCTCCTGAAACTCCAAGCTGGAGCTGCAACTTTTAAAGGGACAGAGGAGGTGGCTGCGACTATGACATCACAGGAGGACAAGTGCCGTTTCCCCGTGTGTGTGTGTGTGTGTGTGTGTGTGTGTGTGTGTGTGTGTGTGAGGGAGAGAAAACGCGCACAAATGAAAAAAAAAACATCTGTAGGAGTTGAGCAACAGTTGTGTGGTGGTATGATTAGGGGTTCCGGGGTCAAGCATTCTTCTTGTGTTTTTGTTTGCAGTAGCTGTTTTTGTGTTGCTAAAGGCCACTTAGAAGTAAAATCTGAAAATCAGAGTCTGTGAGTACACCTTCCACTTCTGCTATTTGGAAAAAAACTCCCTTGTTTACTCCTGGCCTTTCTTTTATGACCCCATTTGCTTATTCAGACTCTGAAAATATGTTTGCTGGTCGACACATGTCATCCACCCATATTTTGCATACTCTACTGGTTTTCTTTTGGGCATTTATTTATACATTTTACTCAGACTAGTAATACTTCTAGACTTTAATATACAGTTCAGCTAATATAATTTTTATATAGTCTGTGATTTGTTCCCCTGTGGTTAAAGTTTAATTGTGTGACTCAGGTGTTTAAATGATCAAATATCATATGCTGAAGGCACTGATATTTGCAGCAGATTTGAGGCATACAATAAACTCCACTGAAACGTATCAGGTATGTACACGTTTCATATGTTTTGACAGGTAATACATATCCTAGTATAAAGGTCGCTTTTATTACGTTTTCATCGTCGTTATTACGTAAGACTTGCTTTTAAATTATTGACTGATCATTTAATGAAATTAAATCTCTAAAAGAAGTTAATGTAAGAAATCATTTTTACTTTGGGATGTCTAATGTGCGTACATGTGTTAGAAGGCCACTGCAGTGATGTGTATTATCATGGGCTGGGAGATATTATGACTACCCATTTGTCCTTGTTTCTAGTTCCTATCTGCAACATTTCCACCAGGTGGCTGGCTACTCTTCAGATGCTCATAGCGGAACATTCCCAATCCTTAATGGAATGTGAGATATTACTTGGAACATACCAAATCTTTAAATTCCACATTTTTTCACTCTAAAACCAAACCTAAGTGTATATTGCGCAATTGTAGTTGTTTTATTTAACAATAAGGTGTTTGAGATGTGTTCTCTAAAACATTAAATGAAAGGTAGAAGACATTTTCCTGTAAATATATCTGGGCGTTATTACTTTCCTGATTTTTCACAGGACTTAGCCTGGCTTAGCACTGTCATGCGAAAAGAGGGACAGGTACCAGGTGGTAATCCTTCCTTGTCCAGATGCTTAATCCCCTTCCTACCTTTCTATTAGTTTGTGCATGCACTAGTGTGAACAAATGATACACATGCCAAACGGATTAACAGTGTTATAAATGTAATAACACGAAGTATATATTTCACTCTGTTAATGTACAGTCTGGCACGAATTGAGCAGTTTATGTAATACTGGCGTGAATAATAATTAAAAAGAAAACGTAATACATAATGCATGAATATCACAAATACTAATATTGTTTGTTATCTTGTTTATTAAGCGTGTCGATGCCTTAAGTGATCATTTAATAAAGGTGTTAGAACAAAAAGCAAAAGATGGTGAATCTCAGTAAACCTGCTACCCTACATCCACCACTACGTATTTTTCAGAATTTCAAACCTCGCAAAACACGAAGTCCTTATAATCCAGCAGAGGCATTAGAACACGTCTCACTAAATAAGATGTCTAGAATCATAAAGCGTGAGGGCGGACTATAGTTTGAAAGTAATATTTTAAAAAGGTCCCTGATTCTTTCTGGATTTGTCCCGATTCTGTTGAGATTTGTTGTCCCTGATTGGTTGGGAGCTATGGGTTACATGACCGACAGTAAGGTACAGAGAGAAGCGGCACGAGGATACCTGGTCAGCGCTGAGGTACAGAGAGAAGCGGCACGAGGATACCTGGTCAGCACTGAGGTACAGGGAGTGGCGGCACGAGGTTACTTGACCAGATTGCACTTCAACATGGTCCTCAGCAGCCACTGCACACTGCCAAGCGACCAATGCCTTTGCTGGGCAGGTGTGACTGTGTGGTAATGGAGACAATTTTCAGAGAAGGAGAAGAAAATATGTATGAAATGAGGGGCTGGGAAAGGTATAACACAAGTGATATCAACGTGAGACGTTGATAGAACAAGACACCGTGAATTAATACACAGTTCCTGAAGTAAAATCTATAACTGTAATTATTGTCAATATTTGTTAAGTATAATTAACCACATATTTTCAAAGAGTCACCAATTTAGGAGGGATTAAAAGGGAAATAGCTAAAATCGGCGTCAAAACCAGGGACAGCTGAGAGGTATGATGTAACCTCGTGCCATTTCTGTCTGCACCTTAGTGTTGACCAGGTAGCCACGTGCCGCCTCTCAATGTCGGTCAGGCTCTGTACCTCATCTCTGTCCAGGTAACCTGAAGCAACTTTATGGTTACCACCTGTCTCACTTTGTTAGGGACAGTCCCTCTTTGGGCGGCTGTGTTCTGCGGAAAAAATAAAATAAAAAAATGGCAAATGTCCTGAGATTTTAGGACAAAAATATTTCATAAATTTTCTTTAGTAGTTGTATAAAACAGTTTTTTTTTTATCTGGGACACTTAAATGTTACATGGAATAGCATAAGCAACTCGAATGCTGCAAGAATAATCTTTTATTTTGGCAAAAGTGAAGTTCTATCCTTTGTAATGGTCATGGGTATATTTTGTCCTGCAAAATCTGACATTTCTATAAAAAATGTCCCACTTTGGGCATTTGAAAAGGTGACAACCCTAATCAACTTCCCCCTGCAGGGGCGCAAGAATGCAGGTAGTACTTCGGGTTAACCCATTTTTGGGTAGACAAAACAGTTGAGCAAATATTTAATGAGGCTGAATTCGCTACCTTGGAGTTTGAGAATAGCTGCTGAAGTTATTGTGCTATTCTGTTTAATCGAAGCCTTCATATATTCGTTATCCCATAACATCTGTTAAGTAAAACCACAATGCAGGTTTTAAGATACGCCACAAATATGGTTCTATATTCCTTATTCTTAAAAACCGGATCCTGAATCGTGATGCAAGTGTTTCAACCAGTGAATAATTTACTTCATCATAACTGGTTTCAATACTTAAACGAAAACAAAACCGTGTCTCCCTTTCAGCACGTAGATTAATTTTACAAAATGTTAGCATTTATTTCATCGGTATAGTATTTCTTAGCGAAGCTCAAAATACTGAAAGACGTTAGATATTCTTCACCATTGCAGCTTTGCAGATGACTCATTTTTTATTTATTACTGAATCCATAGTGTGTTCATTTTTATTTGGGAATATTGTTTTGAATCATATTGTCATTTATGTTACAATATCAAAGTTTATTGCTATTTATGCTCCAGTATCATCATTTCTTGAAATATGCGTTTGTGTTGCGCCAGAAATGTTTTTTTTTTACTCAGACCTTATATTGTTGTCCCCTCCTGTTATTAAAAAACAACAACATCATCACTCTTCAGAATGTTGCTCTTCTGTACTTACAACCATAACAATCTCTATTTTTAGAGGTCCTTCCAGGTAAACATGTATGTATAGCTCTATACAGTTTACACTAAACAGTTCTAAACACTGCATGATTTTTTGAGAGATACTCAGAAGAAATAACTCGTTGAGTACATTGAGTATGCCTAGCTACTCCCTTGTTTATGGGAAAGTTAGAGAGTACGTCCTAAGCTAACAGTATATTTACCATGTTTCACAAGGGCATAGCTGGGCTAATCTCCAAACGCTTGCGAAAATGGAAAAGTGGGGATCCGAATTCCTTCTAACTGGGGTCTTGCTTTATTTACTTAATCAAACTTTTCACAATAAATTGAGCTCGTTAATACTAAAACAAAACTTTCAAACACTGCATAGTCTTACAGTTATAGAAACATATAAAACGTTTTGCCAAAGGGAAAACGTATGTGGCTGTTAAACGCGTCTTGCAAGTTACTGAAACTTTGATACAGTGCCGTTTAATGTGGTTTACCGTTAATTATTTTACCGAGGTCATGGACTAATGGTTAAGATTTAGGCAAAGAAGATGGAAACATTAACATCCCAGCAGACCCCAGTTATATGCTAAATGGCGTGGGAACGTTTTTGTGTCTTTCTCTCTCTCTCTCTCTCACACACACACACACACACACACACACACACACACACGTAGGTATACATTTAGTTCTGTTATACAAGTCTAGTAAGTGTAGCTTTTGACGAGTTGTTGACCTGGCCACTGAGGACAGAATGTTTAGCTTGGACTGCTACTTTTCTAGCTTAACAAGGAACCCCAAAGCATAGATACTGGGACCACTCAGATGTTCAGTTCTGCTAGTTGCCCTCTGTACTAGATAAGCTGAAGATTCTGCTTAACCAACATTTTATTTGGGTTCAGGTGCCTAGGCAGTGAGACATTTCCCTGTGGTACATTTGTTTGGGGACACATGGCTGAAGTAACATTCAGCTGCACAGAAATATGACTATTGTGAATTCCCTGTGGGCAAAAAGAAGCGCACACTGCCATCCCCGCAGTTTTAATTACTTAGTGCATGGAGGCAGAAGAAGTAATGAATGTTGTACTCAGTGTACAGTACATACTTATGTAACTACAACATGTAGAAGTGTGCTGCAGCATGGAAGAAATCTTGCATGCTACTGTAGTCACGTTTATGCTCCAGTATGCATTTTAGGCAATGTTGCCTAGACCCTGTGAAGGGGGTGGTGGTCCACACACACCAATTATAAAGGCACTGCCCATTGTGCACTGCATATTTACTGCCACTGACATGCCCACTGGCCAGCCTGCTGCTGATGCCTGCCATACTGCCTGCTGCCTCATGTTGCCCTGGGAACCACGGACATTACTTCCCCTTGTACATTTAGTTACTGAAGTTGTAGGAATGGCACCACATTCTTCTCTTTGTCCATAGGGAATTTGCAATAACTATATTTCTCTGCAGTTGAATGCCACTTCAGCCATGTGTCCCCAAGCAAATGTACCACAGGCAAATGTCTCACTGCCTAGGTGCCTGAAGCAGGATGGATCACATCTCATAGTTAGGTTCTAGAGTGGTTAGGTAAGCATAACATCTGAGTTAAGTTCAAAGTGTAAGGATATTGATAACCCATCTAGACAGGGTTGACTTTATTAGCCCATTGGCTACTTATCATCTCCAGTTATACTGAATCAGAATGCATTCAGCAGGGAGGACTTAAAAGGGGCAGTGCCTCAAGAAATCTCTAACAAATTATTCTGCAGAAAAAGTGAACTATCTGGGCACACTGAAATCGGCTATAAATGAATTTATTATAAAAAGTCCATACACAAGCACTTTCACACTGACACAATGCAGGGCTTTTTCAAGTGTTATTCTGCAGAAACACTCATATTACAGTAAACACGACATTGCAGAAGTGACAGACCTTTGTGCCACAAAAATATTAAAATCAGAAAGAAATGATTGTTGATGTTATACTGAAGTATTGTTTACTCTACCCATATCCTACAAAAGCAATAAATAAAATAACCAAGTGAATGTAACTTGCCTTTACATGGGGTGCACCCCCCGCTATATTAATTGTCTTACTCCATGGTTTTATTTATATGGAGAAAGGAAAATTCCTAGTTTCGTTTGTGGACTACATATATTCCCTTTTCCTGAGAAATGTACAACTTCAGATGAGAACATTAACTGAGTTGGGGGTATGGGGGTTGCAGAGGGCTGCGCCCCCTCACTATATCATTCTATTCAGTGTTTTCTGTTTCTCTAAGGATTGTTGGCTTCAGAGGTGATGATATTAGGTAATAGGGGTGTAGAGATGTGGAGAACAACATGGTATTGTGTTTTTACTTGCATAAACACTGACTTCAGACAAAAGTCCATGAGTATTGCTCTGATTACAGTTTAATGTATTTTGAGGTGAAATGTTCACTAGTTTTGGGAAGCCCAAAAAGACAGACAGCAATACAAATATAAGCAGAAGGAAAGAAGAAAGGCAGGTAGAAAAACAAACTTCATAGCTGAGGAGTTAACCATTTCAATCAAGAAATGAATGTTTTATCCATCCGGGTTTAGGTACCTAGGCAGCGACACATATGCCTGTGATACATTTGGTTGGGGACACATGGCTGAAGTGACATTCAGCTGTAGAATAATATGGTTGTTGCAAATTCCATGTG
Organism: Protopterus annectens; assembly: GCF_019279795.1. Lineage (NCBI taxonomy): Eukaryota > Metazoa > Chordata > Ceratodontiformes > Protopteridae > Protopterus > Protopterus annectens. Next base: position 163,469,940 of record NC_056745.1, on the reverse strand, counting down.
GGCAAAGAGAAGAATGTGGTGCCATTCCTACAACTTCAATAACCAAATGTACAAGGGGAAAGTAATGTCTGTGGTCCCCAGGGCAACATGAGGCAGCAGGCAGTATGGCAGGCATCAGCAGAAAACTGGCCACTGGGCATGTCAACGGTAGTAAAACTGCAGTGCAGTTTTTTATTATCACATTTTCAGTATTACATTTGTACATATTACAACTTCATATTTTATACCATTCATTGGATTGTTTTATTTTTTGTCACATGAATTATGTATGGGAATTATCTTAATAATTATTTGTAATATATTCCCAGATATACATTATTGTATGACAGTTTTACTGCACTCATACATATTCATATATATTTTTATACAGCTTGGTTTATCAAGTTGTTGCAAGTATTTGCAGATTTTAGATATGTTTATATGTATGTCAGGGACATGACATTTTTTATAAGCTGTATTGAGATGTGCAGCACTGACAATTTATACAGGGTGTATATGAGTTGGTATGTCTTTAATATTTTTTGGCGGTTTTTTGTAGGTAGTTATTCTATTATTCAATTTAGATGGGTATATATTGTCATGAATTTGCATAATGCATTGTTCTGAGGAAGACTGTGCTTTACAGTTGAAAGCGCTTAACCTGTACCTGTACTTCTACTTTCTTACTGTTTGGACTTATTAAATTTATCTTTTGGATCCTGGTGTACGAGCAGTGTTGTCTATTGCACATCCATCCGGACTGTGTTATCTAGTTGTTGCTATTTTCACGCTTACATGGCTGAAGTGACATTCAGCTGTAGAATAATATGGTTGTTGCAAATTCCATGTGGGCAAAGAGAAGAATGTGGTGCCATTCCTACAACTTCAATAACCAAATGTACAAGGGGAAAGTAATGTCTGTGGTCCCCAGGGCAACATGAGGCAGCAGGCAGTATGGCAGGCATCAGCAGAAGGCTGGCCACTGGGCATGTCAACGGTAGTAAAACTGCAGTGCACAATGGGCAGTACCTTTATAACTGGTGTGTGTAGACCACTACCCCCTTCACAGTGTCTAGGGAACATTACCTAAAGTGAATACTGGAGCATAAATATGACAACAGCAGCATGCAGGATTTCCTCCATGCTGAAGCACACTTCTACATGTTGTAGTTACATAAATATGTACTGTACACTGAGTACAACAGTCATTACTTTTTCTGCATCCATGCACTTGTTTATTACAGCTGTGAGCATGACAGTGTGTGCTTCTCTTTGTCCACAGGGAATTCACAATAGTCATATTTCACTGCAGCTGAATGTTACTTCAGACATATGTCCCCAAACAAATGTACCACAGGCAAATGTCTCATTGCTTAGGTGCCTGAACCCATGGATGAAACTAAATTCACTGAGGATCAAAATCCCTGAACTGCATTTGCCAAAAAAAAAAAAAAAAGCACAAAATGTTTTTTTTTTCAGCCCTTGATGTGGAGCTCCCACACCCCTCAAACTTATATATACCAACTCCATGGTAACACCAACTCAAAGGAGAAAATCCTGAAAAGGGCATCACTGCTGGTAGAACTTACAGTCAGTGATTTCTTGTGAAGGAACACTGATCATCAGTGGGTTGAACTTCAGGCAACTGAAAATCGAGAGTTCAGTCTTCGTCCACTCATAGGTTACCCATTTGAAATAATGTTGAAAGCAACTGTCTGACACCCATTTCCTATGAGACTTCACCTTCCTGCTCCTAAGCAGCTATTTATTATTCTTACTGTTAAGTAGTCGGAGCTCAGAGAAATAATAATAATTCCCCTGCGCATTCAGAAAAAAAAATGTACAATATTACAAATCTCATTATTTTTCTATGATCAGCTATAGATATTCCTGACCAGACAGGTGACCAAAATTATAGCTTATGTTATGTAGGCTCTTTAGGCACCAAAGACGTTAGTATACCATTAGCTTGTTCTCCTGTGTTTTTAATAGGTAAACTTATTTTTATGGGAATGTTACTTTGTACTGGCATAGGTTAAAACTGCTGTAAGTAAACATTTTAGCAGCAAAAACATTGTCATAGGATCCCAAAATTCTAGCACATTTCAGCCTTAAATTACACTGTATCTGTGTCATACATTATATCTCTGAAGTCGTGCATAATTTAAAACCCATGCACTTGTCAATGCTGCTTTAACCTTAGAAAAAATAGCCCTTTTTGTTAGCATCGAATTCTTAGTCTCATGAGAATTTCAAATAGAAATGATTACGAAGCTAAATCAAACTTCAAATAAATATCTGACCAATACAAAATTTGCAGTTCAGTCATTTTGCTTTGTGAGCAGTTTAAGAACATACTTTTACACAGAAGCAACAAAGGGAAAGAGGTAGTTAGATGGGAATATTTGAGATGGAAGTATGCCTAATGGCTACTTATCAGCTGTCCACAAGGCCATTTTGAACCTTTCTCTTTAACAAAAAGTCTAGTTTTGTAACATGGGGTTTTCTTTCCTTTTTCCTTCTTCCCATATTGCATGCTATCAGGAAGTGGACAAAATGCCAAGGTCAATAAAGAGTTACATTAGCTCATGGGGTATGGAGCAACCACAATTAGATGCATCAGTGAAACCATATGGAGAGAGGGGAAGTTAAGTCAGCTGTAAGCATGATTGATACATTTAATAATACACAATAATTCTGACTGTATGACCCTGATTTACATTTTTCATAACCATAAACAAAGAATATCTCTGTGGCTACACAACTCGTCTGCTCAAAGAGGTCTTATACCAATTGCAGGGGAATTCTTATCAAGGTTTTAAAAAAAGGAATAAATAAAATAGCAAAAGAAATGGCCATGTAGTTAGATTATGGTAAGTTTTGTTTAGATCAGCTTGCAAGTGAATAGTCAAGAGATATCAAAAATATCAACAAATACTCACTGATATGAAAAATCACCACTATATGTGTTCTAACCTTGCTGCAATCTGAGCAGATGAGAGGAGATACTCTGCTACCTTCTGTGCATGTGTGATGCCCTGCCAATGTCACCTTTTGCCAAGATGAAATGAAAGAGTACGGCATGCTTTTCTATCATTCAGTACTTGCATCTAATCTTGCAGAAAATTATGCAGAAAAAGACTGGAATCCTGAGTTTGGATCTTAGCTGATGGGAGCAGACTTTTCAAGTGCAACTGCTGCTCAGGAATATAATTCAAGTTGTCTATGAACTTGCTGATATTTCATGACTAAAGCTAAGGCTAAAAAGTCTAAAATGTTTTCATTACCAAGGCTGCCTCCTATTGAGCTGACACCTTTTAAATTGATCAATGAGACAATTTGTATTGAAATATACAATTTTAACAAATCATGCCCACAACCAGTGTAAAGGACTGGATTTTACTTTGTGTCAAAATGAAATCTCACTTTGTAAAATTTGAGCTGACTGTATTTTTTATACAACATCGTGTTTCAGATACAAAATAACTGTTTTATGCAACTAACAGAAGAAATTTAGGGAAAATATTTTGTCCTAAAAATTTCACAATATTTGCTATTTTTCATATTTTCTTGCAGGACACATCTTCCCAAATAGGGTCTACCCTTCCTAAAGACAGAGACAAAGAGAGACAGAGAGACAGAGTTGGTAAATAATAGTTGTGTAAGAACTTACCATAACCTTAGATGCCCTTCTCTTCCATGTTGCAGTATTCATAACTGTAGGGAGGTGGCTGCACATCAGGCCAGTATACCAGTGTCTTAGGAGCAGGAGTACATGCACCATTTGATGTCAGGGCCATAAACTGATGTTGGCTCTAAAAGTGAAATCTGCATGTACACACTTCAGAATGGACTGAAGCATACAGTAGTACCCCTGGTGAGCAAGGAAGTGGAAAAGGGGGAAGCTTTTCAGACATACATGTGAGACCAGGCCAGATGGTGCCTCATGGATGCATGTGCCTGCTGCTGAAGGTTTATTGATGGAGAGAGATGTCCCATCAGGAAGACCAATTATGTAAAGAGGGAGTAGGAGGGTGGGACTGAATACTGCAACATGGAAGAGAAGGACATCTAAGCTTATGGTAAGTTCTTACACAACTATTCTGTCCTTCTATTTTCATGTTGCAGTATTCATAAATGTAGGGAGAGTACCAAAGCTTTTAGGTATAAGCCTGAGAGAAAGGATGAGGTCCCTGGTCTATGAGACCATGTAGGATAGATCTAGCAAATCCAGTTCTGGCTCAAGAAACCAAATCTAGTTCATAATTCCTGGTAAATGTATGGACTGATGACCAGGTAGCCACTTCTAGGATAGAAGCATAGTCTATCCCCCTGAAGAAGGCTGCTGAAGAAGCAGCTGCCCTGGTGGAATTTGCTCTCACATTTTCAGTTAGAACATTCCCATGAAGGGAGTAACATGCAGAAATAGCCTTTGAAATCGATGAAGATATAGTCTGTGTTGAGACTGCCTTCCCCAAGGCCCTTGGGTGAAAGGAGACAAACAGCTGGTCAGACAGTCTAATGGGTTTGGTCTTGTCCAGGTAATACCTAAGTTGTCTGTGGACATCTAAGGAATGCAGAATTATTTCAGAGGAATTTTGAGGTTGAGGGAAGAAGACAGGAAGGTTAATGGTCTGATTCAAGGATAGCTAATTAACCCCCTTAGGCATAAATGAAGGGTTAGTCCTTAGGAAGACCCTGTCTTTATGGAAGGTGAAGTAAGGAGGGATGGCCATCAGGGCTTGAATTTCTGAGACCCTCCTGGCGGATGTGAGGGCCACCAGCAGTACCAGATACATAGCTGCAGCAATGCTGAGTGAGCTGGTTCAAATGGAGGTAAGGTGAGTTTTTCAAAGACAAAATTTAAGTCCCACGTAGGAGGAATTGGCTTACGAGGGGGTCTGATGTAAAGGACCCCTTTCAAAAAGAGCTAAACCTCTAACCTGGATGTCAAAGTAGGTACCAAAGGAAGACAAGTGCACCTTAACAGAATAGTATGTCAGTCCTGAATATAGAAGCTCATACAAGTAAGAAAGGACCATGGGTACAGGAATGAGTAAAGGGTCCTGGTTTTTCTTTTGACACCACCTGGAGAATCTTTTCCATTTTGCCACATTATTTCACCTGGTACTAGCTTCCTGGCCTCCTGCAGGACATCAAGTACGTTCTCTGAGTATAGGTATCTGAAGGGGATCAGAACCCTTATACCTATAAAGTGAGTCTGAGAGTGGTCACCTGAGAGTGTAGTAGGGATTCCCTGTCTTGTGTGAGTAGGTTGAAATGGTGGGGTAACCTGTGGTGATTGCTCTGGCTAAAAGGTAAAGAAGGGGAAACCAATGCTGTCTTGGGGAAAAGGGCATCACCAGCAGGATTTATGGTTTGTCCCTCTGGATCTTCAGAAGGACATTCTGAATCAGTGTGAAGGGGGGAAAGGCATAATGAAACATCCCCGCCCAAGAGAAACAGAAGGCATCCACTTTCCAAGTCTGGGGATGTGGATCCCTTGTACAAAACACATGCATGTGTCTGTCTGGGAGGAGGCAAACAGATTTGCCCAAGGAATACCCCATTTGTGTATAAGATCCAGGAACACCTCCCTGTGAAGAATCCATTCGAGAGAGGGTGCAGAATTTCTGCTGAGAGTGTCTGCCATTACATTCTCTGCTGAGGGAATGTACACTGCTTCTAGGTGGATATGGAGTGTTGATGCCCAGGACCAAATATGTATGACCGGGCTGCAAAGAGGGTAAGACCTTGTCCCCCCTGCTTGTTTATGTACCACAAGACAGTCATATTGTCTGTGACTACTTTCAAGGTGCCTGGTAGGAGGACTTGTTGGACGATCTGTAATGCTAGGTAAAGTGCCCTCACCTCTTTGATGTTGATGTGGTCCCTTTGCCTGAGTGGAGACCACTCTCCCTGCACTTTGCTTAGTTTGTGGTGGTGTTGTAGAACTGGCCCCCAACCCAGGTCTGAAGCAACTGTGAAGATTTGCTGTAAGGGTGCCGGTATCTGAAAAGGATTGATGGCTGCAATCCACCATTCCAGTTCTTTTTTCAGGCAGGATAGGAAAAGGAAAGAGATATCCAGAGTGTGAGAATGTTGGCTGCAATGAGTCTTCAGTACCCAATGGAACTTTCTCATATGCAGCCTTGCCAGTGGGAGCATGGGTATCAAGGATGCCATGTGGCCCAGGGCTCTCAGGAATTCTTTGGCTGATAATGTTTGAAGAGTGAGAAGATTTTTGAGGTAATGGGTGAGGTCTTTTATCTTCTGTCAAGGAATGCAGGCTGCCATCTTGTCAGTTTTTATTAGTTCTTATTCTGCACTCTAAGAAGACTAGGTCTTGTGTAGGGGTCAGGTGGGACTTCTCCTGGTTCACAGTGAACCCTAAGTCTGCCAGGGTTTTGGTCACCAGGTGTAGGTGATGGTAAAGGGTGTGATGGTCCTGGTGAAATATTAGCAGGTTGTTTAGGTATGGGTATATTTGAATACCCTATGTTCTGCAGTGGGTAATCACCAGAGTTACACACTTTGTGAACACCCTGGGAGCTGTGAAAAGCCCAAAAGGTAATGCAGAAAATTGAAAATGCAAGGAACCTACTGAAAAATGTAGGAATTTCCTGTAGCAGGGGTGAATGGGAATGAGCAGGTAGGCATCCTTCAAATCTAGGGATACCATAAAGGCCTGGTGGGGAATAAGAGGCAAGAGCAGATGCAAGGTAAGCATTTTGAAGGTGTGAACCTTGAGAAAAACGTTGAGTATGGACAAGTCCAGAATTGGTCTCCAAGGGCCATCTTTTCTTGGGACCAAAAACATCCTTGAGTAAAATCCCTTGTTTATCTTCTGTGGTGGTACCCTTTCTATGGTGGTCTGAGCCTGTATTTGATCCAGAATAAAAGGAAAAAGATGAAGCTGGTGTGGAGGAGGTTGGGGTATCCCCTGGAAAGGGGGTAGTGTTCACCAAGTCATAAAGTAATCTTTTTGAATGATTGACAGGACCCAGGCCTCTGAGGTGATCTTCCGCCAGGAGGGTAGGGAGAGGGTGAAAGATAGGAACAGGGGGGTGGAGGGAGGTAGTGCATTTGAGTCACAGTGAAGAGGTTCTGTCCTGGTCAGGCTGCCTCTGAAAGGAAGTGGTGTTAGTGGAGGAAGGAGGTCTAGGAGTGGAATGTTTCCTAGGTTGCCTCCGTCCCTTAGCCTGTGATGGAGCTGAATGAAATGACTGTCTCCTAACAAAGGTTGCCCTTTGAGAGTAGTTCCTATAGTACCTAGGGATAGGTGAAACCAGTAAATGTTTTAAATTTTTATAGCGCCTTTCCCTTTTCTTATAGGGATTTGAGGAGCTCTGCAGAAGCTTCACTGAAAAGGGCCTTGTTACCCAGTGGTGCATCCAACAACTTGGTTTGTACATCCATAGGAAGGGGTTGGAGCTTCACCCTTGAGTATCTCCTCAGGGCTGAGCCTGAAGATGCAGATTTTGAGGAGGCCTCCACTGCATCATAAATGCACTTAATAGAGTGCCTGGTCACCTGTGAGGCGATAGAGAGTAGGGAGCTAAGTTGGGTCTTAGCAGACGAGTCTGGTACATCAGGTGTGCGAGTTGAAGCCTTAGAGAGGGTGTCCAAAACAAACCTGGATATATGGGTTTGATAATTTAGGGCTTTGGTGTCAAGTGTGAAGGAGGTATAGACCTTTTTTCCTAGCCTATCCATAAACTTGCTATCCTTGTCAGTGGGGACTAGAGAGGATGAAGGCAGCTGTCTAGAGGATTTGTCAGCTGAGACTGCTATGACTGCAGGGTCTGCAGGGGGGTTCTTGAGCAGGTACTGTGTATCCTGAGGGACTTTATAGAACCTGTCTGGACATTTGGAAGCTAGAGGCTGAGAGTCAGGAGCCTGTGAAGCAGCCAAAAATGCATCTTGAAAGGCTGGAAGCAATGGAAGGACAGCAGATGGGGAGGGCTGATCCATTTGCAATAATTCAAAATACCTCTGTTTTTTGTTTCTGAAACATCTGAGGCCTGCCATTTGAAGTATTCTCTCATGAGAGAGATGGTATCTCCAAACGAAAATTCTTCCCCTGGAGATTCAGGACTGATTGAGTCCTCTTCCTCAGGGGTAATGAAGTCCTTGGGGGATTCAATTTGAGAGCAGTATGCAAGGGAATCTTCAGAGGAGAAGTACTCTTCCCCTGAATCTTTAAAGGCCTTCACTGGAGAAGGAGCAGATTAAGGGACCTGCAACTGGAGGGCCTGGAATACCCTGAAAAGAGTTTGGAAAAAAACTCCCACCCAGGTGCAGGTTGCTGTTCTATATGTTTTGATTTCTGTTTCCTCTTCAGCGGAGTTGGAGGATGGGTTGCTTTAGAAGCCGACGTCTGGGAGGATGGCAGAGCATGAGTAGGCCCTTCCAACACCACAAGCCGTGGTTCCCCCTCGCCATCAGGAGCTGATGGCTGATCTACCTCAGCAGACGTACTCAGCATTTCCACCGAACCGGCTTCCATCATGGTTCCTGGTTCTAGCTGAGAAACAGATTTCCGATGGGACCTTGGGCTAACATCTGCCTCAAGAGTCTCACTGGACTCCTGAGGTGCAGTATGGCATCAGGCCTAACTTTTTTGGCCTTCTTCCGAGGCAGCTCCATGTAATTAGCTACCCTGCCCACCATACCTAACACTAGACACTGGAGTCTCTGGTTCTCTAGATAAAGTTTTAATGCAGCCAGACATCTGTGAAGTGTTTTAGGCACAAATGGTTTACAAATGTTGCAAGAGGTATGGTCGTGGGCCTCCCCTAAACAGAATAAGCACTTATCATGCCTGTCCTTGTGTGGACTTTGTCTTCCACAAGCACATTTCCCCTTTCTAATTGACATGTATGCCTGAAAAGCTAAGGAATAGATAAAAAAAAAAAAAAAAAAAAAAAAAAAAAGGGTACTTATCTGTAGTGGACGGCTGAGTCAAACGAGCAAACTGCTTCCTGAAACTGGCAATCCGAGGTCCGAAGATCACTGCGGCAGAAAAGTTCTGAAGTGGGTACGTGCAGACGTCACTTTTATAGCCAATGTCGGTTTATGGCTCTGACATACATTGCAAGTACCCTGCTCCTAAGACTTTGGTATATTGTCCGGATGTCCCATGCTGCAGACAGCAACCTCCCTACAGTTATGAACACTGCAATATGAGAATAGAAGGACATTGCTAGCTTGCTACAGTTACTGACTTGCTCTATAGAAAAATACACTGTATATCAGAAACCATTATTATGCTAGTGTTTGTGTTTATAACTTCACGTTTTCAGTTAGTCCCTGTGTGGTATGTTAATGTTTTGTGATAATATAGTGATGGCAAGAAAATGAATGGGAAAAATAACTTCCAAACAAGAACATGAATGGAAAAAACGTCCAAAATGCAGACAAACGTGACAGGTCTAGTGATGCTGATGAAGAGGGTATCGTTGGTAGACTGTTTTTTTAATAGCTATCAAAACCTTCTAAAAGTTACTAAATTATTTAATTTGTGCAGAGCTTCACTGTTGACAGTATTTAGTTTCAGACAGCAGGAGCAGTTACAGATAGGCCGCCTTTATTCTTGAACTTCTAAATAAATACACTAACATCTGGCGCTTTTCCAGAAGCCAGGAGACCCCAGTCTCTGCGCTCGACATTCGTTTAAACCGCTGCATCAAGAGACAGCCCATTTACTAAAATCTTAAAACAAAACGAAAACTTGTGCATTGAACCGGTTACTCACTCTATAGTGTAATGTTTTACCTATAAACTGACATTGTGGACTGTGTATCACACTAATAGCATGCACCACGTTGCCCAAGTTTCCTAAAATTAGCTGTGGTGTGTGCGTGTGTTACGTATTTGTGATTGTTTGTCTCCTTCCTTTTTGACCTTCACCCATTGACCAATATTTGTTTCGGAGGCCAAGTCCACACAGGAAGCAGCCAGAATGAATCTACCTACGTGAAGCTAGGCAAGTACACCACTGCAGTCTGCCTTCTGTCACTAGGACTGAACGGCGGCCAGGGCTGTCCAGAAAGTTTCCCAGACATTAACCCCACAATTGCCGTTGTGTGAGTTGCAAAAACTTTTTCACGTTTTGCATACATTTGTGTGGTTTGCATAAAAATGGAGCTATAGCTTTTAACCCCGGTTTGGAGAACCAACAATAGGCGGGTTGCAGAACTGTATTTATGTACAGGGAAGTATTTTGTCATTGCTTGGTTTAGTCAAAATAGTAATAAACACCCGTTGGTCAGCAACAGAACTTGTACAAGTGCCTTCGTTCAATTCCTGTTAATCCACCAGAAATCACTGAATTTTAAGCCCACCACCATCTGCATTCCAGCAGCTTCAGGACCACCGAGGGTAGACAGTTCCTTCTTGTGCAGCTGTGGGCCTGCGCAGTGCAGTCTATCTGTTTCTAACCCATTATCCTGGGAGATGGTTATAATGAGCCCATTAGATTAATGTAGTTTGGAAGAAACTCCTTTAGTTTGAAAGCAACATCTTTCTCAGTTAATCTTTCATGTAACGCATACATACAAACCCCCTAACATGTGGATATCATCATAAAACGAACTGAAAATATGAAAATTGGGCTGCGCATAAAGGTAGAAAAACACGGTGTCAGTACAGTATTACACCAGGAAATAATAAGTTGGGACTTGGAATTGTTCTGAAGCACATCATGTTTAAACAGTTTTTGTACAGGATCTGTGACAGATCATCTGTCACATGTTTGTGAGAAGTCAAGCAGAGGCAGATGAAATAATTAAACCAGCTTTCCCATGCCTAAATTCACTTCACATTGTCTCCTGTTAGGTTAACACAGTTGCAACGTACAATATTTATCTCACAATATCCTGTTATTTCTCATTTGTACACTATGTGTTTTATCTGATTTCTTGCTTGAGTGAGATATGTGACAGCATGAATGCAGTTTTCTCCTATTCTGTCGTAAAATTATCGAGATTTATGTCAGGCTGTAGGAATATAAGAAAGAGCGGCAAGCTCATTTTAGTTACCTTCATACGCGCGCGCATTATCAAGTCTTATTTTTTTCTTCATTTCAATAACAAAATAATTACAGTGGGACTTCAGTCTGTAGTTGAAGGCCATTGAATTTCACTTAGCTCAGGAAATTTCGCCAAACTGCTCTAATACGATTAACTGTGGCTGTGGCAGCATCATGCCTCTTAACTGCCCAGATTTTCACAGAATGCCCAGATTTTTTGCCTCATATTTTTAGTCTATTTCCCATAACATTTGTGGTTGTCTGTGAAATTAATGAAGATTGAAGACACTAAATAATGACAGACATTTGAGTTTCAGACTTAATATCCCTCAAAATGCATTCTAATGGAAAACATATTACTTTATCAACTTTCTAAGTTTAAACGAGAAAAATTAAAAAGATCTCCCTATTTTTAGACCATTGTCAACCCATTCTTTTTGGCTTTGTCCATATTTCTTGTGCTAAGAGGTTGGGAGGTATGGACAGCAGCAAGACCCATACAAATAATCTATGCAACAACTTCCACTTTTTCTGATGGAACTCACCATCCTAGATTTTGACAGGCAGCTGCCTTCTGTAACATTTTGCATTCTTATTGTCGTGATAGCAATATACGAGATAAACAGTCTCTGTTTTCATGCGACTCGTTTTAAAATGGAATAAAATATCTACGAATGTGACAGTTATTTAAGGTATTTGAGTCAGGAGTCCACTCCCTTTCTCCTCTCAGTTCTTGAATCGTGGAGATGAAAAATTACCACACGATTGCCATCTGCTTCAGGCAGTACAGTATAATCTATAACTTCTTAATTTGTCTTTCTTTCTGTGTTACTTCATTTTCTCTCCTTATGGTCACCATTCATAGTACTGAAGTTATTATTTCACTTCTTTTAGTTCATAGTTTGTTACTTTCTTCTGTAATTTGTGGTTATGGTCCATTTCTTACTGGGGCTTACCTCCCACATCCACACACAAGCATACATTTTCTTTTCAGGCATTATCTTTATGTAGATTACTAACAAGGAACTAAACATAAAGGGTGGGGGGTACCTCCTATTTGTTTCACTGCTTTTCCATCCTGCTTTTTAGACTTTATCCTCCCCTGCTCTGCTACATTGTTTCCTTCTTAGACACCTGACACTTTTAACCAGCTTCTTTAATAATACCGAATTATCTCGTGCTAATACTTATTCTTAGTCCTTTCCCCCATATTTAAGTGACCTAACCACCCATTCCATTGTTATGACCCTAACCTATGTAACCTTTCCACCAAACAAAATATATCTGTTTAGGCAGGGAGCAAGTCTTGTTTCTGACATTTTATCTGATTTTTTTAGCTATTCATCTCACACTGGAATGAAGGCTTGCATATTTATAGACTACAGATACAAGCAGACACGACAAAGATGTCAGTATTTTGTCTGCAATCCGAAATATTGTTCTGGTTATGCTGCAAATTGCTGAGACAGTTGAGATGCACCCATTCCTGAAGCAACTTGCTCTTTTAAATGTGCATTCAGTGTGCAATGGCAACCCCCCCAGGTGATGGGTTGTGAATTGAAAAATAATTAGGTTCTCAAGAACAACTAAACAAGAGAAAGCAGCAACTGTTTCAATGATGTAGCTGGTTCAACAACTGGAATGGTATTTTTAGCAGCTTCTGTTGTATTCCCATTTAAATCATTTAATACTTCCCCACATCTGCAGCCTCAAATGAGAATTAATTATTACTTTTACCTGTATTCTTCTTTCCTTTTTTAACTGATTGACTTTAAGTTCAAGCTAAGACATTTATTTATCTTGTTTGTATACATTATTTTTTGCCTCATCTTTGCTATCAATTTATTGTAACATTTATTCATTTTGATTGCATTCTCTGCTATTGACAGTGTGTGTTTGTACATGTCCATTTATGTGTGCATATGTCTATTTTTCTGTGTGTGTACATGTACGCACCAATTTGTGTGTGTATGTAATCATTTATGTGTGTGTGTATATGTGTGTGTGTATGCCCAGTTTTTCTGTGTGTTCGTGTGTGTCTGCACACATGTGTATATGTGTGTGCATGTGTGCATATGTGCCCATTTATGCATGTGTATGCCTATTTTTGTGTGCGTGTGTGTGTGTCTGTGCATGTGTGCATATGTGCCCATTTAGGTGTGTGTGCATGTGTGTATGCCCATTCTTTTTTTTGTGTGGGTGCGTGTATGTGTGTGTGTTTGTGTGTGTGTGTGTGTGTGTGTGTGTGTGTGTGTGTGTGTGTGTGTGTGTGTGTATGTGCACATGCCTGTGTCTGTGGTACTAATTATTTACTAAACAGTCATAATGTTTGCTATAACTCTATACTGCCTATGTTATCAGTATCCAACATTCCTAGACTCATAGAAATGGGCTTAAGATAAATGTGTCTATATTTTTAGGCCTTCTAATGTATAAATAATTAAAAAGGCACCATGCTGCACTGCTTTTGAAAACACTAGCAAAACACACACACACACACACACACACACACACACACACACACACACACACACACACACACAGGCTTATGTATAGCTATTAAGATTGACTTTATTATGCACTGTTAAATAACAGCAAATGATGTGGCCCCTAATTTTGTTTATTTATTCCTCTATCTCTCGTCTTATATAACTGCAGTTCTGTCTGTACCTATTTGCAGCCTGTGGTGACTTACCCAATATTTCTGTGCCACTACAGCTATACAAGCAGGTCTAGTGTAATTTTTCAATATTTATTTTCTAAGTGCTTTTTTCTCTCTCTATGTCTGTTGTTTATCAGCCTCCCCATAGGTCTTAAGTCCATTCATTCAAACGTTATAGGAGGCCCTGCCTCTACTGGACAAGAGAAGACTGGAGGGACTGTCATTGAGGCAGCCATGGAGGACTTCATTCCCCTGTCAGTGTCCAGATATCTCACTGGCTGATAACAAAGGACTTCTTTGTCCAAAAAGCTTTAGGGCCCAGCCGCCCAACCAGGGACATCCATTTTCAGGATAAACCTTAACTGTTCCCAGGTGGAGAACTACTTGGCACTGTTTCCTTCTCTGAAACCTTATTTCATGAAGGGCAAAGACTATGGTGGTGTTTCTATTAGTTTCTAATCCCACCCTTGTAGGTGGCTGATGTGAGTAACACACACACACACACACACACACACACACACACACACACACACACACACACACACACACACACACACACACCACATGCACTACAACTTCTGGCTTCAAATTACCAAACTCATGTCACCTGATTTTTCACCATTGGTATTATGGAAACCTCTGATTACATAGAAACAAATGTCTAACTGGAGATCAGATCACCTTCCCCCCATGATAGCAGGTCCATGGATGATGTACAGGTCTGGTTCCTCACAAACCTGATTGAAGCACAGCTCCAACAAGACCTCGATGGACTGCAAAACTGGCTGAGCTCCAAAAACTTACAGTTCAACCTCAAGAAAGCCAAGTCCATGCTATTTGAGACCCGCCAAAGACTTAAAAAACAACAAACGTTTAATCCCACTGGCCATGATAATATCCCTGTTGAATTTATTGAATCCTCTAAATACCTGGGCATTTGCTTGCAGCCATACTTTAATTGCCAGTAGATCATACAGAAGTTGTGAACCAAAGTAACCTACCTACTCTTCTGGGCAAATAAAATGTCTCAGTTCCTCTTCCCACCACAGTTGCAATATGGAAAGGCTCCTTCTTACATAGCTCATTTAAAGCCTCCCTTGTTTGCCTCATATTCACTCAGAAGCACCTCAACTCTTTAGACAATCTCTAATGGAATCTGCTGAATCATTACCAATTCCTCCCAAAACAAGCACCAGTGCCTCCCTCTTCAAGTGATTGCAAGTCCAGGCTAGAGTTCCTTCATTTCAGTTTACTCCATGAAGACACAACATCTGCTCTCACTATGAAAAGTATTACAGCCACTTCAAACTACCACCTCAGAAGCCAATCCAGAGGTATTCCCATTCTTCAAACACCTTGCAACAACTACATTCTGTTCATAATAGCTTCTCAGTTCTTGCCCCAGATTATGCTAATTATTTCCACAAGAGTTATTTGAACTATCAGACAAGTCATCCTTTAGGCATCAGTTCAAGCACTCTGTATTAAAACAGTATGAATGCAATTGTCCTGTACTTTGGCATATCACATAATTCTGCACCTTATTCTTCACAGGACTCCACCAGTTACACCCTAACCCCCCATACCCTCTATAGACTCACCATTTTGCCACTGTGTACTTACCACTTATATATTACCCAAAGCGCCACTATCACCATCTCAGAATTTAATCATCTCTTACTCTTGTGGGTATTTACTATCCCCTGGACGTTTCTTAATCATTCTTCCATTTCTACCTATTTTAATTCTACCACACCTTCTCTCACCTTTTCATTCTCTACCTTTTGACCTTGCTTAAAATCCTGTCTCTCCTCCTTTTAGCTTTCTATTGTATTCTCCCTTTGTAAATATGTACATGCATACATTTATTGATTATACATTGTTTGTTTGTTGTATCACCTTGCTAACCTCAATGTAGCTAAATGTTTGTTGTCTTTATAACCCCGGCTGGGTCTACAATTGATCATAGTTGATCAGTGCTTTACCCTAGTAATCAAACACACACACACACACACACACACACACACACACACACACACACACACACACACACACACACACACACATGCCCAATTTAGAAAACCTGTTGTTCTACTTTTTTTTTAATTTGGATTAGAGTAATATTTAATAACTGTCCCTGATTTTGGGCTTTTGTCTCTCAACTATTTCTGACTTTGTCTCTGATTCTTGAACAAAAAAGTTGAGATCTTTGCTTTCCAGACATCTCATGCTAAACTTCACCATACTGTAAAAAGTATCCATAAGGGACTTTCACATCTCAAAACAAATTAGAACCTGACTCCATTACTCACTGCAGAATTCCACATTGTCATAATAAAAAGCTAGTTTCTCTATGCAGTGCTATTGTATTACACTTCTATAGACATGACAACAATGCTGCTATTTATACTACCTTTTAAACTTCTAAATAATAAATATTGCCCTCTTGACAAACAAACTTAAAACAAGTACCTTATACTATCTCATAGGTTCTAAAACATGTATGTTCACATATCCTAAACTTATCTCCCTGCACTAGTGTATACTGTGGAACAGCTCCTGTCCCTTCAAAATCAGTCTCAATTAACATAATCAATTTTCAAAGCAAGTATGATGGCATAGGATAAACTGTCACATTAACTGTGTATGCACTTATATCTATCTTTCCATGATAACTCTTGTGTCTTACTCCGTAATTCAGAAAAAAAACTCCTTGTTTAAACGTTTTTGATGATCTATCATCTCTAACTTTGTTATACATTGTTAGAACTAAAACATATTATAGATTGCTAGATTTATTGCATAATATAATAAAATTAATTTTTTATTAACTGTAACTATTTTAGCAGTATTGTATGTAGACTGCTAGCTATTAAAAGCAGCACTGATGTTACTGTCAGGGCTCAATATATTCTATAGATATTGTACGTTTGTATGTTGTAACTGAATTGTGTAATATAATGTCAGTCTTTTCTCTGGCCCAGGTGGTGGTTAAGAAAGCTGTTCAGCCTAATTTTCATGCTGTGACATCAGGTAAGTAAATAAATAAATAAATAAACTGTCAAAAAATAAAAGTAAAATAAAAACAGTTAGGTTTTCACTAGACGTGCTATGTATCTTTATAACACTACATGCTTATTCATAAGCTTGCAGATATCAAGTTACTATTTTTTTTATTTATTTTACATTTATTTACTGGGAAAGTCTGACTGGACACAGGTCCTTTTTCAGCAGAGGCCCGGGAAGAAAAGCTCCACATACAACAGTATACAGAATATGTTAACACATGGACAAATATTTAGGATTTGTTGCAAACACTGACACACTCATTGACAAATTCTTTGATAGTAGAACAGTTGGTGATCATCACTTGGGATTAAAGTATATATCAGTAGTAAAGTTTGTAAACATGAGCTATGTGAGCTTCCAAATGAGTAATACATATTTCACATGCTATACTTTCAGTCTAAAAGAGTGCAGATAAAGTAACAATTAATGCCCAGCTCATCAGAAATCAAAAGTTAAAAAAAAGAAATTGGTTGACTTGATTAATAGGTTTTGAAGAATTCATGAAATGAAGGGAAGTAAGGTAGGATGGGGACAGAGTGAGTTAGAAGGATAGTTGAGGAAGTGAGTGCTGACAATATTTCAAAAGTAAGTGTTGATGGAGAAGAATTAGAGAGAGAAACGCAAGGGGTTTAATAAGTTATCTGAGATAATAAGTTATACTAGAGAAAAGCATACGCACATACATCCTTTTTATTTTATATTTCACCTCTCTCCTTTCTTGTATTGTCTCTTTCAAGAATTTCCTTTAATTTAAAAAATTTCAGTGCCAGTTTGTCCCGACCATAAAACTATTTTAATGGCTTCCATTCCAACCCAGTCATATATAACCCTGAACAATACAATACAATCATTCAAATTCAATGTGCAAAATCTGACTCAAAGTAAAACAAATTAATTAAGCTAAGTTAGTAATTGACTAAGGAAATATAAGTACAATGAATCCAATGAGAATACCACCCAGAGTCCTCACTAAACTGGTGGTGGGGATTGTAGATAAGCCCATTACTCAAACTACTGGGCCTATTCATTTGAAGTGTACAATGAAGAATACACCACTGCATATAAGGATCCAAGAAAACTTCTAATAATTGTATATCTGCTTGCCTTGCATTTATTTTAGAAAATGTTAGGAAGAAGGTTTTATAAAAGACTGGATCAGCTCTGTCTCTTGCTCTGCCCCAGGCTGATTAATCCATCACTGAGATTCAATAACTCCTACACTAAGTATACACTATGTGTACACTGCTTTGAGCGAACAGACCTCACAGACATAACTCACACATTCTTCCTTCTAATTTTAATTGTCCTACTGATTTTATTGCAGTTTTAAATACTGACAGGGATTCATAGAGGTTACCACAAAGTGTAGACTACATGTACACTTAGTTTAATCTTTCTGAGTGACTAGAAAGCACAAAAAAATGGGGTAGGGATGGTCTTAAATACAGACCATGTACACTTAGTGTGGCCATTAATGAATCTAGCCCCATCTTCTTCTCCTCACTAACCCTTACCTTAGCCACCTTTTCTTTTCTTATCTACATCTGAAGAATATCTCTTCAATTACTTTGCTGCCTCTTAACTAAGTCTCACCAGAATTTACATTACCTTAGAAACTTTCCTTCCTTGTTAATGTTATTCTTTCAGTCTTCGCTATTTTCCCCTCATTTGTCTCTTCTCTTCAGATCTTAAGCATGCTTTTTCTCTTATACCCCGCCTACTATTGAATTTTCTCCTTAATCTGATGTTATTATTACATTGCTTGTCTACTTCTGTTTTTCTATTCACCAGTTTAATCCTGTGCACTCAAATATTCAGTTTTCATACACGTTACATGACAACCCTGTTTGTATTTTCTGATTAAATTGCATATAGCACTGGTTTGTAATGTTTGTATTATTTCAGAATAATTGTCATCTATATCTACATCAGCGTGTGTCTATATTTTTCTCTTTATGGAGCTTATCTGCCCAGACCTTCACTGAAAAGGGGATCTGAAGCCTAGTTGGACTTTCCTTATAAACAAGGGCAATGCAATAAACACACAGATAAATAAATAAATCATTTTCTCAATGACACCAATCTCATGCACAGTAATCTGTAATATTTCGTATCGGGGGTGTGGGGGGCAAATTATATCAGGTGAAGTTAGTATATAGTCCCCTGACTTGGTTGCACTGAATGTAAATAAAAAACCTCTGGTAAATGCATGTTTGTACATAATTAAGGTCTTCATAGAAAATGTGAGAAGACTGGCATGAGGAGCTAACACTAATGTAGGAGACGTGGTTTATAGACAGAATGCAGAGCGTGATAGTAAAGGGACATACCCTAAAGATGCATCAGTTATAAGAAGAGTGCAACAAGGTTCTCTCATTGATGCTGTACTTTGTAATAAAATTTGTGGCTGATGCAGGCCATAATTTGAATAATGCAGTGAAACAGTATGCTGATTATACTATGTATGAATCAGTGGCAGCAGGATGGGTAGGTAATTTTCAGAGAGTCCTGAATAAGTTAATGCAGAGAAATGACTGTTTGAATTTAATGCCACACAAAATAGAGCTCTTTAGAAAAGTACATCAAACAACAAATTATAAACTGGGTAAAGTGACTCATGAAATTGTAGGAAAAGAGCCTAAAGATGGCTGCAACATACCACTCAACATCTTTCCTCGAGAATTCTGGACAAAGCCAAAAACAATGGGAGAACAAAGGCCCAAAATAAGGGACAATATTTAAATATTTTTCTAAGTCACATGTTTTACATTAACATGCTTATTCTGAACATTAAGAAGAACGACACTCTAATGTCTGGTATTATCAACTGACTGTAATCCTCAGTGATTTACCAAAAAAAAAAAAACTTTTATGACGAACAGGGCAAAAATAACGAGCCAAAAATCAGAGGCATTCTGCTGTAACAGCATTAATGAATGTATGTATCAATGGATTCAACATTTAATGAATGTATGTATCAATGGATTCAACATTTAATGAATGTATGTCTCAATGGATTCAACATTTAATGAATGTATGTCTCAATGGATTCAGCATTTAATGAATGTATGTATCAATGGATTCAACATTTAATGAATGTATGTATCAATGGATTCAACATTTAATGAATGTATGTATCAATGGATTCAACATTTAATGAATGTATGTCTCAATGGATTCATTATTTAATGAATGTATGTCTCAATGGATTCAACATTTAATGAATGTATGTATCAATGGATTCAACATTTAATGAATGTATGTATCAATGGATTCAACATTTAATGAATGTATGTCTCAATGGATTCATTATTTAATGAATGTATGTCTCAATGGATTCAACATTTAATGAATGTATGTATCAATGGATTCAACATTTAATGAATGTATGTCTCAATGGATTCAACATTTAATGAATGTATGTATCAATGGATTCAACATTTAATGAATGTATGTATCAATGGATTCAACATTTAATGAATGTATGTCTCAATGGATTCAACATAGATATTTTGAATGAAAGTGATTGTTCAAACAATGTATCTATTAAAAAAAGTGTTGTCTTTGGGCAAAACCAGACACCCTCCATGCAAGGGTTACACCATCTACACCCTGTAAGTATAATTATTAAATATGAGGTTGCTGCACTTTTTGGGGAGAAAGAAAATATCCCTAGTGCATTGACCTGGAATTCTATGGAAAACAATCAGTGAATAAAATAATTTTTTGGAATAAACTGATATGGATAAAAAGACTCTTGAGACTCTCTGAAGAGGGCAGATGAAAAAGCCAATGGGATGTGCTGTTCTGTTACATTTCTAGTCTTATTATGGCATTTTGTGAGGTTCTAGAAAGGCCTCATCTGGAATGCTGCATTCAGTTATGGAGGCTTTATAACACCAGGCATATTGTGCTTATGGAAAGAGTGCAAAAAAGGGGAAAATAGGTTATGAGGTAGTTGGGAAAGGAGTTATGAGAGTAGGTTGAAGAAGACCTTCACTCCTTTGGTAGATTTACCAAAGGAAACTCATACTTTCCTTTGGTAACTATCACTGCTACTTGCTATATATATATATATATATATATATATATATATATATATATATATATATATAAATAATACTCCACTTAAATTTGACACACTTTATTAGGGACTTGGGTACATACATTGATAACAGTCTCATCTTTGACCACCATGTCTGTGTGGTGGTCAGAAAATACTTTTACCTCATGCAGCTTATCCTCCATGGCATTTCCTCAAGGTCCAAATAAGTTATAGTCCTACATTATTCATTCCATATTAGACCCATAATTGAATATAATGCACCCTTCTGCATGTACCTCACCAAGCACCTAAACCTGCTTGAGAGACATTAACATTTCCTCCCCAAAAAAATATCTAATTTATCAGTAACCTTATTTACTGTAATGGACTAAAAGGTTTATTATCAAAATGTTGAACAGCAGTTACACGAAACTGGGATTGTCGAATGCATGATTTCCAGTTTCTATAACGCTGATCTGAAAATGTTCAAATCCACCTTAACGAATGCTAGTGTGCATTTGCTCATATGAGGTCGACGTTCTGATTGGAGATTGCACTACATTTGGGATTGAGAAATGTACCCTTTTTCTTACTGTAGTATGATCTTGTAGTTTGTCTATATAATATGCAGGGGGTATTTGGGTGCAGGGGACTTGCCCCCCTGCAAAACATAAATAAAACGTCACTGGAAGTGAAAGTAACCTGGGTAATGCTTATAATATTGAATTGCGCATTATCAATATTATGGCTGTTGTCATTTTGATGAAATAACTTTTTTTATTTCTGACATTTATATTTGGCTAACTAAATACACAAAGAACAAAATAAAATGTCCAGGTACCAGAGTCATAAAACGAATAATCCACTTTATTGTAAAAATCACAGGAGCAACCACCATGAGCCCTTTCGTCTTAGCCACAAGACTTCCTCACAAAGAACTATGATTCTTGATTTTGATAGTAAACCAACTAAAAGCTCTGTCACTATACTCAATGTAATACGGACTTCTGATGGGTGATCTTTGCCTAGCTTTCTGTGCTATGAATAACCCAGCACTCTTTGAGCTTCTTCACTTAAGTAGAACAAAAGGTAAAGCAAACTCCCTTTCCGGAGGCCTAAACCTAGACTATTGCATCACCAAGACAAGATACCTATCCCAACATATATCCCATTTTGGAATAGGCTGCCCTTACCTATCAGAGTGCTTCTCTAGCAACCTTTAAAAACAGTCTGGATGACTGGATAGGTGAATACAAATTTTCACCAGGAATATATGGAGAAAAGCTACTGGGTGATGTGGCTGAGCTTCTTAATGGTCTGTTTTGGCAGAAAGCTTAGTAAGAACCTATGTACCTATGAAAAGAAGATATCCTGGGGCAGAGGATGAAATATATCCAAGAAATTGTCTTGATAATGTCTCTAGAGTAAACCCTTGAAGAAGAGAACTGATGGCTGGGAGGGACCTTGCCAGTGCTTAAATGGTGGAATATGCTAACAGAGTTCATGGTGGCATGTCCAACAGTATACACTTTAAAGCGTTTGTGTGTCAAAAATGTAGTCTGGCTGAAGATAAAAATGTCATTGAGACACCTGCTTTGGACTAGTTACATGATATGGAGAAATATACTGACTTTTTGTTCACTGCCATTTTTGTGTAAATATGTTGGTAAAAACACACTACTTTGCTCATCTTACTGCTACACCAATTATTTTGTGTATTAATTGAAAGCTGAGTCAAACTTCCCAGCGCTAACAGTTTGTCTCATTAGGACATGACACCTACAAACCTATCAGTAGTAATAATGGGTGAAGGGGAGCATGATGAAGTCCTGGTAGAAAAATGTAGATTTTCACTATTGATTTCTCAAGCACAACATATATTGTTCATATTATTTAAAAAAAACTACCCATTTTACTACCCTGCAGTTGTGTCCTGTGTCATTCATTTATCCATACATGTACCCAATCTCCAATACCCAATAGCGAGGGTTGCAGGGACCAGGAGTATCTCAACAACTGAGTGTTACGTAAACAGAAAACAAATACCAGACAGAACGCCAGTATCTCTGGTCAAAGTTAAAAGTAATAGAGGACAATGGCCCAAAATATACTTTGAAAGTTGTTAGAATAAAAGATTTTGCATTAAGTTGCATTTTCCAAAGGATATAAAGTCTGAAGCTCAAATGCACATTATTAATTTGGTCAATTCAATCCTTAGTAACTTGCTAGAAAATCATAACTTTTATGTTAAAAAGACAAAAATGCAAGGCAAAGGTCTGGGCATTCTGTGAAATTCTGGACAGTTGGGAGATATTGAGTACAATGCTTCCTTCTGTATGTACCTCACCAGACACCTGCAGCAACTGGAGAGACCGCAGAGGTTTCTAACCAAGAGGATCCAGGGCCTCCAAAACATGACATACATGGAAAGGCTGAAAGTCCTGTCATTGTACTCTGTATCATACAAGATGCTGAGAAGCAACCTGTGCCTAGCCTACAGGGCAGTCTTGGACCCTGCCCTAATGGAAATGCTGAACATCCGTAAATCAAATGGGCCAAGAATAACTCACTCCAGGTGATCTCAACCGAGCCTGTGACATTAACGGAAAATGCTGTAGAAACAGATCTATCTCCCAGCTTCTGCAATAAGCTCCCTCTCCATGTGAAGTAGAGCTCCTCAATGACCCTACTCAAGCGCAAACTTGACAACTAGATGGGTGATCATAAATTCACCCTGAGGATGGCACATATGTCCCTCATGGACAGGGGCAGTCGGTGCTGATCACAGAATTGCTCTACTAACAATGACCATCTAACGATGGTCAGTAAGGGTACTTTGATTATTACATGGCTAGGCTTGTAAAGGCCCTAGGGCCATTAGCCTAGTAACCTCCTATGAACCTATGTACTTATATGCTTGGGAAATACATCTCAACCCCTTAGAGCAAGAAATCTGGACAAGACCATAAATAATGGGGACAAAGGCCCCAAAATAGGGACATTTTAAAATATTACTGTTACAAAGATAGAAAGTTGATAGAATAAGAGGTTTTGTATCAGCATAAAGTTTATAAAGGATATGAAGTTTAAAACTCAAATTGTCTGTCATTGTTTTCTGACTTTGGTCTTCAATGATTTCCCAATGATTTGCCAGAAAAAAAAATTTGGAGGAACAGACAAAAAATATGAGGCAAAATATGGACATAGTGCCAAAATCTGTACAGTTGTGAAGTATGCTTGAGGGTATGGACTATGGAATAAAACCAGACTAGCCATCAAAAACCCACTCGCTCACCCAGACTGAGGGGAGGAGAGAGGGACATGGGCTCAATGAGCAAAAGCAGCTTTTTCAATAAATCCATCATTGTGTGCATTTCCTAATATGTCCACATGAGGGAGCCCAGTACCATGGAGTGTCTTTCTCTAGTTATAGTTGCTCAGCAGGAAAAGTAGAAAGATCTGTCAGTTCCCGAGAGGGAATGTACTTCAAATGTGACAGGACCAAAATATGTCAGTTCCTGAGGGGAAAATGCTTCAAACAAGGAAAGACCAGCAGATAAGGGGAATGCTTTGAAATTTTTGTGTTCATCTAAAAAAGTAAATTAAAAGCCATTTTCTGTAGATACATCAACTAAATAAGAACAAAGCCTTTCAGGGCTTTAATTTAATCTCTGGTGCTGTGTAGTCAGGAGAAAGTGGAAGTTCGAGACTTTCCAGAAAAATCAGAGACTGTTAAAACTTGTTCCCCCACCAAAACATTAAAGAGCAACTAAACCTGCTTTGGTGCACCCTCCCAGTGTTCATTAACGTTTTAACTAGCTCGATAATACTGAACAAAATAGTGAAAGTAAATCGAAAAAAGTCACATTTTCAGATTTACATAAGGGGTGCATGCAGTTAATCTACGACAGTGTTACTTTGTTTTTGCCACTAAGAAAGGACTATGAGGCAGCTCCTGTTTCATATTCTATTTGCATTACCCTTTTGGTTACAGTGTAGTACCAGGTGTTTCTGAGCAGGTTAGGGCGTGTTCACATTGATTGACAGGCCATTGTACATCTGAGTGACAGTTTTTAGAAAAACACCTTACAAAAGCACCTTTTATTCAGCTGTCCCACTGCTCTGTTATTTACAATTGTGTTTATATGAGTTGCATGTACATTGACAGCAATAAAAGTCTCAGGTTTGCTCATTGTGTTTTAAGTTCTTGAGCCTCTGCTCGGTGGTCTGGTATTTGGTATAGTTTCGTGTTTCTGAGGTGGTTTTGTATTGAGAACAGTGGTTTGATGGAATGCTTTCTATCTGACCGAAGGAGCCAGTCTCAAAAGTTATACTATGCATAGCTTTCGCCCTTACGTCTGTGAAATTTGGAATATGATTTTTTTATCACGATGTTTAGAACGTGTTACTTTATACTACATAGGAAGCTTTTTTAATTTAATTTTTTCCCTTGAGTTGGTGTTGTCTACTATGCAAACTCTTTCAGTGTGGATCAGTGAAGAACATGGACTTTTAAAGACTCAAATTAGGACCGTTTCTCGTGGAATACAATGGGGGAAAGTTTTATGCACTAAGCATATTTTTATTTACGTAATTTATGTATTCTTTTTGTCTGTATTTAGTGAACACCTGTATATAACTTTGTCACGGTCTTATTTCAGAAACTGCTGCCCTGTTTCCTTGCTGATATTGTCCCCTTGAATAATCAATGGACGGTTTTAGTGTTTAGCTAAATTTTTTATCAGGCATTTAATTAATTTGGGGGGGTGATCATGCAGGTGTAGGCTCTCTCCTTTGGGGGGGGGCATGCCATGTGTGATTTTGCAAACTGTTGATGCTCAGAAGAAAAATAAGGTTACTTCTAGAATTTATGAAACGCTGTGTTGAAGCGGAGACCCATAGCTCTCAGCCTTATGTCTTCAATCAAAATAAAGAACACTAGCCCCTGGTAATGTTGAACGAATGGGCAAAATGTGGCACATGTAGTAATGATTTACTAACCACTTCAACTGGGAAGGTCATAGTACGGTTAAAATATGCTGGTTTTACTTGTAAAAAAGATCCCTTAATAATCTTATGATCAGAAATATATTTCATCGGATGATTGAAATACTTGAATACGTGACAGCTAATTAATATTACTGCAGCTTCATAAGTCATGGGCGTGTTAGGGGCAGGGTTTGCTACTGCACATCCTGCGAGGTATTACACTGTTAGATTACCCTTTTGTGTGTGTGTGTGTGTGTGTGTGTGTGTGTGTGTGTGTGTGTGGGGGGTAAGCCTGAAAAGAATGAAAAATAAAACATTTTCTGAGGGTGCATGCCACTCGCAGGAAATGAGGATAGATATATCAAAATAAAGGCTATACCAAACGTATAAGGGATTTGTATTAGAACATTACCCCACCAGATGCGCAGTAGCAAGGACCACCCAGCACTCTGTGCATGGCGTTTATTTTGAAAAGTGCTTTGAATAAACATGGTAAAAACTATCCTCGGAAAGATGAGTATGCTAAACATTGTAATTATTTCAATACAAAGCCTTTTTCTCCCTTATTTGCTGGTACCAGGATTTCCAATTTCCATTGATCAAAACCTTCAATAAATTACATCTTAGGGAAAATAATTTGGCAGAACGTATACTTACAAATGCTGTACCGACCCAGATTTACCTATTCAAACGAACACAGAATATGCTGCATGTATACAAAAGTATTACACTATTACGCTGAGAATTACAATTTTTAAAGGGGAAGGGTGCGAACATGTAATATGCTGCATGTATAAAAACTATTACACAGACTTAAAATTCCTATTCTGTAAAGGTGTAGGGTCTGGGTGGCGACCTTTCTGGGAGGTCTTTTCTATTGCATTTATTGAGTACGTTCATTGTCCCACTGCCTCAGAATATTGCTTGTTGCTTTATCTTCAGAAAAGAAAGGTGGGTGGTGCAGGGGGGCTTGCCCCCCTGCAAAAGCAATTACTGCACAGCATTAAGCCAAAGAAAGGTGGGGAGGGGGGTGCACGGGTTATGGATATGGACTGCAAACTGAGAACTTGTGGATACTGCATACATACTGCCCTTCTGACCCGCTTCTTACCCTACAACACAGCATGTGGTTAAATACAAAGTGACAAAGCAAGTCAGACACCCAGGACATGCATGCTTTCAATGGTGCACTTATAAATGTAGAAAATGAGGATAACTTTATTTAATGTCTGTTTTACATATCGTGTACTAAAAGCTGTGGTAACTCTAATTTCAAATAACATAAAAAAGCATGAAGCCTGCCTTTAAAAATGGTCAGAGAATGAATATTCACAATGGATATTCACCATGTCACTGTATAATCTGCATAGCTTGTCACTCAGTCCTGTCAATCATGTAGGCCAAGCCCATCCACTTGCATTTACTTTATGATAGTGTTGGTTTGAAGTGATGCTTCAGCTGTATGCAATAATTTAATTTTGCTTTATGCTTGGTGGCGGCTGTGTTTACACCAAAGTCAAGTTGTCATCCGCAAACCCAACTCATGCCACCCCATTACAGTTCCCTGTATACACCTCCATACAGTCACATGGACCAGGGTTGTGAGATACTTTTTTAAAATCCCACCTGCTTACTTCAAAAAAAATTAGCCCCAAAACAGCCCACTGTATTTCTTCTTATCCCCAAGAGTAAATAAGAACAAAAGTGGCATAAATCAGCTATAATTAAAGTCATAATAAACTTTATTGTAACAAGAGACTGCAAGAACTGACAACATGATAAAATGAATTGTAAAATATATTGTGAATTACTAGTAATTAATCTTAATTACCTGATATTTATTTGTTAACTGCAAATTATTCGTCATCGTCAAGATCATCGGTTGAATAAATGCCCAAATTGAATTTATTCAGCACTGCTGTTGCTGGGATAAATCCATTGAAGCAAATCCCTTTGCGCTTCATGTAGCTTCGAATGTGTAACAAAGCTTCTAGCATGCCTTGCCGCATTCTGTTTCTCAGTTTCGTTTAAATGAAATTAATTTCAGAGAAAATTCTTGCCATGGCTGCATTACTGAAAGGCATTGTCAACACACTCGAGGCAAAATGCCCCAGCTGTAGAAAGTCAAAATCCAGTGAAGCATTCATGTGATTTGCTACAGTTATCCAAAACTGCTCAACGTCATTATCACTGAAATCTGGCCATAACATTGTGCTGATTCACATTCACTGCTGCTCCATATCTTCCAGATTCCCCCTTGTACAAAGGTAAAAATGACAACTTTGACAGTTGTGGTTTCTGTGCTCCAAGGATGACAGAAGGTGAAAGATCAGCAAGAGAATAGCTGTTGCACATTTTTTGGCAATCTCTGTCACAGTTCCCTTAGGAGTGCCAACAGAAAATCATGACAGAGTTGTTTTATTCGCTCTGCCAAAGAGCACCCAATTTTAGAGTTGTGCAATAGTAAGTGGAATTCAATGCCATAGTTACTAGCTGCTAGGGATAGATGGCTAGACCTATTTTCCAGAGCTAAAGCCATTGTTGCTCCCCATGATGAAATGTGGTTGGTATCACAATTCGCTGAATCATGTTTTGATACAAAGTTAACAGTCAGCAACTTTACAGGACTCACTTTGTCTAACTGGAGTACATTTGTTCACTCTGCTCAGTTCCTGTAAAATGGGCCGGAAAAACAATAATTAAAGTTCATTCTCTGGTGAAATGAACATCTGATACAGTAACCCAGCCATGTAGTCGCACAGCTCATCTTTTGCTATCTGAAAATGAAGCTTCACTTCATCATATTGATCAAGGACCTGTTGAACACAGGAGGTGATAGACAGCCAACGAGTGTCTGACAGTTTCAAAATCGTAAGTGATTCTTCGCCAGAATTAATGCATTCGAATAATTGCATATATTTCAGCTGGCAGATGGTACTGTGGGCAATAGGTCTCTGATATCATGAAGTTAGTGTTCTTGATATTACCTTCAATGCATGAGATGAACTTAGTTGAACTGAATGACATATAAACTTTATGTGCACAGTGTCTGGGCAAACTTCACAAAACCATATTATGACTGAATTATTTCTTCCACACATAGTATTTTAGCCATCAGATGCTAAGCCCAAGCATTTTGTTAATTGGTAGTCTATTTGACTCAAGAAACTTGGTAATTGCACTGAATATTCCTTCTGCTGTCCCTAATTCAAGTGATATTATTCCAAGAAATGTTGTGACAATAGAGCTTAGTGAATGACTGTAGTACCGCACAGGTCAGTATCAAATCATCAAATTTTTATTTTATCGAATAACTAATCATCAAACCCTAATTGTCGAACTCCCTATTCAGATGAACAACCTAAACATCAAGTTGTGTGACTGACATGCCAACTGGCCATGATTTATCCATTACCTCGTGTAGTGCAGTCTTGGAGTTGGTATATTTAATTTGCACAGCCCACCCCTACAAAAACATAAAAAAAGGTTTACCTTTTGCAGTGTTGGCCAACTGAAATGCTTCAATGAATTTCAATTTAATGTTTAGGTCATTTGCTGAATAGGGAGTTTGACAATTAGGGTTTGATGATTAGTTATTCAATAAAATATAAGTTTGACAATGTGATGTAGACCTGTATCGCACCATCACACAGAGCTGTTTTTCTAGGCCAATGTCAGTGCTTTCATCAATTATTAAGGAGTATGCCGTCTCCTTACTTTCTATTTGGACTAAGTCCGAGATTAATTCTTCATGCACTGCTTGGCCAGGAACATTCTTGATGAGTGTGGAACATTTCATTCAGTGGAGGGCTATGTCTTTACTGGAAATGTCTTTAACAATATCTCCTATTTGATCTACTGTTGCAATACTGGAATAGCATGCCACATGTCACCAACTTCAACTCAGCTACTTTGACAGTGTTGTCTGCAGTTTTTACATGGCAGCCAACATCATGTAAAGTCTGTGCATTTGAAAATTGTGTGGTGTTATCTTTATGTTTCATCATTCCAGCATGATTCACTAAATCGGCATGATGGACATGAATGTTACATCTGCAGTACTGACAGAAAGCAATTATATCGTTACTGGGCACTTTATCCAGTCTTTTAATGAAGCATCCTTTTCTCAGATTTTGCTTTATCGCTTCTCGTACTGTGATCACTTACCCATAATAGCTATGACTGAAAGCAAATTAAGAATGAACTACTCCAATTTCACCTGATTAAATTAAATTATATAACAGAGCCAGCCCTAGCACAGCTGTAACAAACACACCCAAATAACGTCACACCAGTTTTGCAAACTCCACAGTTTTTCTGATTTTTGTCACTGTAATTTGGTCTGCATGAACCAAATTGACATACATACCTGTCAATCCCTTCCATGTTCATACATTCTTTTATACTGAGGAAACAATGTTAGCCTCATTCTCCTGTGAGGAAGTTATTAATACATGTAGAATAAACACTCATAAATCCACAAAAATAAGATAAAGGAACGGCAGCCAGCACTCGTAATGAACTTACCATACTGCGATCGAGACAATTTCTCAGAAATCTGTGCACTCTATTTTAAAATTAATCAGACATCTTTCTCAGGCTTGGGATGTGCAAACATAAGAGAAAGAAAAACAAACTGCAGTAAGATTTGGTACTGTTTGAAGCAATACGTATTATGTGGGAGGTGCAGGACTTTTCTCATCTCATTGTAGGCATCTCCTAATGTTGATAGCCCCAACAGGCGCTCCCTTCAAAAATGTTGTACTAATGCTGCTTAGTACCTACCTTCCGTATGCCAAAATAGCTGCATAACCAGTACCCACTCCCCTGCTCTCTTTAAACCCCCTGTACTCATTTATAGACATAAATTCAAACCTACTGAAGCATTTAAAACAAACTTCTTTATTTTCCCCAAGATCCAGTGTGCATAAATGTCATAGACAATCACAGTATTAAGTGATCCCAACTTTTGTTTTTAATGACTACAGAGAGACAAAAACATACACTGGAGTCAGAACTCACTGGTTTGGATTCAGATCACAATTTGAAGCAAATTTCAAGCAATATATAAACCCTTAAGACCAGCTTGTGGTACTTACTAACCTTGATACTTTGTATCTATCTCACATATTTGTAATACTTTCCTCTGTATTTCCAAAGGCAGCAAATCAACACATTCAAGGTAATCTTCCACATAACTGGTTAGCTAGCTTTTTTCTACATTTGGATAATGCCCTAGCATGGTTCTTCCAATGCATTAAGCAAAAGGCACCAACATAACCTAGTCAAAACTCATAAAATTGGCAAAAGAAAGAATTAAACCCTTCAAAACAAAATCTACTTTATTAATTGCATTGCTGTGCATCTCAGTTATACACCAACTGTAATCTACTTCAAACAAAACTACCTTGGATGCACATGTGCAGACATTTGCCTAAGGTAATCCATTGAGCTTTCACATTTTCCTGCAACTGTTCCAACAGTGGATTACACAGTAGCCCATGGTGTTACGGTCAAAGAAGTGGATACTTTAATGGAAAATATGGTAGTCTATGGGCAAACTGTAATGGCACGACCCTCCTTCTTTCAGCAGAAATACAATTACATTCGTGAATTAGTGTGTTTTATATGGGTTTATGCATCACAAAAATAAGAAACCAGCCCAAAAAACCTCAACCCGCAACTGCTCAAAATTTCCCACAACAGACTTTCAAAAGCAGTTCAATTGGGCGAGAAAACCATGGAACTGGCAACACTGATGTGAACCTGGAATTGCACTATTACACCAGTTGTAGCTTCCTCTTGTGCTGCGTGGCTTTTGCTGTTTGAGCAAAGAGAGTTCTCTGGAAGGGACTTGTCAGTGGCCAAGTACTGCTCTATTCAGGTTTTATAATTTCTTCTGGAGGTAGGTACAAGCAATGACGTCAAAACGCAGAATATCAGCAGCTGGATTGCACCTTCCCCTCCTGTTGGGATGATATTCAAGTTCTTCATCCCTCCTTGTTGTTAGAGAGTCAGTGCTAAACATGAGCAGATGAAGAATATCCAGACCTTTTCCTACTTGACCATCCTTTTTTGTGTATTAGTTCATAAAATTGTATCACTGCTCCTGCACGTTAGGCTAACCTCTATAATCTTTTCATTTGTTGCACCTACCATGAAAGTGACATTTCGCAATCTAAATTTAAGGATGTTTAGTTATGTTGTATGGCATTGTTTGGTGTACTATTTATTATTATAGCAGAATGGTTAAAATTCCCCACCATGAAAGTTATATTTGTCTATTTTGATTTTTTGTTGAATTTATTTGATTCAAAATCTTGACAGTATGAACACTGACATTCTTTATCAATATAGACCATTAACAAATCTTATTATGCCTTAAAAAGCCATATTCTTAGATTCTCTTAGATGCAGAATTGTCAGGTTTATACTTTATGTTCTGAATCCGTTTTAAAAGTAATGTCCACTGTATGCAACGATGCGGCAGTCCAACACAAAGAAAGAAAAGGGAGTAATAGCATGGAGAGGCAACACCTATAAGTCACAAAAATTCAGACAAGAGACTCAGCATTATCAGATAAACGTGGAGAATTAAATAGTGCAGTTCTAATCACTTCCTTAACGCAGAAATGAAAGGAGGCAATTTAAAGTGTACTTTCTGTATTTTTGAATGACACTCCTAAACTTGCCTATATTTAGCTTATTGTCATATACCAGAGGGTGAGAGAGTAGGAAGTGACATCCTAGTAATGCCCATAAGAGACTACAACAGTACACAGTCCTGCTTAAACACAGGTCTGACTCAAGTTCACCCGTAGCAATGATTTGAAACCAGAGTGCCATATTTTCACACGCTGATCCCCATTACCAGCCACACAAGCTTTAATTTTTGATACATTCATAGAAATTGTGCTTCTTTGTATCTGTACCTTCCGTACAACTCCAAAATATTGGAGGGACTATTTAAACGTTATACACTTTAAATGGAGTCAGCCATAGAAGTGTCAGACAGAATTAGAAAGTGACAGATCTGGGGGCCTTACAGACTAACTCCACACAATCAGTCGGACGGGGCAGCCTAATAAAATTTAATAATGTCCCAAGTAAGCTTTGCGCAATAAATAGCACACTTCTCCAAGCTGCTTCTAGAGTAAAGAAACCGTATAACTAACAGCTGCAGCTTCTGTCTGCAGTTGAGCTAGGAAACTAATAACAGGTATAAGCTGATCGTCCATATTCTATAACACATGTTTGTGATATTAGGATTTGAAAGCAAAATTACAAATGGTTAAAGTATTCTCAGATGATATAAGAATGGCATTTGGTCTTGATAAATGTGCAAAAGCAACATTTATAAAAGAAAAACTGCTGCACCAGGAAAATATCAACCTGGGACAGGAGTGCAATGTAAAGGAACTTGATCGGGGGGAGTGTATTAAATCTGGGAATAGGTGAAAGGTCAACAATAAAACATGAACAAATAAGAATAGGGCTCAGTAAGGAACACTTCAGAATACTGAAACTAATACTAAAAACAGCTTTGGTATTTAGGAATAAAGTCCAAGCTGTAAATCAGTTTGGTATTTCTGCTCTAATTTATAGCTTTTAGGGTGTTTGATTGGTCCCAAAAAGTATTGAACTGGTTATTAATGAAAACAAGAAAAATGCTTCACACTTATCAAATGATATATAACAGCCAGTGCATACCAAAATGATTCATCCCTTGCTCTGATGCAGGTATGAGCCTTCTGGAAACTGACTAGATGAATAGCACCACAGTCATGAGACTGCATGCATATCTGCTGACCTCATCAAGTGCCAACATAGTGAAAGTCCTAAAGCATGACAAGAAGCCTAATATGGCATCTTTGTGTAGCTTAGCTGACGTATTTTGGAACAAAGTGGGAATGGAAATCAAACTAGAAGAAGAAGAAGAAAATCAGACAGCAACTAAAATTTCCAAAAAAGAAAAGTAAAAGGATCAGATGACAAGGAAAGAAAATTGGAAAGCACAGAAATACAGTAGCAAGTATAAAGATCTTCTGGAACAACTTCATATTGACCAAGATTTGAGAAAGGAATGGCTAAGGAGAGGTGAAATGAAAAAATAAATGAAAATCTAATAATAGCTGTCCAAGACAGTGGGCTACATACACATTGGTTTACAAAGATTATAGAACAAGCGGGAGAAACAGACAAATGCAGGTTCTGTAAAACAGAACTGGAAACAGTTGCACATCTTGTTGCTGGGTGTGAAACACTTATGGCTGAGTGCCTGTATACTGAAAGACACAATAATGTGGCAAGAGTGTTGCACTGGGGATTGTGCAAACACTACAATCAGAAGTAACCGAGAAGCATTGTAAACATGAGCCAAGAAGCATTATAAAGAATGATGAATTTTATGTCACATGGGATCACCCATTACTGACAGTTTAAAAAGTAGACACAAGAAAACTAAATATAGCAGTCAAACGAAAAAAGGCAAAAGTGGAACTGATCATTGAAGTTGTTACACCCAGTGATTACAGTGTCTTACATACAGAGACACAAAGTCATAAAATGCCAGGTCTATATTACATCGTTGAAGGGTTTGTTAAGAGAACACCCTTTAATCAACACATAAATGTCGAACTATGAAAACTTCGAACGGCCAAGTAAGCAATTTTTTTCCCAGGGAAAAAAAAATCACTTGGCTAATAAAAAAACAAACCATCAAACCCTAAGAAGTGGGGGGCTTCACCCTCCACCCCCCCAACTAAATATACCAACTCCAAGATCGCTCTACAGTGGAGGAAAGAGCAAATTCCCGATAACGGGCAAGCGATTGTTTTCCCCTGGGAAAAAATTTGCTTACTTGGCCATTCAAACTTTTCATAGTTCAACATTTACTTGTCGATCAAAGGGTGTTTGCTTAACAGACCCTTCAGTAATGTAAATGGGACCCAAAATGCCAGGATTTTCAAGCAGAAATTAGAGCAACGTGGAAGAAATATACTAAGGCAGTTCTTACAGTAGTAGGGGCAACAGGATTAATAAAAATGAATTTACTTAAATATGTTACCAATACATGTAACCCTGTATGAACTACAGAAAGAGGTAATTCTGCTTACATTGCAGGTGCTGAGAAGAGCACTCTTGGCTAATAACTGAAACATTACTGATTTCATTAACTTTAATCATGCCTTGACTTGAGAATGGGGGCCATTCCTATCATAATATTAGAAACCTCAAACATTTGGAGAAATTAAACTTGATATTAGTAATTATATGATGCTGTACCTGTAGGAATGCAAATCTGTCCATGACAACAATCTGGAGGTGCTTCTGTAGTTCTACAAGGGTCAGCAGTGTCATGCTGCTATTTCATCAACTCTTTGCTTCACCACCTGCAAAACTTAGCATTATGTTCATCTGCTGGCAATTTCAGCGTACCTGCTACAGGGTAAATAAGCAATGGCCAGCATCCAATGCCAGGTGTAATACTAATTACTTTACAGAAATGCTGAAAGTATACTCAACAGGAACAGCTGATAGTTTTATTCCTGTGTGGATACCTAAGATCAGAATCACAGCTGATGTATACATACAAGAGACTGTTTATATACATACCTACAGGGTATTATTTGGAACTAGTCAGCATAAAGCTTTTTTCACTTGTTTGAGCATTTGAGATATAACCATTTAATTACTGTCACGATGGCTGCAACCCAAACTTTGAATGCGCATATCTAAGAGGAAGAGACTGCTTTGTTTTGTTTCTCTGTAATTTAGGTATCAGACCATTTTAAGTCTGTAGAGGTACCATAAGAATTTCAAGATGTGACCAGGGATAAAGCCCTGAGTGTGCTCTGGACAACCTGTGTTTGAGTAGTGCCATGGGTTGGCTCTGGACAACCTGTGTTTGACTAGTGCCATGGGTTGGCTCTGGACAACCTGTGTTTGACTAGTGCCATGGGTTGGCTCTGGACAACCTGTGTTTGACTAGTGCCATGGGTTGGCTCTGGACAACCTGTGTTTGACTAGTGCCATGGGTTGGATCTGGACAACCCGTGTTTGACTAGTGCCATGGGTTGCTCTGGACAACCCGTGTTTGACTAGTGCCATGAGTTGGCTCTGGACAACCTGCATTTGACTAGTGCCATGGATTGGCTCTGGACAACCTGTGTTTGACTAGTGCCATGGGTTGGCTCTGGACAAGCTGTGTTTGACTAGTGCCCTGGGTTGGCTCTGGACAACCTGTGTTTGCCTAGTGCCATGGGTTGGCTCTGGACAACCTGTGTTTGACTAGTGCCATGGGTTGAGAAACATGAGAGTGAGTAGGTGATGCTGGCATGCCCATCATGGGGGAAGGGTGGCAGCTTGGCTTAATGCTGGAATGCTGATATATAATGCACAGCATACAGTACAAAACATGTGCTGCTTGGTCGGAAGACTTAACATGTATGCAGTGGGACACGTGCTTCATGGTAGCAACTGATTGCATCGGTCAGAAACTAACTGGATGGAATTTAGGAACATTAATAAAAAAACCCTGTATGCAGTATCTGTGAAAGAATACCAGTTTTAATTACCCTCCAGTAAGGTGGAGTTATTAGCCTCCTTAGCTCCATTAAATGAGGGAAGCAGCTATATGCCCAAACTCATTGAAACATGAATTAATCTTGTATGTAAAAGATTTCAAAAACCCTTTCCAGTATCTCCCGTACCTCTGCAAGGTGTATAAGAAAGTCAGCAGTAAATAAAATCAGACCATCAGCAGATAGGGTAGGCTCATGAGCTTTTGTAAAGAACTTCACT
The DNA here is from genome assembly GCF_019279795.1 of Protopterus annectens. Lineage (NCBI taxonomy): Eukaryota > Metazoa > Chordata > Ceratodontiformes > Protopteridae > Protopterus > Protopterus annectens. The sequence continues at coordinate 163,433,361 of NC_056745.1, read as the reverse complement.
GTTCTCAAGGCATAATGTTCAGAATACTGACAAAGGGTTTGGGCTATGGACTCTATTGTCAAGCCATTTATGGACTACATTAACAAGCAAAGAGTTGGGGAGTAATAGATATACCTCTGTTCTGTGCCCATTAAATTAGCAAATGAGGACACGAGGAGTGGGTCTCTGTAAATAGAGTAGTTTATTCCCCTATGTACTCTGTAGAGCTAAACAAAGCACATAGAAAACCAACACCCTAAAGCAGTTCAAATATATACTGCTAAAGTACCAAATCAAAAACTGTGTCCACTGCAATGGCCAGCACAGGATTGTATCCTTGGACATTTTTAGAAAGAGAAAAGGAACTTACCTTTTGCTACTGTGGCCTTGTCTTTGGAAGATAAAGCCATGATCAGTCTATGCCATGCAATCAGGGGCTTAAGCTTGCTATTCCAGACACTCCACTTTCTGTTTCATAACCAGGACTGAAGAATAAATTCGGGCAGTATGTGTATATCTGATGTCAGTCCTTGTTAGGCTTTGGTACTAAAGCAATAACATTCTTTCCTAAATTTGGCAAAGCTACCTCCGTGGATATTACAGAGTTAAGTATCAGATACAGGTAAAAATGATTGTACATCATTTTGTAGATCTCTTTAGGGGAGTCCAGTCCATTTAATGTAGACTAAGATTCCTGCCAGATAAATGGGGCTTCAAAATTTTCCTTTAGTTTTCATTGAGAATTCAGACAACAATCTGCTGGAGAAATGTGCTTGTAAAACCATGACAATATTCTTTGCAGCAGAAAATGCTTTGGGGCAATTTTTAATATGCAAGACATTGGCTAAAGAAGGGGATCTGGAGTCAGGGTATTTAAACTGTTGTCTAAATTACACCTTTACACTTCCTGCAGGCCTTGTACATGCATATGCAAACATGACAGAGATGTACATGTGGCATCTGTCCAGGACCACAGCAGTTTTATAATACATGATCACTGCTTCCAGTGCTTATGATTAGGTACAAATCTTGAACTACGTCATTATTTTTTAAATGAGCCTTTATTTAATGGAAGAAAAAATCCTTTAAGTGCAGCAGTTCTTTGTGTCAGCTATCCAAGAGAGGTAGGGAGGAAAAGTTGTGTACCCCTATTCTTTATGTTCTGTGTAAGTAAAACTTTACCCCCCAACAACATTAAGTAGATTCACCTTCAAGGCACTGGTATCACCATCATAACATAAACATTTTCCTGAAGCTCTAAATAATCTCCCTGAAATCCTTCCCCTTATCATTACCCTGGAATGAAGGAAGCCCTCAAAGTTTGAGATGAGATGGAGCTGTGGGGGGGGGGGGGTCAGAAAATAAAGTAAAAGATAATTAAACACAAGGTTTTGGAATAACTGCAGACTGAAGCAATACTTAACTAAATTTACAGACCAATATTCTGTAGGATCTAGTGAAAGCGTGGTACCTCCTACAAAAATGGTTATAAGGGTGGCCAGCACTAGCTATACAGTTTTTGTTGTGTCTTTCGGCTTTTCCCAGTTAGGGGTCGCCACAGCGGAACTCCGGTCCACTAATGATTGGCAGTTGATTTTTACGTGCTGAGTTGCCAGCCCTAATGCACAACCTTCAACGAAGGTACGCCCATTCACACATGTCTCCACGCAGAAGACGCGCTAACTGAAAGTCGAACCGGTCAGTGTCTTACTGTGAGGCAACAACGCTACCGCAGCACCACCACACATCTAATAAACTAATATGCTTAAACAGTCTGCTTATGCTGTGCTGTGCTGATGAGGCCATAAGAAGGCTGAAACATGCATGTCCACAGCTAGTGGGGTTTGGCTTCATTGGCCTGAATTTATCCATAACAGACTTAAAAAGGAAAAAAGTCATGAGCATTCTGCTATATAGCTGAAACACCTGAGGTTCTTAAGGGGTCATTTGTATATATCCCATGTTACCTCTAACACACAAGGTTTTAAGGAATCACACAGTGGAAAATCTAGCTGTCTATGTTTTTCTTGTAGTTTTACTGATTTGTTTGCCTGACTGACCTTGTCACTCATTGTGTTAGTACATACCATGACTATTAGCAAAACCTACCTAAATCTAGAGTATGCCTCTCTATTAGGGTGGGGAGAACAAACTGTGTACAGGTGAAAAAATGTAACCTAACAAAAAAAATAGGAAAACGGTGCATAAAATAATAAGCACAGTGTAGACGAATTCCATTTTATCTTCCAAGTTATGGAGTTGGACTCTACCTTCATAACTCAAAAGGTGAAAGCAACCCTAAGGTTACAATTCATAATCAGTTATGGTATCCCATCCCACAGAGCTCCAAACTAAGTACAGTAAGAAGAGTGAGGAACACAATAACAGATTCACGCCAAAGAGGGCTGCATTCAAATGAGCTGATGCCCATCTGCAGTAAGCATTAGCATTTACACTTACATCTCAAATCAGATGCAAAGACTATAAGGGAGGAAAGACCATTTATGTGAGATGACTTAAAGGTAGAAAGTTCACATAAACCCAAAGAAGTTCTCTCATTGCTTTCCCAGTTGTATTTTACCTCTTTTATATACAAAAGTAGCAAGAAGAACCAAAAAACAAGATGCAAAGAAAGAAATGGTGATATGCATCCCTGACAAACTGTACCCTTGAAATCATAAAATAATTTACCATGTATGACGACCTGTGTCTCCTGCATAGACTACTTTGGGATCACTGAAATAGCACGTGTTACCTACAGTATATTCCCCCATGAAAGGGCAGACCTGTAACACTGGTCTGTATAAATTAAGGGTGAAAAACCTAAGCCATATATCAAAACGAATGTTGCAGTTCTTTCCCACCTCATGTTTACAGTAATGACCAGTTTCTGGGGTACATGTATTAATGTCTCTATCACCTTAATTACCTTCCCCATCAACTTAATGCTGTCCCTGATAACTTAGTTAACTTACCTTTCACCTACACCTCATCGGAGCTGTCCTCTTCTTCCTCATTTGTCCCGATACTAGGGAGGAGTCCTGAGGCTCTTACATCAGTATCGTAGATTGACTGATCAGATGGCACTTCAAATTTGGACCTGCATGAAGTAATCATTAAATTAAAAAATAGGTACTAGAGTTCCTTTGTTGCTAAAACTCTTGTTCTTCACATCACAGAGGAGCCATACAATGGCTTAAATTGCATGCCCCTCAAATGCCGTGAACACTGCGGTGATTTCCAAATGTTAAAAAGCATCAGAATGTATACTAGTGTACATGTGTACATGTACCTGCTCTAATAGAACGTGGCAGCTGTCAAAATGAACAGGTACACAAAGGCTCAGTGGATCAGCACACTGTTAATTGACAGATGGTTAATGGTAGGAAATTTTAGGAGGAGTGTTTCAAAAGACCATTTTTCTGACTGAGCTGCATGCCAGCATGCCAGACTAAATAGCTATCACTGACAACACAGATAGGAAAAAAATAGAATCAGCAGATCGATTACAACCTTTTGAAGAAATTTCATCACCAAATACACTGAATCATCTAAATATATAAAAGGGTCTGTATCATTTCACTTAATGCCATTTTCATTAAATCACAAATCACCCAAAACGTCTGTGAAAACTCATTTCACTGAAAACTCATTTTGTAGAATTAAAATTCACAGAAAACTTTGTATATAACAAATATACCTTATAAAAAGCTTTTCTTGTACCCACCTGACTGTACCCCCCCCCCATGTGGGGGCATTTCTCCCTTACACCCAGCTTACTTAAATATACTAACTCCATGGTCACACAATCATGGTGTAAAGAGGAAAGCCAAAAAAAGAGCAGCCAGCCCAAATCTGGTTATTACACCGGCTGACAAAGGGGGTGTTATTGGGGTTATGGACTGGATCAAGTATGATAGTGAAGCCAAGAGACAATTGCATAATAAACAGCACTATATGCTTATGCCTTTGGACCCCACTGGGGGTTTTAAAAAACAGACTGACTGTTTCTTGAATTTGGCAGTGGAGGGGGAGATTATTACAACTTCCATTTTTAAACATTTGAAAGTGAGTGATCCCAAACCTCAATATCTATACTTGTTACCCAAGGTCCATAAATCAGTACAGAACCCCCCTGGGAGGCCTATTGTCTTGGGTAGGGGTTCCCTTATGGAGCCATTGTCGGTATATCTGACACAATATCTTCGCCCATTACTTGGGTATGTTAGGGCCCATATTCAAGATACAAAGGAGTTCCTTCAGATTTTGCAAGAAACCCAAATCGAGCCAGGTTGGTTGTTATGTACTCTTGATGTTTCTGCCCTTTACACTAACATACCATACTAGGCAGGCTTGCTAGCTCCGGAGCATTGGTTAATGGCATCGGAACTTTACCCACCAGGTTTCAATACTTTTCTTCATGGGATTAACTTAACATATACTAACCAAAAATGTATTTTACTATCAGGATTGTTCATCATTATCTTCTTTCAGCTGTTCCCGTTAGGGGTCACCACAGCGGATCATCTGTTTCCATTTCTTCCTGTCCTCTGCATCATGCTCTTTCACATCAACCTCCTGCATGTCCTCTCTCACCACATCCATAAACCTTATCTTAGGCCTTCCTCTTTTCCTCTTACCTGGCAGCTCCATCCTTAGCATCTTTTTCCCAATATATCCAGCATCCCTCCTCAGCACATGTCCAAACCAATGCAATCTCGCCTCTCTTGCTTTGTCTCCAAACTGTCCAACCTGAGCTGACCCTCTAATATACTGATTCCTAATCCTGTCCATCCTAGTCACACCCAGTGCAAATCTTAACATCTTTAACTCTGCCACATCCAGCTTTGACTCCTGCCTTTTCGTCAATGCCACCGTTTCCAACCCATATAACATAGCTGGTCTCACTACCCTCTTGTAGACCTTCCCTTGTTGTTTCTTGCAAATACAGGGTACTGCTATGGGAGCATCATTTACCCCTATATATGCTGATCTTTTCATGGCATATATAGAGGAACAATTGATATACGATCCCCTTCATAATCTGTATTTGTCTGAAATTGATATTTGGTGTCGTTATTTGGACGACTGCTGGTTAGTATAGAAAGCAGATTTTGCTTATTTGAATGAATTTTTGGATTATATCAGTAGCAACAAAAGGGGTATTCACTTCACTTGTAGCTTTGATCTGAATCAGATTACTTTTTTGGATGTTCTGATTAGTAGGAATCCTGATCACACATTAGACACACAGGTGCACCAGAAATTTCCAGAATATAACCCCTTGTTGCATGCTTCTAGTCATCATCCTCCTCATATCATACGCAACATACCTAAGTCCCAATTTATGAGAATCAAGCGTATCTGCTCTGATTCTAACAAATTTGAACATCATAGGAGGGACCTGGTGGGTAGATTCAGGGCTCGGGGGTACAGGTCTAGTACCATTACCATGGCGTGCAGGGAGTTGTCATCATTAGACAGATAGGATCTTATGAGATATAAGGATATGGTGCATTCTCAGGATTCACATGTTAGATTCATTGCTACCTATGGACGTAACACACAGACTTTTTTGCAAGTTATCCAACAAAATTGGAACATCCTGATGGGGATGTGAGGCTTGCTAATATGTTACCAGAGAGATGCCCATTTGGTTACAGGAGAAGCAGAACATTAGGTTCTTTTTTTAATCATTACAAAACTGGGTCTTTAGATGTCCAGTCACAGCGTCAAACAACCCTGATGGGGGGCATCTTTTTGGGTGTTTTCCATGTGGGCATTGTACCCACTGTATCCGGGTGGATAAGACAAAGCACTTTACTAGCTGAAACATGGGCCAGGTTTTTGATATAAAATTTTTTACTAATTACTCTAGTGAATGGGTGATTTATTTAGCTACCTGCTCATGTTCTGCGTTTTATGTGGGACAAACCTCAAGACCAGTGAAATTTTGCATTAGTGAACGTTAGTGATATTAAAAATAAAAAGGCCAGTAGTGCTTTGTATAAACATGTTCTGAACCACCCTACAGCTAATTTCAGATTTACTATTATTGATTTAATTATTGGTAAGAAAGGGAATAAGGTTGCTTGGTACAGTATATTAAATTTGAAACAAAGGAAATGGATTATCAAACTGGGTGGGTTATTCCCCCTGGGCTTAATGAGCAATTGTGACAAACCAATCATGTTCTGTTGCCAATTAATTGTTTTATTTATAATATGGCTATTTGTGGACATTTTGTTACACTGAGGAAGGCTATGTCATTTTTGCCAAAACCGGTCTATTTGTTGCCATATTAAATTGGTTTCCATTCACCACTTTGGGCTGGCTGCTCTTTTTTGACTTTGACAATTATTTTTGTTGCCAACGACAAAAGTTCAGGGAACTCAACACTTGAACAAAAACAGAACCAAAAACTGTTCCCAGAACAAACCACGATCCACGAAAATGTCACAATGAACTTCTTTTATTAAGATACAAAACGATAGTTGAGCGCTTTCATCTATCTAACGTAGATTTCATCAGAACATTAAATAGATCAAAACTTGTCTCTTAAATACTTTGAAATACCCACCTAAAACATCACCTGACCAATTAAACCACCTTTCAATTTTAAAGGCATAAAGACAATAATGGTGAAACCCATATAAACAACCTTAAAAGTATTGTCAATAATAATAATTGATTAAAAAATGCCTAAAACAGCATCAAAATTCAGTCTTATACTAAAAATTCTCTGTCAGTTTGAATGTAAAACATAACCCCAATTCTAATAATACGTGCTGGATGAATATTTCATATACAATAATGCAATAAATGCATAAAATGCATATGAAGAACAATATCAAATGTATAATTCAAATTTAACAATGAATACAAATTGCATGACAAATAAAGTATAAAATTATGAACTGCGACAATAATATTATGCATTTCTAAGATATATAACTACTTATATTAAAAAATGAAAAATTATTTTATATGATATGTTTGTTTGTGTATATATATATATATATATATATATATATATATATATATATATATATATATATATCTCACAAACCTACAGCATAATTAATTTCTTATAAGGGGCTTAGTAGGAATATATTCATTAATGCCTGGTGGACTTGCTGCATTTAGCTTAATCTGCCATTTGATCTCTTTTCCCCCCAAATTGCCTTAATGTTACCCCCCCGGGGTTGTTCTTAACTACTTCAAGAATGGCAGATTTAAAGGAGTCACAACCAGCACTGACAACTAGGTGTCTGTACAGTGCATTGTTCATATCCTTCTTTTTTATACAGTATAAATGATCATAAATTCTATTACGTAATTTCCTGTCCATTTTTCCAACGTAAAAACTTGGACAGGACATGCACTTTCCTATATAAACAACATGTTGGGTCTGGCAGTTTCCTTTGCAAAAATAAATCCTACTTCTAATATTATTCTCTAAGCTAATACTCTCCACTTGTAAGATGGAAGGGCACTGATTGCAATGTCCACATTGCTTGGTCCCTATCCTGTGAGTATTCCCGATATTGTCACTATAATTGGACCTAATATCAATCATCTTTTTAAAATTCATCCCTGTTTTGTAGACATAGGTGGGTCTCTCGCCCACTCTATCACAAATTCCTTCATCACTAGTAAGAATATTCCAATTACTGTCTATAATCTTTCTCACTTCCCCTGCATAATGTCCAAATTGTAATATACATGACCTATGATATCCATCTCCTAATGTACTACCTTCATTTCCACTAGATGACAATAAACACTTGCCCAGGACGGGCATATACTTATTACCCCATTCACATGTAACATATTCAGTGATGTCTTTAATCATAGCTTCAGGATAACCTCTCTGTCTGAATAATTCACCAATAAAGGCCATCTCAAGGATCATATCTTCCTTTCTAGAGGTCATCCTAGCAGCCCTTATGCACTGCCCTTTTAAAATACTTCTTTTCTGTGTATAAGGATGATTACTCAAAAACTCTAAATAGGCATTACAAAAAGTGTCTTTCCTGTAGATCTTGGACTGAAAAGTGTGTCCATCACTGAATATGTAAGTATCTAGATAATTTATTCCTGTCCTACTGATGTTATAAGTGAATTGCAAGTAGGAGGTACTACCATTGATATAATCGATGAAATTCATCAATTTCTCCTCATCTCCCTTCCAAAGGATGAATAGGTCATCCAGGTACCTGACATAACAACATATATACTCCTTCCAGGGTGATTCCAAAACAAATTCCTCCTCCCAATCCAATAAAACTAGATTGGCGTATATGGGGGCACAAGCATCCCCCATAGCTATACCCGCTATTTGTTTGTAGTGATCACCTATATACCCATCCTGGGCAAGTGTTTATTGTCATCTAGTGGAAATGAAGGTAGTACATTAGGAGATGGATATCATAGGTCATGTATATTACACTTTGGACATTATGCAGGGGAAGTGAGAAAGATTATAGACAGTAATTGGAATATTCTTACTAGTGATGAAGGAATTTGTGATAGAGTGGGCGAGAGACCCACCTTTGTCTACAAAACAGGGATGAATTTTAAAAAGATGATTGATATTAGGTCCAATTATAGTGACAATATTGGGAATACTCACAGGATAGGGACCAAGCAATGTGGACATTGCAATCAGTGCCCTTCCATCTCACAAATGGAGAGTATTAGCTTAGAGAATAATATTAGAAGTAGGATTTATTTTTGCAAGGGAAACTGCCAGACCCAACATGTTGTTTATATAGGAAAGTGCATGTCCTGTCCAAGTTTTTACGTTGGAAAAATGGACAGGAAATTACGTAATAGAATTTATGATCATTTATACTGTATAAAAAAGAAGGATATGAACAATGCACTGTACAGACACCTAGTTGGCAGTGCTGGTTGTGACTCCTTTAAATTTGCCATTCTTGAAGTAGTTAAGAACAACCCCAGGGGGGGTAACATTAAGGCAATTTTGGGGGAAAAAGAGATCAAATGGCAGATTAAGCTAAATGCGGCAAGTCCACCAGGCATTAATGAATATATTCCTACTAAGCCCCTTATAAGAAATTAATTATGCTTTAGTTTTGTGAGATATATATATATATATATATATATATATATATATATATATATATATATATATATATATACACAAACAAACATATTATATAAAATAATTTTTCATTTTTTAATATAAGTAGTTATATATCTTAGAAATGCATAATATTATTGTCACAGTTCATAATTTTATACTTTATTTGTCATGTAATTTGTATTAATTGCTAAATTTGAATTCTACATTTGATATTGTTCTTCATATGCGTTTTATGCATTTATTACATTATTGTATATGAAATATTCATCCAGCACGTATTATTAGAATTGGGGTTATGTTTTACATTCAAACTGACAGAATTTTTAGTATAAGACTGAATTTTTATGCTGTTTTAGGCATTTTTTAATCAATTATTATTACTGACAATACTTTTAAGGTTGTTTATATGGGTTTCACCATTATTGTCTTTATGTCTTTAAAATTGAAAGGTGGTTTAATTGGTCAGGTGATGTTTTAGGCAGGTATTTCAAAGTATTTAAGAGACAAGTTTTGATCTATTTAATGTTCTGATGAAATCTACGTTGGATAGATGAAAGCGCTCAACTATCGTTTTGTATCTTAATAAAATAAGTTTATTGTGACATTTTTGTGGATCGTGGTTTGTTCTGGGAACAGTTTTTGGTTTTGTTTTTCTTCAATTATTTTTGTTGCCATGCCTTTGCCATTCTTGCTGAGGCTGGCTTGTCGTGTAAAGAGAAAAGCATCATATGGTGAATAACTGCTGGTGCGAAAACAAAAACTTGTAGATATATGGGGGTACAATGTGAGTGTGACCCTTGTCATTGTGTAAGTAAGTTTCCAGATTCACTTCCATAATAATTACTGTGATCCTAAATCACACCAGTACTTAGTGCCTATATGCTTCTATTGTTTCCATGAATTGTGAATCAGGCTAAATGTGTTTTCACTGATTTGTGATTTAGTCAACCTAGCACTTGGTGAAATAAATGGGACCCACATAAAATATCCAGAACAATTCTGAAATGTAAGGTGCCTGAAGTTCTGTTCAAAATAAAGAAATGTTTTTGACACATAAGTCATCATATACAGTAATCAGAAGTTATGGATAATCTGTGAAGTGAAGGATTTAGTGTGAAGAATCCCAAAGAGGCAATGTCACAGCATGGTGGTATTACTGATCCCAAGATTAAGGTGCAACAGGTGGTGCATGAGGCATCTGAAGATGATTTATAACATGATGATGCTCTGGAGCTTTCTGTAGGAAGCCGGCACAAAAGTCCAGTTGAAGGTGCACAGTAAGGGAAGGAGCAGGAAAAAGTGGTAACTCCGCCGCAGACAATGCTGTGAAGTGTTGGGCCAATGAGATCCCACATGAAGGAGCAGCAGATGACTCAGGATGCATCTGAAGAAGATATGGCACAAAAATATTTTCTGGAAACTTCTGTAGATTACATGCAGGAAACAGCAAATAAAACATTCTCAATCCAGAAGAAACTGATGTAAGTGAAGACCTGCTTGATTTAATAGCGATATATAGAGGGCCCATCTCTATACTGGAAGAATGCAAAGTTCCTATAATCATGGATGCACAGGTAAAAAACACACTCTCCAAAGCCAAGAACACAGCATCCATGGGACCTGACAATATCCCAGGCTGCATTCTACACGAACTACAGAATGAACTGGCACCCTACCTAAGTACCATGTTCAATCATAGCCACACCTCAGGCTTTGTAACCACTGAATGGCGCACCGCGATGGTTATCCCACTCCACAAAGGGGGAGCCACGATGGACCCCAGGAACTACCGCCCCATTAGCCTGACGAGCCTGGTCTGCAAGGCCATGGAACGTACCATCATGGAACTCATAAACAAAGACATTTGTAATCTCCAAACTCTGGACCCTACCCAGTTTGGATTTGTAAAAGGCAGATCATGTCTCCTAAACCTGATTGACTTCTTTAAAGCAGTCACCAAAGCCATAGATGAGGGTAAAATGGTTCACACAGCTTATCTAGATCTTGCCAAGGCTTTCGACACCATCCCCCACTCTGGAATTATAGATAGGTTCACTAAACTAGGTATAAATCCCTATGTCACAAGATGGGTTGCCAACTGGCTCACGGACAGAACCCACACTGTGAAAGTAACGGATTCCAAATCCGACATCAGACCAGTGACAAGTGGAGTATTTGGTATCTACTTCTCTGAACTGCAGGCCAATACAGAAGGTCTTTGGCTAACAAAGTTTGCAGATGACTGCAAACTAGGAGCCATAATCGAAACTCCTAATGACATGGACAAACTACAAAAGGGCCTCACTGAGACAGATACCTGGTGTCAAAGCCATGGCCTGAAGCTCAATGCCAAAAAGTGTATTGTCATCCCCTTTGGTAAAAACTCTGTACTCATGAACTACCACATAGCTGGTAGTCTACTTAATGCCAAAAATGTGATAAGAGACCTTGGGACACAGGTGGACAGTAGTCTTTCCTTTGATAATCACATCGCCACAGTGGTCAGGAAATCCTTCTACGTGGCTCATCTCATCACAAAAGGATTCTCATCCAGAAAAAAAGAGGTTATTGTTCCCCTCTACTCATCACTCATTAGACCCATTATAGAGTACAACGCCCTTTTTGGTATGTACCTCACAAGACATTTACAACAACTGGAAAGACCACAGAAATACCTCACAAAGAGGATTACTGGCCTCAAACAGATGCCCCTATGCAAACCGTCTCAAAAAACTACAGCTTTACTCCATCGCATATCGCCTACTCAGGGGCAATCTCTGCCTAACATACAAAGCTATGTCAAACCCAGAGTTGTTGGACATGCTCCACTTAAAGAAATCTCAATCCCTCCGAGCTACATGCTCTAGGGACCTAAACCTTGTCACCACAATAAACAGAACATGCTGGAGGGATAGATTCCTGTCCCAGAGATTTCCCATACTCTGGAACAGACTACCTATGTCAAACATAGCTCCTCATTAGCACTCTTCAAGAAAAATCTTGATGATTGGATTGGAAATGGGAAATTCACCCTGGGGATCACTTCTGTGGCTATGCTCGACAGGGGCACAGGAAAATAATTTTCTTGTGTGGCGAAAGCCAGGGTACATTTTTTTGGCTAGGCTTGTATGGGCCCTAGGACCGATAGCCTAGTACCTACCTATGAACCTATGAACCTATGTTAAGATAGATGAAGGAAATAGATTACATAAAGTAAATAAGACCCAGAATATGAGAAGATTGGTAAAACAGATGAACACAGTAATCAGCACTATTAAGAGAAATTCATGTGATATAACAGAAGTAGACATAATATATCTCTGTGCAGCTAAACTAATAATGGATAAAGTGCTATCTCAAAAATATGGAGTAACAAAAGAACATAAAGAACCAAGTAAAATGCTACCATGGAAGCATCAAATAGACAAAACTTTAAAGCAATTAAGACAATAAGCATCACTGTTTAGAAGAATATAGAAAAGGGGGCAGATCATCAAAACACTTAGAAAGATAGATGTGGTAAAAGCAACATACAGTATCAAAACAGATCAAGATTTAGCATATACTATTACCAACAATAAACTGAAAATATCAGCACAGGCAAAACAACTTATAAGGTGTGCAGATAAATATAAAGGAAAGTACAAAATAAGCAATTCATTAAGTACCAAAAAAAAAAAAACTCAGAGAGAATTGGGAATCAAAACAGAAGGAATAGAAACGCCACCAAAAAAGAAGAAATAGGCAGATTTTGGAGAAGTATTAACAAAAACCCAATTGAACAAAACAAAGATACTTTAAGGATATAATGATTAAAAGAAACAATAAGGAATGCTAATGTAGAGGATATGAAATGGGATGAAGTAGCAGCCAGAAAAATCAATACAAAATTAAGAAAAGCACCTAACTGGAAAACACAAACCCAGATGCAGTACCTAACTTCTGGTGAAAAGCATTGACATTTTTACATAAAGATTTAGCCCTGAGTAAGAATTACTTCCAAAGAGACACCAACGTGGTTAACAACAGGAAAAAATTATACTCCTCCTCAAGAGTGAATCTGCAAGCCATCCTAAAAACTATAGACCAATAACTTGCCTTACAATAATATACAAACTACATACTGGAATTAATGGAGACAGGGTTTATGGTCATTTAGAAAAAAAAAAAGCAATCATGGCCATAGAACAAAAGAGAAACAAAAGAAAATCATATAAAAAAGGAATAATTTCATAACAGGGAATTGTAAAAAGGAGAATAATTTAAGTATGGCATGGATAGATTACAAAAAAGCACTTGACAGCATTCCACATTTATGGATAAAGGAATGCTTACAGATGTATAAAATAAACCCTACATTCATCAACTACATTACAGTGACTATGTAACAGTGGCAAATCATTTTGCAGTTGAGCTGTGATAAAAGACAAATTATTATCCCAGGAATAGAAGTTCAAAGGGGGATATTCAAGGGTGAATCTTTGTCACTGTTGTTGTTTTGTCTTGTCATTAACCCATTCAGCTGTTTACTTAATAGATTAGGTTAAACACCTTATTTAAAGATTTCTCATCTGCTTTTCGTGGATGACTTAAAATTGTATAGTTCATCAGACAAGGAGTTGAAAGCATGGCTGCAAGTGGGTAAAACTTTCTCATATGATATAACTCATTCACTCCAATGGAGCTCAGGAAGTTTGCACTTAAACTTCCAATGGGCAGAGCCTAAGCCTTTTGACATAATCAAATTATGTCTTCACATTTCAGCTTTGGTACAAGAGATGACTTACAGTAATTTAGAGGAAAAACAAATCCAATGTTCTCCGGGGTGAGTAGAATAAATGAAATATTGAAGGAGTATATAAATTGAAATAACAAAAGGCTGGAAAAATAGAAGAAGCTTAAACTAGCTATTTAGATGAACCAATAAAACTGCAAAAATCAGAGGTTGAAATGACGAAAAGGCTGACTGAGTATGAAACTTTTCATGAAGAGTTGTTTCAAAAATAGTAGAGTTCGAAGACTGAGTACGCTGAGAAAACCTAAGATTTTCTGTAGTACCAGTGAAATTGGAAAGAAACAGACTGTATTAATTTTATGAAAGCACAAATAAGCAACTGCATTGGTATTCCACAGCAGGATTTGTTAATTGAAATGGCACATCAAGTGTATGCTCCAGACCCGACCATGAGAAAACAGCCAAGGCCTGTATTAGTATATATGCAATCATACCACCAGAAAGAGTATTTCCTGACAAAACTGTGGAAGAAGGAAAAAGTATCAAAAATTGGAGACAGCAACATGTTTGAGGAAAATGATTATTCACTGTACACCAGGCAGAAGAGACATACATTCATTCCAGCAATCAGGGAATGTTGAAAGGCAGGTGAGAGATTCATGCTTCTATATCCAGCTGTCTTCAGAATATTTATTTTTCTGGAGGATCAAAGACAATTTTGATACAGAGCAAGCTAAGAAGGAAACACAAAAGTTTATTCAACAAAAAGTGATCCATCACACTGAAGGGGACTCCGCTTCTCATTCTCCTGACAGTAAAGCTTATAGAGAGACTTTGCCAGTGAAAAGAACTTCCAAAAGCAAAAACTATTAAACCTTGTAGCCTGGGAACAAAAATGCTGGCAGCGGTATATTAGATAACTGCTTTATTGTAAGCGCTTTCGGCCCGGACCTTTCCGAGCCTTCTTCAGACAAAAAACAGTGAAAACGTATCAAGCAACATTTAAATACATTGATCTATTAAAACATCAATTAACATTTAAAGCGGAATGCCTTAACACTGGTATACTCATCCTTTTACTATACCTTAAAACACATTATGTATTTTAACTGTCAATTAAAAATAAAAATAATTTACATATAAATATAAAAATTAATGCATTGAAAAAATGAATAAAAAACTTTAAAAGTGATACTGATAATAGTTATAATTCATGCATGTTTATAAAATTCAATTCCTGTTAAGGGACAATAAATGCAATACACATTTTATGGAAAGTGCATCATTCAGCCCTGGAAATAAATGGGCATTTGTCAAAATCTGCCATTTGAGTTCATCTACTTCTAACTTAATTTTCCATGGGCCCCCTCTAATATCATTAATTCTTCTTTGTAATATAATAAACTTAAAATGATGGTCGGGTTAAAGAGAATGTGTTTAGCTAGAGCGTTATTAACATCTCTATTGTTAATGGCGAACAATGTTCAGATACTCTTTGCTTAAATTTACGCTCCGTTTTACCTATATAAAATGCCTTACAGGATTGGCATAAGGCTGCGTAAACTACTGCTTGAGATTCACAATTAAATCTAGAATTAATGTTATATTTAATATTGTTGATGATGCAACTATTTGCTACCAAAATATTTTTACACTGTGCACAACAACCACATTTGAACATCCCCTTGATCTTAGAATGTGTTTTACATATTTCATTCTTTCTTTCAAGTATACTTTTGAGATATGAGCCTCTTTTGTATGTTAATATGGGTTTATCACCCAAAACACCTAACAATGCTTCATTGCCTTTAATAAGAGCCCAATTTTTGTACAAAATATATCTTATCTTATCATGGTCAGTTGAAAAAGTATGCAAAAAGCTAATATTAAATGGCAATTTATTAGTGTTAGGTGCCAAAGCGTTGGGAGGCTCACTTGTAGGGGTACTACAAATTTCAACTAAGGTACAGTTGGCATTTTCTTCCAATCCATCTCTTAACTTTAACAAAGGAAGGTAAAAACCAGAATTTCTTTTGTGTTTTACTTCATTACTAATAGATGAAACTAGGTACTTAGGGTAACCTCTATTGAAAAACATTTCTTGCAATAAATTACATTCTTCCTCAAACTGAATATCATCAGAAACCATTCTTGCAGCTCTCACCATCTGCCCTTTAATAACGGCGCGTTTTTGATGGTGAGGATGGCAACTAGTGTAGTGCAAGAATATATTAGAGTATGTAGGCTTCCTGTATATTCTGCTTTTGAAGCAAGAATTATGCTCATCTTTCTCTAGAAGAATGTCAAGAAAACTTATAGATTTGTTACTTAATTCGTAAGTGAATTCTAAGAATGAAGTTTTCTCAGTCAGTTTATTGATAAAATCAGGTATAATACTATAATCACCTGTCCATAAGTAAAACATATCGTCTTGGTATCTTGTATACCAATAGACGTTGTTTTTAAAAAGAGGTTCTGAAAACAGGTAATTGTGTTCCCAAAGTGCCATGACCGTGTTGGCAAAACTTCCGCCGCATGGGGAACCCATAGCGACACCTGACTTTTGCAGATAATAATTATTATCAAAAGTCATATAATTGTTTGTCAACACAATATCCAGTAATGTAGTGACCAAATATATAATGTTGTGGTCAGCTTTCTTTTTAACTAATAATTCAGCAACCCATTCAATACCTAGATCATGGGGGATAACCGTATAAAGGTCCTTAACATCAACAGTTAAGAACAAACAATCTGGTTGGAAATCTAACTTGTTAATGTTCTGTAGAAAGGACCACGAATCTTTACAGATTTGTGTTTCAGTGTCAAGAAATGGTTTAAGAATCGTGTCAATATATTTTGCACACCCATAAGTTATAGAGCCTCTACCATCTACTATTATTCTAAATGGGGGTTCTAGTATAGATTTATGAATCTTGGGTGTGCCAAAGATAGCTGGAATAGTTGGAGCTAACATCATCAAGTAATTATATAACTCTAGGTCAATAGATGTATCTAGAAATAAGTCTTCAATGACCTGCTTAATTCTTCTATATGCTCCATTGACTTCATTAAGTGAAACTTGGCAATAAGAATCAGTACTAAGGTGGGTTAAGATATTGTCAATATACACTGGTTGGTCCATTAAAACTAACCCTCCACCTTTGTCAGGTTTCATAATCCTAACATTGCAATTTTGTAATAACACAATAAGGTCACGCTCGTCACTATTTAGGTTATTATACTTTTTATCAATTTGAGTTGCATTTTTAATTGCTCTCAAATCAAATTCACACATTTTCTCAAATGTTGTTAAGTCAGGATGTATAGATGGATTAAAAACACTAGCAACCTTAAAAGAGGTGTTATCTGATGTGGAATTGCCCAAGAGCACATTCAGATTTAGTTTGCCTACGAACAACTTAAAGTCTATAATAGTGTCTGCGATGTTCATACTTCTTGAAGGAACAAAGGTGAGGCCTTTGGATAGAAAGTCTACCATGGTGCTATCAATGTCAACACAGGTATAATTATAGATCTTAAAGTCGCCTTTAGATGAAGTTACAATTTTTAGGTTAGAAATTTCATCAGGCTTATTAATCATCTCCTGCGTTGACGTTTGTTGTTCCTCGATGGTTTCGAGTTGTTGTAGTTCTTCTGACCTTGATTGGTCACAGGGTGTCCTCTCAACTGAAAACCCTGACCATTCTCATTACTAGTACCACTAGTGTTATTATTACGATTCTGTAGTCTTTCGCTACGTCGCAAAGGTTCATCAGAGTGTGTATTATCCGTGTTCGATGGACCAATATTAGTGCTATTATTTGATGGAATATCATTATCCACCAATGTGCTTGTACCATTATTAGAGCGGTTGCCAGGGGGGTCAGGATAAACCTGGCCCTTGGAATATGCTTGCACATCTCTAACCAATTTCTTCTTCTTAGTTGCCAATAATTTATCAATTGCTGTGTCAATGCTTGTGAACACACGGCAATATTCAAACTTGTATCTAGGAAAATCAACATGATTTTTAATTACCTGATCTAGAATGTCCAAGTCTGATTTATATGAGTTAATTTCTGAATTATAGTAATTAATAAGAGCTTTAAGAAACTCTAAAGCTTGACGGTCAAACAGTTGTATCAACTCTTGATGGAAAGGAGATCCTGCTTGGAGGCCTGCAGGATATCTCCATTGGCGAAGGCCTTTGGGAACAACCTGTTTAATAATGCATTCTTGTAGGTAGGAAACTTCTAGTTGAAGTTTCCTACATTTGAACATCTTTCCGTCAAGTTCGTCTATCAGAGTTAACAAATTATTTACCTGAGAGTCATTAGAGTCACTACCGGAAAGCCGGTGATTGAAGGAATTATTAAAAAAATCATTGTTCCTAAAAAACGTAGACACAGATGGAAGATTAGTCTGTGTTTCAGTATTGTTAACTATACCAGACACATTATTTTCATTTAACCTACTTCCGTTTTGTGAATTAATGATAGGATTACCTTGACCAGGTTGTATGCTGACTGCGGATCCACCAAGCGTATTAGAAGTAGAGGCGGAACCGAGCCTAGAAGCATAAGTAGGCTGTAATCCTGCTTCTTTTGATGTCGAGGGGTTATTATTAGTTAAAAATCCATTAGAGTCTGTAATGTTGAGTAGATTGTTGGTAACTCGGTGGTTACTTCCAAAAACTGAGGCTGAGGCATCCACTTTCTGCGTCAGTGCTTCCACTCGTCCGAGGAGCACTTGCACTAATGCGGTCAGGTTGCCGATAGCGTCTTCCTGTCGCATACTATTCCTGTTGTTGTTTGAACCATTGGTATTTCCGTTGGTACTTCCTTGCGAAACCTCTTCGGTTTCATCGAACAAAGGCTGCGATTCAGCTCCGTTCCCACTGGCCATCTTAACCACGAAAAGAACTTCCAAAAGCAAAAACTATTAAACCTTGTAGCCTGGGAACAAAAATGCTGGCAGCGGTATATTAGATAACTGCTTTATTGTAAGCGCTTTCGGCCCGGACCTTTCCGAGCCTTCTTCAGACAAAAAACAGTGAAAAAGTATCAAGCAACATTTAAATACATTGATCTATTAAAACATCAATTAAAGGGCAGATGGTGAGAGCTGCAAGAATGGTTTCTGATGATATTCAGTTTGAGGAAGAATGTAATTTATTGCAAGAAATGTTTTTCAATAGAGGTTACCCTAAGTACCTAGTTTCATCTATTAGTAATGAAGTAAAACACAAAAGAAATTCTGGTTTTTACCTTCCTTTGTTAAAGTTAAGAGATGGATTGGAAGAAAATGCCAACTGTACCTTAGTTGAAATTTGTAGTACCCCTACAAGTGAGCCTCCCAACGCTTTGGCACCTAACACTAATAAATTGCCATTTAATATTAGCTTTTTGCATACTTTTTCAACTGACCATGATAAGATAAGATATATTTTGTACAAAAATTGGGCTCTTATTAAAGGCAATGAAGCATTGTTAGGTGTTTTGGGTGATAAACCCATATTAACATACAAAAGAGGCTCAAATCTCAAAAGTATACTTGAAAGAAAGAATGAAATATGTAAAACACATTCTAAGATCAAGGGGATGTTCAAATGTGGTTGTTGTGCACAGTGTAAAAATATTTTGGTAGCAAATAGTTGCATCATCAACAATATTAAATATAACATTAATTCTAGATTTAATTGTGAATCTCAAGCAGTAGTTTACGCAGCCTTATGCCAATCCTGTAAGGCATTTTATATAGGTAAAACGGAGCGTAAATTTAAGCAAAGAGTATACGAACATTGTTACGCCATTAACAATAGAGATGTTAATAACGCTCTAGCTAAACACATTCTCTTTAACCCCGACCATCATTTTAAGTTTATTATATTACAAAGAAGAATTAATGATATTAGAGGGGGCCCATGGAAAATTAAGTTAGAAGTAGATGAACTCAAATGGCAGATTTTGACAAATGCCCATTTATTTCCAGGGCTGAATGATGCACTTTCCATAAAATGTGTATTGCATTTATTGTCCCTTAACAGGAATTGAATTTTATAAACATGCATGAATTATAACTATTATCAGTATCACTTTTAAAGTTTTTTATTCATTTTTTCAATGCATTAATTTTTATATTTATATGTAAATTATTTTTATTTTTAATTGACAGTTAAAATACATAATGTGTTTTAAGGTATAGTAAAAGGATGAGTATACCAGTGTTAAGGCATTCCGCTTTAAATGTTAATTGATGTTTTAATAGATCAATGTATTTAAATGTTGCTTGATACTTTTTCACTGTTTTTTGTCTGAAGAAGGCTCGGAAAGGTCCAATAAAGCAGTTATCTAATATACCGCTGCCAGCATTTTTGTTCCCAGGCTACAAGGTTTAATAGACTTTGCCAGTGAAACATTTTCCAATCTTACTGAAAAAAGCACAGGAGTTGACTAGAAGAATCTGGAGTACCTTGGACTTGAGCCAGGGTCTGGGGTTGGAAGATGTGGATAAAAAGGAACAACAGCAACAGTGAAGTTAGTGAATAAATGTGCGATTATAAAGTATCAGTCATATTTGTGAAATATGATGTTGCAAGTAAAAGTGTCTGAGAAAGATTGGACTTCTATTGACTTTGTAAAACTTGTGGATGGGCTGTAAAGCATATACCCCATTTCATGTCATTAATGTTTATAAGGGCACTAAAAGGGAAAAAAAGTAAATGTTTTTTATTCTTAATATTATTTAAATAAAACATTTCATGATATAAACTGCATGTTATATAGTAAAGCAGTTAGTATAGTAAATCCGTTTTGTGTAGACAGGTATATTTTAAATGTGGGGGTGAGGTGAATTTTTTCAGTGATTGTTACATGGGATAAAGATATTAAAGTAAAAAGTACTTTTTTAGTTGTAAGAAATATTGGCTTTACAATGTCATATATGAAGAGATGCTGTTCAAAAGTGAGTTTAATTTAGCATGCTGTAATTTTTGGCTGCTGGGGTGGGGTGTGGTGTAAAAGTGCACTGCTTATATTATATGTAGAGTAGAGCTGTTTTCTCTTATTTTTGTAAAGGTGAATGTCTGGATTAATGCCACTGGCTAAATCTAAAAACAAGTATTTTTTGTAAGCAGGTATGCTTGAAAAATAAGACAAAATGATGAAAGCTGTGAGAAGTTCTAAGTTTCTTCCATATGCAATGATATTAGTTTGTTTATTTCCTGTATCAAATGCTCATTAGGAATCAAGAAGTCTGCAGTTGAAGACAGTTGTATATTCTGTTCTGAGTGAAACTGACAAAGATTCCTTCATGCATCTGCAGAGTTGTTAGCTGATTTTCTCATTGTTGATTATGTTTCCATGGAGATGAGCTTTCTGTGGGTGCAAGCATTTAATCCTTAGAGCTCTGAGCATTCTCTGCTGAGGGGAAATGCAAAATTTAAGGGTACAAGGGAAAGCAGTTCAATAAAAAATAAAGCTTGAAATTATTGGAAGTGAGTAAGAGATTGCAGCTTCCCTAGCAGGCTTAATACATTTAATAGAACAGTGTATGATTTAGTTTTATTTAAAAAAAACTAGTGCACATTTTCTTAAAGGTATAAGTTAATGTTTTCTAAAAGCATACCCACTGTTTTTCACATTTGGGAATGGGAGAGGGATAAGAAAAGAACAGGCACCAATCACTGTAAAGTAGGAGTAGATGCTGTAACATGTACTTCAGCATGGGTAACCCTAATTTTAGGTTAGGTAGGCCTGTGGGTGATACTATCAGTTTGGGGCAGTTTTTCCTATCTGGAGGGTTAAACTTCAGTTTTTGAAGATGTGTATAGTTTTCTGTACTTGTTTTATGTCAATATGTTGTGGGGTATTCTTAAAATGTGTTTATTTTTTTTTTAAGGGTTTTCATTATCAAAAAAAGTCTTTAAAATATGACATGGAGTGAAATAGAGACAAACCTCTCAACTGTCCTGTTTTTTGCAGAATGTCCAGGTTTTTACCTCATATTTTTAGTCTGTTTCTCATAAAATTTCTGGTGATCTGGAAAATCATTGAGGATTGAAGTAATTAAATAATACTAAATAATGACAGACATTTGAGTTTCACACTTCATATCCTTCTAGAAATATACAATAATCCAAAAACTGTTATTTTAGCAACTTTCTATGTTTATAGGAGCAACAATTACCTATTTTTGGGCCTTTGTCCCTCCATTATTTCTGGCTTTGTCCAGATTTCTTGCATTGAGAGGTTGACAGGTATAAATAGGGATGACAAGAAATAACTGTATAGAAGTTCAGCCTAGCAAACATTTGTGTGTACCTTCAAAAAGCTGTCATGGATAATAGGTGGGAACAGTAACTTCTTATCATAATGACTATACAATCCATTTTATCTTGGAATATAAATGGCCTTACAGGTATAGACAGAAAGGTAAGAGTGTTGAATTATATTAAGGAAATGCAGGGTGTAAATAGCAGTGTTGCAAGAGACACATTTGGAAGAAACGAGCATGTGAATTTGATAAATAAAGGATGTCAGGATGGATATTCAGCAGAATATCAAGGACAAAGAAACATGTGAGTAATAAGACTAATTGTTAGAGAAGCCTCAATAGTGATAGAAGAGTAAAAAATGACAATAATAGTAGGTTTTTGGTAGTAAATGACTATTGGCAAGTGCGGAGGATTATACTAGCAGGTATTTAAATTCCACAAAAAAAATGCTATTATGGAGCTTAATAAAATTTGGGAAGAAATAACAAATTTTCAGCAGGAAATATTGCTTATAGGTGGGGAATGGAACTTCATTTTCAATGGTAAGAATGTATCTGGAAACATAGAAAGGAAAATATAACAAAAGAGGGTGGATTTCTGAAGACATTTATGAAAATATTTCATATTGAAGACTTGAATTCAGTAGTAGGAACTCAGGGAGATTTACATATTATTCCCCAAGGTACAATAGCCAGGCTAGACTAGATAGGCATTTTATTCCACAGAAATATGTGCATTTAATTGAAAGCTTCGGCACACATCCAATAACAATTTCAGATAGTGCATCAATAAAAAACACACCTACCTATTAAAATGAGTGGAATTTAAAGAATGGGTAGTGGAAATTCATCAGAGTTTTTAGGAAAGACAGACATTTCTTCAGAAACTATAGCTAGTGAGTAAGATAAAATGAAAATGGAGTTTTAAAAATACACTAGAAATAAAATAAAGAGATATGGTTAAGAAATAATAGAAATTATTTTGAAGGGCTGACAAAGGTTAAAGTATTGCACATTAACAAGAGAACAAGAAGAGTTGCAACTGCAGAGTGCTAAAGAGAAATAATGGAGTATATGGATAGTATGCATGAGTTTAGAAAGACTGCTGTTAAATAACTATATTTTGATAATAACTCCAGAGTGCAAAAACATTTAGCACAATGAGTTAAGCAACAGAACATAGAAAGGGTTGTTGCCAAACATAGGAAGCCTAGAACAAGAAAAATAACCAGCGATCCTGTAGAGGCATTAGAGATATCATGAAAGTTTAAAGGACATTTGTATAAAGCAGAGGGATGAAGAAATCAAGAAAGAGCCCAAGTAGAAATATTTTTGGAAGACTTAAGTATGCCATGGTTAGAAGTGGATAAGGCTGAACAATTTACAGGTAAGGTTGGAGGAGATGAGATTAAAAAAAAGCAGTGATTTATAATCAATCTTCAGGAAAGTCTCCATGAACAGATATTATTCCTGTGGAAATTTGGAAGTTAGAAGGGAAGAAAGTGATAAAGATCTGGAAGGTTTTGTTTAACAGTATTTTTAAAGGGAGGGGAAGCACCAACAGCTTGAAAGAAACCAATGGTGGCTGTAATACCTAAAGAAGGTAAAGACCCATCAACCCAGCTTCATATAGGCCCATTTCAATTTTAAACCATGATTATAAAGTGTTTATGTCTATACTAGATAAAAGGATAACACAGATATTGCCAAAATTGATAGATATGGCTCTATGTGGTTTTATAGAGGGGAAGCAAACATTTGACAACATTAATAGAACAATGGTGATCCAGAAAGAATTAGAAGGTAAGAAAATACAACTGTTGGTGGATCTTGAAGCAGAGAAAGCATTTGACAGAGTACGCTGGGGTTGTATTAGGAGAGCATTGAAAGCATTTGCATTCTCTGATGCAATAATGTTAATTAGGATGATATATGAAGCTTTGGAGGCAAGAATGAAAGTGGGAAGGTTCCTCTATGAAAATTGTTTCTGAACAGAAGCACCAGGCAGTGGTTTCCTCTTTCCACTTTGTTATTTGCTTTATATTTAGAGCCATTGGCAAAGAAAATAAAAGGGATATAGCAATTCAAGGATGTAATTGTTGTAGGAATCAAGAAAAGTTGGCTTTATTTGTAGATTATATTATTTTGTACCTGGCAACTCCAGAAAAAGAGATCTTAGTATTGTGGAATATTTTGAGACCATTTCTAGTCTTTTGGGGATATATAATTAATGAAGATAAAACAAAGGCTGTAGCCATAAATTATGTAGTCACATATGAACTGGTTCAACAATGTCCATATGTATAGGGACACAATAAGATGAACTTAGGAGAATGTATTAAAAAGGCTTTTGTTATAGCAATTAAGGATATAGTACAAAACCTGAGAAAATAAAATTTCTTGTTTATGGATATGTATAGTAAGATACAAGCAGTGAAAATATTTTAGTCCATTAGTTATATATACAGGTCAGACATATTTCATCAATTGGAGTAGAAGTTGTGGACAATAAGTAATAAAGAGTTGAAGGAATTTATCTGGGAGGGAAGATGGCAAGAGTTAAGTGGAATAAGCTTATTCTTCCAATAGAACAAGGTGGTTTAGGATTACCTAACTTGAAGGGATATTTTAGAGCTAGATAGTTAAGGCTCATATACATAACACAAGAAGAAAATTGTGATTCAAAGTGGAAAGTGATGATTATGAAGCAGGAGGCAAATTCAAGAAATAAGGAGAGGTGTGATTTTTGGCTCCAGATCCTTAAGGAGAATAACAGCAGACATGCAGAGTATCACATTCATAAAGTAACAGAAAGTATTTTAAGAACTAAGCCAACATGATAATTAAGAAAGGAAATTTTGCCGACAGGGATGACTGCAAGTAGGGGTATGGAGAATAGGAATGAGGGGGCTGGAATTTATTGGAGAAAACTGGCAAAGGAACCAAGATTTTGGATCAAATAACTAGAGAGGGAAAGGTAATAGAATGCGATGAGGCCAGGAAGACACAGAGACCATTTTCCCTACCAGGGTTTGATCTCAGAGTACAAAAAAAGACAAAGGGATAAGAGAATCCTAACTGAAAGATCTGCTCTGGTGGAGTTTTTAGTTGAATCTAGAAGAAAAGCTGCTGTTAAGAAAGGGACAGTTACTAGGGCATATAACATATGGCAAGATAACTATACGAATAAAACAGAGGAGGTTAGAAAAGATTGGAAAAAGAAATTGGATAAGCAATTTACAAGAGAAAATGGGAGGACATATGTATGCCTTCAAAGTATGGAACAAACTCTAGAACGTTTAGGATTTTTATTTATTTATTTATGTATTGACATTTGTTTAAAAATTCTCTACAGAGTATTCTGTCAGAAGTATTGGGTGAGCAAATGGGTGTAAATAAGGAAATTATTCTTTTTATCTAGGTGCGATACATGATCTGAATTGTCTAGACATAGTAAAGCTTTGTTAAGTTTAATTTAGCTGTCTGCCAAAAAAGCAATTAATACAAATGGAAATCAAAGTCTAAACCAATTGTATTTTAAGTGTTGAATATTGTAACAGCTATAAAAGAACTGTAGGTGCAATGTTTAGAAAAGGGAAGGAGCAAATTACATAGAAATAAATGGGAATTGTGGGAACACCACATGCAAAATGATGTTCAAGAGGAGGAGTGAGGTCTAAGGAAGGCAGGAATTGAGTAATTTATGTAACGTTGGACTGATGATAGTTATAAAAAAGAACATACAGTATGTGATGTATAAGGTATATTGTATGTAACTGGAAACATGTTAATATGGTTTGTATTATTTTATATTAATGTACGTTTGCCTATGTCTTAAGTGATAATTTAATAAACATAGGTATATACTAGGCTAATGACCACCAGGGTCTTCATAAGCCTAGTCATGCAATCCAACCCAATTCTGTCCCTATGCATCATGGGCATTTATTAGGAGGGGTATGTTAGAAAGTTTCTAGAGGTCATCTGTATGTGTGTGTGGGGGGTATGTTAGTTAGGACATTACTGTCTGCCTGTGGCTATCAGAGATGGTGGGCCAAACCCGGGTGAATTTCTTAACATTGTTAGTGGTGCAACAAGTAACACACTCACCTTTGGTGCAAAAGGGGGTCAATGTCATATCAGCGAATGGCCATATTGTCAAACATCATCTCATCAACAATGCAGGCCATCAAACCCCCTCACTAATTATGTATATCAACTCCAAGTTCGCACTGCAGTGGAGAAATGGGCAAATTTCCTGATCCCTACCATAACGTGATCTTAGAATGGTTTGATAGCCTGCACTGTCAACAAGATGATATGTTCAGTTATGTGATCATTCACCAATAGGACATAAACCCAGCAGTGGGTTCTATTCACACACCAGGTAGATTGATTACTGACACTGTAATGCAGTATGGGGGGGGGGTGCTGCACTCTTGAGTGTGCCAGCCTTCGAATGAGACATTAAACCAAGACCCTATCTAGTTGAGTTAGTGGTAGTTTAGGTGGATGTAAGAGATCCCACAGCACCTATCAAAAATGTAGGGGTCCTTTATTTGTATTCTATTTGCAACATATTTATACCAATATTATATATTTGCATATTTCCTCATCGACATTCACAATAAAGAAGAACCAACAATATTTTCTTTACTGGACCCCCATTCCTTCTTCCACAACCATTTGATTCTTTTTATAATTGCTGGAAAAACCTATTTCCCATTAAACATAATTTCACTCAGATTTCATTCCAAATAACCCATGAAACATAAAATATTATTTTATCTATTCTTATTTCTTCTCTTTTTTAATATTCATGTAATGTCATTTTGCTACCATATCCATGTTTATCTTTTTCTTTTATATTTCCAAAGAAATTTTTTTCACACAGTTTTTCCATAAATTGCTTACTCTTTCACTTCTTAGAAACACATGTTCTGCTATTTCCCGTTCACCCAGTATATTAAAAAGTGTTTCTCTTTATATGACATATTACTTTTAACAGAAACTTTATTTATACTTAACCTCCAGAAAAAATCCATGCATTTCACTCAATTTTTACATCATTTATTTCTTTATTTGATAGCTTTTACTTTTTCTTCTTGCAATTTTGCCATGAATTAATACAAAATGATTGATCCATTATCTTTTCATATCATATTTCCTTTTTTCCCTTTACATCACCAGTCTTTATCTTCGACATTCTTATCTTTACTAAACAAATTTGCATTTCATCATTATAATGTTCTTTTCTATTTTTATTAGATCTAGCTTCTTCCCATGTCTTTGTACTTACAGACAAATATGTTTCCCACTAATTGCTCTTTATCCTTTATACATATTAATACTTTATATACATTCAAAGAAAACCCAGCTACTATTGGTTTTATTAATCCTAATCCATCACCTTCTTTATTCCTATGTAATACTTTTGTTTTAACTGGATTCAGTCTAGAACCCCATAAAAAAGAGAACATTATTTCCATTATTTCCTTCTCATATATTTTTGAATCATAAAAACACTTACTCAATATGCCATTTTACTTATTAACATGAAATTAACCAAATGTGCTTTCTTTTTATATGATAACATATATGTTTTCCCTAATAAACATAGTTATTTTATAATTCTTATTAAATTTTCCCATTCTCTTTTCTTCATTTCATGAATACCAAGCTCTGTTCCTCAAACCTTTATTTCAGTTAAAGTAAATTGTATACCTGCTACTGCAATTACTGCTTCCTAATCCTTGACTTTTTTCTTTATTAAGATCCATCCTTCTCCTTTTAATAATGCTATTAAGTATTGAGTTACCCTTTCCATCCAAAATATTTTTGTTACAAAAACTATATTATCTGCATAAGTCATTATTGCTGGAATTTGTACACACTTTTCTACTCTGTTTTCTGATTTTTTTCATTTTATCCTTGATTTGGTTAACTGTTAAATTCATAATTAAAAAAAATACTACTCATTGACATCCTTGTCTAATACCATTGTTCATTTCTACTCTCTACTTACCATCTGTTAATCAGTATTCTCACCCTATTGTTTTTTATAAGCAGTCATGCATACTCTTTTAATGTTTTGCTAAGATTGCAGTTATCCATAGATTTTCTTAACACCAGTGTATCAAAAGCTTTGTTAACATCACCTAGTATTAATTTCTTATCCTTCTTTCATAATATCTTCTACTACTTCTCTTATAATCATTAAAAGTTATTGACAACCTCTACATTTAATACACAATGCAATTTCTTCTGTTATATTTTGTATTTTATTTTCCATCTTCTTCTGTATAATGTTTATTATTGGCCTCCAATTTTATTTTATTTTTTCTTTATTCCATTTTTTTCCATAAGAATTTTAGGGTCTCTATTACTTTATCAAAGGTTCATTTCTGTGAACCTTTGTTCATCAAACAATATAGACCGAACGTTCACTTCTGCTAATATTCAATTCAATGAATGACTTTCCCAGAGAAAGGAATGAGTTACCCAGCATTAGAAATGTGTCCTTTTCCCCACAGCAGTGTGATGTCAGAGCTGGTATATATAGTTAGGGGAGGTGGGGGGTGCAGCCCCCCAACTGGGTGGGTTTAAAATACTGTGCTTTGTGTGATGGTCTGAATGCTGGGCAACTCATTACTTTTCCTGGTTAAGTAATTTGTTTAATTGAACATTTGTGGAAGTGAATGCTCATTGTATATTGTTCGATGAATGAAAATTCATGGGAATGAACCTTCAGTAAATTGATATAGACCCAGAATTTTAAGATTCCACTACAAATATCTTTATATTTTAAACATTCTTCCAACTATGCATTCAAAATTGTTACAAGATAAACTTATTGCCAATCCTCAAATTTTTTATACATTTCATAACTAATTCTATCTGAATCTAGTACTGAATGTATATTAACTTGCTTAATTATTTTATCTAATTCTTCTATCATTATTTCTTTTTCCAATTCTTTATTCATAAAGTCTGTGATTTTTTTAACTCGCCAAGCTGTTGGGACTTCTCTACTTCCCTTCTTTTTATGCATCTCTTCTACATATTCGAATATTACTTCCACAATTTGTGTTTGATTGTTCTTAAATTCACCATTTCACAATTTTTATCATTCATTTACCTTATTATACTATTTTCTATTTTACTATGTTTCCTAAATATGCTGATACCTCTTCTTTTCTAATTGTGCTAAATAGCTTTGTTTAAATAAGACATTTTGATTCTTTATTTTTCTCAAATATTAATTTTTCTTTTTCCTAGAACTCTATTCTGCTATAGTTTAAATTTTAAAACCTCTATTGTATACATCCAAATATTCTTATTTATCTTTCTTTCTTTTGTTTATATGTCAACTTAAATAAGTTTTTCTATATTTGTTTAAATACTATCCATCACTCAGTCCAACTTTTGTAAAATGGTACCATTGTTAAATGTTCTTTCCATAATTTTGTGATTACATCCTCTCCATTACCTTCTGTATTCCATTCTTTTTTGTTTATTCTTTTTATTCTTTTTTCTATCTTAATATACTCTTTATTTTCTTCAGTTTCTATCCATATTGCTAGATGATCTGAACATCCTGTCTTTACTACTTCTTTTTCAATTATTTTTATCCCTTCAGATATTATAAAATTATCAATCTATGTTTTAAACATATTTCTTTCATGTGTCCATCCTTTTCATTAACATGAGTACAACTTTCCACATTTCATTACTTCCTTCAATATTTGCACATCTTTTCCTTTTTCATTTCTTCTTTCTCTTAAATCACAGTTAAAAGCCCCTATTATTATCTTTGTGTTCACTATAACATGATCTAATATTTGATGAAATAAACCTTATTTTTCCTTTAACAATTATGTAAGCCTAAATTACTGTACTTCTATACAGGTTTTACTGCCATCTAATATCTAAGACAGTCAGTCTATCCATTCTTACAAAAAATTTATTTATCATTTTAACTAGTGATGCCACAGTGGTGCAATGGTAGCATTGTCACCTCACAGCAAGAGGTTCTCCAGTTCGATTCTTGGCTGGGGTGCCTTCTGTGCATGTCCTCCCTGAGTTTATGTGGGTTTCCTCTGGGTGCTCTGTTTTCCTCCCACGTTACAAAGACATGCACCTGCAGCATTTCTCCCTGGACCTCTGCTGAAAATTGGTTTCATTCCAAGTCAGACTTTCCCGGTAAACAAACATTAAATAAATAAAATAAACTGTTCTCTTGAAAAAAATTGCAATTCCTAAACAATGTTCATTTCTCAGCTTCCATATTATATTCTCATTCCATACGTTTTCTGTCTGTAATCTTGCTTCTTTTGTAATAAACTTTGTATCTTCTAATATAATTATATCTATATCACAAGTTTTGCACCATTCTATTATTCCTATTTTCCTT
Organism: Protopterus annectens; assembly: GCF_019279795.1. NCBI lineage: Eukaryota > Metazoa > Chordata > Ceratodontiformes > Protopteridae > Protopterus > Protopterus annectens. The sequence continues at coordinate 163,402,845 of NC_056745.1, read as the reverse complement.
GTTATATTTATAAGACTGTTTACATTTATAGATAATACTTTTAAGTTATTCCTTCTTTTATTTTTAATTTGTTAGCTAATGTTTATTTTCCTTGTACTTACTTTCATTTTTATCTATTCCCTTTCTTTCTTTTACATTTATACTCTTACACTTTATTTATCTATCTTTGACTCTTTTATCTATTTTATATCCTCTTCCTTGCTAAATTCTGAATTTTTTTTCTACACCTCTCTCCAATTCTTCCTCACTAACTTCCTTCTTTGTTTGTCATTTTTATTTTTTTCTATTTGTTTTATCTTATCATTTTCTTTCTTCAATTTTCTTTTCTTTTCTTTTTCTATTTCTGTACAATCCATTGCTAAATGTCCTTTTTGTTCACATTTATAACATCCAATTCACAATTTTTTGCCCCACGTCCCACCATTTCACAACTATAATATCTTATTTTGCCCCTCTTTTCCTCATAAATAAAATGTTCATATTTGCCCCCAGGTATTTTACTAAACCTCAGTTCCCTTCTACATTTACAACAGTTGGTATATGTATAATTTTTGTCATTTTCCATTTTCAAAATAACATTGCTGTTCCATCCCACAATCCATAAACCCCTATCATCATAAACTTTTGCAATGTCCAACACTTCTTTACAAATGTCTTTCAAATGTCTTTTTAATGTCTCTCTTTCAGTTTGTTTGTGTCTTTCGGCTTTTCCCGGTTAGGGGTCACCACAGCGGAACTCCGGTCCACGAATGATTGGCAGTAGATTTTTACGTGCTGGCTTGCCGGGCCTAATGCACAACCTTCAACAAAGGAATGCCCATTCACGCATGTCGCCACACAGAAGACGCTCTAACTGAGAATTGAACGGGCAATGTCTAACTTCACCACCACCACAGTATAATGTCTCTCTTTCAGTCTCAGTTCAAAATTGTATATGCATATTTTTCTTTGTCTCTCTAAATGCAGTCTTTATAATATATTCATTCAATAGATTTTCATTTTTCTTCTCAAATTCACTAATAAAATTTTCCATCCCTTACACAGTCTCAAATATAATGTCACAGTCTATTTATAAGAATAAATGCTCTTACCTCTTGAATTGTAATGCCCAGAGGTAAAACAACACTGTCCCATACATTGTACCTGTTTAATGGGACTTCTCTGATTCATCTCTTTTCTCTCTCAGTGTGCTTGTCACTGTCTCAGCATATGTTTTCTTCTTTTCCCCTTTCTTTTTTCCTTCTGCAACTTCCTCTGCCTCCTCTTCCCTTATTTTCTCCATTATCTCTCCCCATGATACTTCACTGTGATTCTTGGTTTCACTCTGATTCATAATTTCATGTAATATATCATCCCACAACCCTCCTGCCTTGAAAGGTTGAAACAACACACTCTGTAACTTCTTCTTCTTCTTTCAACTCTGAAAATAGGTTTTGCTGGAGCAAAACCTCTAAATCAACAAACACACCATATTCTAAGTCAGTATTCATCTCTGCTCCCTCACTTCCAGTTTCCATGATGCGCAAATGTCCTCCCAGCCACCACTGCACTAGGACCAGGATATGCACTTGTAATTGCTGGCATTACTCATCATGATTACCAGAGCAAGTGGGGGAAGTTCCCCAGTGTTCTGGCCAAACTTCCCTAGTAGTATAAATACCACCTTGCATCTCACCTAGAAAGAGCCTACTAACCTAGTGGGACCAAACTGGTCAACAAAGAATAAATAAATAAATAAATAAATAAATAAATAAATAAATAAATAAATAAATTGAATAAATAAATTTCCCATCCATTGGTTAAGATCATGCTTAAAGAGAATTAGAGATGGACTCTGTTTCACATGGATGGGGAGTCTGTTCCAGGGCACGGGGCTCCTCTGAGACACATATCTGTCTTGTCAACATATCTTATATATGTCACAAGCAAAATTTAAATCCTTGGATCTAGTGGTTATGATGCTATTCATTCTGTTGATGTGCAAAAGGTGCATCACAGCTGAATCTGAGGATGCCTTGTATGCCAGGCATAGCTTGCCTCTCAGTAACCTGTAGGAGACAGAGTATAGAGATATGACTTTAATTTATTCCATGTAGAATAATGTGTTTATACCCTGGATTCTCCTGTTGAGGAACCTTTGTTTGTATTGCAACCGTTGCATATCTCAGGTACATACTGAAGGGGGCATTATACTCAATGATAGATCAGATAAGGGCCGAATAAAGTGGCAGTATGGCTTCCTTGGACCTGGATGCCTTGCCTTTACATATAAATTGGGCAGCATAAAATGGTTTTCTTACTGCCTTGGCCACATGTTGGTCAAAGGCCAGATTACTGTCTACATATGTTACCAGATCCCTGACAGCCAAGTCAACTCTTAGGGGTGTCTTATTGATGGAGTAATTAGCCTGGGTGGCAGTTTTCCCAAAAGGCACTATAATGCATTTCTTGGCATTGAGATTTAGTCCGTGACTATGGCACCAGTCATTTGTCTGTGTTAGACCATCTTGTAAGATGTTTGTGTTATTGGGGATTGTGATAGCCCACATTTTGCAGTCAGTTGTGAACTTGGTCAACCACAGGCCCTTGACATTAGCCTTTACCACCATGAAATAGATGCCAAATATGAGTGGTCCCAACACGGAGACCTGAGGTACCCTGCTGGTGATCAGTCTCTTAGTGGAGGTGGTACTACCAATCCTGACTTCTTGGGCTCTGTCTGTGAGTCAGCTGGCAATCCAGCAAGTTATGTAGGGGTTTATGCCCAGTTCACTTTGTTTGTCAACTATGCCTGAGTGGGGTTTCAGATCAAGTGCCTTAGCCAGGTCCCTGTGGGTGATAAGCATTGCTATTCCTTCATCCATTGCCTTGCTGACCTTTTCAAAGAAGTCCAACAGGTTTAGTAGGCATGACCTTCCCTTGATAAAGCTAAACTGGATTCGGTCCAGTGTCTAAAGGTTGCCTATATCTTTGTTGATCATTTCCAAAATAATTTCTTCCATGGGTTTGCATATTAAACCAGTCATACTTATAGGTCTGTGGTTTCCAGGGTTGGTTGATGGTCCACCCTTGTGAAGTGGGATAAATATTGCAGTCCTACATTCTCATAGTACAAAGCCTGTCTTGAGGCTATAGTTGTAAAGTGAATCAAGTGGCCCTGGTAGGTCATGTTTCAAGCTGTTTAGGAGGCATCTCAAGATATTGGTGAAGCCCACTGAGTCTGTGTTTTTGGCCTTAGCAAGTGCTGCCAGGACCTGCTCCCTGTTAATAGTTGGGGGGTATTATGCTAGTAGGCATTTCATGGGGGGAGATGGACAGAGAAGTTTGAACTGAATTTGTCAGTCAACAAATTCGCTATTTTGCTCTGTTCAGTGAAGCTGGCACTGTTGACCAACAGTTTGGTGCACTAATCTCTGCTGCCTTTGAAGTTTCAGACATAGCTGTAGAAGGCCTTGTGGTTGTCCTTAACCTATGAGGTTATGTTGGAGTTGTTGGACTTAATTAGTCATCTTAGTTTCCTGTTTAGTTTAATTAGAGAGCTGCTGTCATTATCGGAGTTGCTCTTCCCACTTTTAGCCACAACTTTTTTCCTTTTGTTATATATCATATTAAAGTTAGGATTTTACCAGTGTGGTTAGTTTTTAGAGTTTGTTTTGACCTTACTTCTAGTAGGTACAGCAGCCTCTATACAGCCTTTTACATGGTTGTATAGGGTTTGTGGGAAGAATTCCGCAAAGGTTGCTGTGAATACAGGGTTGGGAGGGGAATTGACTTTTTTCAAACTATCGCTTAACAGGATGTAGTTTGCTGTGGAATAGTTCCTAACTGTTTAAGAGTTTTCTGGAGTTGCTGAGTTGATTTTTATTTCAAAGGTGACAGTTTTGTAGTCCAGTATCACCAGTGAGGACAAGGAATGGAGTGGGGGAGTGTGCAGCACTCTTCCATTTTGATGAGTACCAGGTCCATTATATTTGAAACTCTGGTGGGTGTGAACAGTATCTGGTCAGGGTTATTTGTGTTAATAAAGTCCAGGAATCATTGTGCCTGCAAGTATGAGGCAGTGTATGCCTCCCAGTCTATAGTGGGGAAGTTAAAGTCTCCCATGAATAGAGTATTTGGTTTAATTGTGAGTGTCACCGGTAGATCTGTGTAGAAGCTATGGGATTCTAGGGACATAGAGGGTGACCTGTAGCTTGTTAAGATATGAAATGGGACTTTGTCTGTGATGATTTGATTGTGGATAATTTCCAGAGTATCATCCTGTTTAACCGATGTAGAGTTACGCTTGTCGCTAATATAGATTGAGACTAAACCACCTTTTGTTCCTGTCTGTGCAGCCAATAGTCTAAATGTGTGGAAGGCACTGAAGCCTTGCACTGCCCGAATACTTTCAGTGGATTTAAATCATTCCACGGTAACAGCACAGATGTCTATATTCTCCAGAGTGAGATGAACTTGTAGGGCATGAAGGTTCTTGTTTAGGATTCAAGCATTACACAGTAACACGTTTAGATTTCTTTGGGTTTTACATGTTACGTTGGTAAATCTGTCAATTTGTCATTGCCTAAAAAGGCTATAAGGAGTTTGATAAAGTTTTAGCCAATATTTGGAAGCCAAGGGGAGACAGGTGCAGGTCATCCTTTGCAAAGCAACATGGTCTGTTAACCATGTACTTCCATATTGACAAATATTGAACCCCATAGAAAGACACCAGAAACTAAGCCAATTATTGAAGTAAGTCATATTTTGTTCATACTGTGGCAAAATCCTTTGTGAAGGTCGAATGCTACTCAGTACAAAGCACATACCTACATGAGACAAATATTCTGTGAGATTGATAATGTGTCTCTTCATATATTCCAGCGAATAACATCTCAGGTCATTAATGCCAACATGGGCTATGATACAATCATACTGGTACCTGTGGTGTAGTGACTTGAGTGAGTGAATAACTTGTTGGATCTTAGATATAGATAAGCCACTAAACGTTATCTTCTTCTTGTTCGTTCTGGTGATTGGGGCATTTATGTGAAGTGTAATGGAATCCCCTATGACAAAAGTCTTGGGTAATGTGAAGATAGGTGAAGGCTGCCAGCCTAGCTAGATAGAATTTTGTAGATAATTGTGTCATTTGTAAATATTAATATAAGACACATGCTTGTTCTCTTAAATGGGAAAAATGGTGTTAAATGTGGAACTGCAAAAATGTGACAACAGTGCACCCTGCTGTAACAAAGCTAATAAGTCAATTCTTTGATGTTAAAACCTGGAGCCAATATGTCTGGATGAAGGAATTCTGGATATTGTCTTGAGACCAGAGTTAGTTGCTAGAATTTGCATGTATCAATTATTTTATTGTTCTGGCTTCCTGACCAGCTGCAAGATCAAGGGCTATTGACCTCTGAGAATCTGTTAGCCTGGGAACCAGAAAGAAATGATCTAATCTGAAATGAATCAGTGGTATTGTGTTATCAATTTAAGGTCAGAAAGAATGAGAGAATTAGAGCATTTGTCTTGGGAACATCTAACATCACCAGCACTGCCTATTTCTAGATGTAAGTAGGATTTTAGAACCATGTTTTCTCTTAGAAATAGCTAGGAATTAGGAAGATTAGACTAAGTATTTTTCTGTGTTGATGTCAGAACTTTTCTACGGTATTATTTTAAATATTTCTCTGTGATCTCCGAACTCTTCACTAGCACTGTGTAGTAAGAAGTATTGTCTTGTGTTTTTATTATTTATTATTAAATATTTTTAAACATTTCAACTGTGACTGTTTTGTGTAGAGATAATTTAAGCTCTAAGAGTACATTGCATGTATATAGGGATACTGTACCAAGTCACTCCAAATAAGTCTTGACTATTAGATTGTACTTACCATTTGAATAATAATATTTTACTATAATAATTGGACACTCTTTTAAGGGCCTTTGAGTAGCTGATAAATATTAGCTTGGTGGTGGCAGTGATTTCTACCGTATAGTCTGGTAAAAGGGGCACAGCTGGAGAATCTGTGCCAGCCTTCCCCAGGAGTGTCTGTGTGGTTGTATCAACTCTTATCTCAAAGTGTGTGTGTGTGTGTGTGTGTGTGTGTGTGTGTGTGTGTGTGTGTGTGCGTGCATGCGTGCATGTGTGTGTGTGTGTGTGTGTGTGTGTGTGTGTGTGTGTGTGTGTGTGTGTGTGTGTGTGTCAGCTACTTGGGCAGGGACACAAAGCACTGGTTGGACAGAGAGGGTGCTGAAGGTTTTAGCTTTCCCACTAGGCTGGGATCTGGACCATATAGCTGTGCCAGTGGGGAGTCTTACTGGGGACCTGAAAGAAGGGGAGAAATCAGCCCCAGACTGACTGAGATCTCTGTGTGTTCTTAAGGGAAATTGTACTTTACTGTGTGTGTATTTATTATCCTTTCCCTATATGGATGCCACTCACTGGTGTTAGTGGTGAGGATTGAGACTCCTTGATTGCTGTTTGGCAGTGGTGGGATATCCACACCACATATTAATTGGTTGGCAAATATTAATTGGCTTATAGTGGTGTGGGTAGAATGAATTCCTGTAGCTTGTGTACAGTGATCACTGAAGGTGTTTTTGTACTCTAAGTCAGCCACACAGTGAATAATCAGAGTTCATATCACAATTGTTTTATTTCTTTTGTTAGCTCAGTCAGGTAGAGCAGGCAGCATGTAAGAAGAGGAGTACAGAAAGCTGACAAGGAGCCAGGTAGCTGAGATGTGCCAGGTTAGGGGACTGGTGCATGGAAACCTGACTAAGGCAGACCTTATTGCAGCCCTGGTCACAGCTGCATCAGAAAACAGCAACCAGGAGGATGATCAGACTGGCAGTGGAGATGTACCATCCTCAGAGAATGGACAGCTCAACCTTTCTGCAGAGGACTTAAAAATCAATCTGGAGCTAAAGAGACTTAAGTTGGAGGCTAGCCATTTGGAAATGGAAGCAGCTGAGAGACCGAGGCATCTAGAGAGTAAGGACAATGAGAAACAGGGATGGTTGCAGGCTGAGAAGAATGAGAAACTACTATGCCTGGAAGCTGAGGAATAGGAGAGGCAGAGGCAGCATGAGAAGGAGATGCTGACTCTTCGCTAGAGTCATGGAGGTAATGGGGAAGGGAGTAACTGGACCCCAGAAGCAAAAATGGTCAGTACATTTCTTCCGCAGTTTAAAGAGGGGGATAATTTTGATAGTTTTGTTCATATGTTTGAGAGGGTATGTAAACAGTATGATGTTGACCAAAGGCTCTGGGTACTGATCCTGACCCCCTTACTCCATGGTAAAGCTGTAACCATGTTGTCTAAAATTTCTGACCAGGAATGTTTTGATTATATTATTGTTAAGAATTGCTTGTTACAATGTTTTAAGCTAACAACTGAAACATATAGGAAAAAGTTTTGTGAGCATAGACGCAAGTCCGATGAAAGCATATATGAATATGTTGCTGAACTGAGCACTTATTTTCATAGGTGGGTGAGTGGATGTCAGGTCACCACTTTTAAAGGGCTGGCAGACCTTTTGGTGAGGGAACAAGCCCTTAGCACTTTGCCTGAGGGCATGAGGATCTGGTTAGCTAATAGACAATGTGCTACTTCAGATGAGTTGGGGAAGAAGGGAGACCTATACCTAGCAAACAGGGCATCCCTGCACAGGAAAGGGACCCCCAGTACTGCTCATGGGTCTAAAGGAACCCATAGTGGGCAGCACAGACTGCTCCAACAGAATCTGCCAGTAGCAGGGGAAGCCATTAGTCTAGGTACACATCCAGGACCTAGGGTTAAACGTTTTGAATGCAACCAGTGGGGCCATGTAGCATACAGATGTCCATGGAGGCAAGGTGGGGAACAAAAGTTGAGAGAGCCAGTTAGTGGGAAAGACAAAATGCCAATAGTAGGTTGTCTTAGGACAACAAGGGTACCAAACTACCACAAGAGGTCATATCCTATTGTAGTGAATGGCAAAGAGGCCATTGCTAAGAGAGACACAGCCTCTGACATAACCATTGTAAAGCCTACAATGGTTACAGAGGAGCACTACTTGCCTGGGCAGTCTACTCAAGTCAGAGCTTTAGGAGGGACCCCGTTCCAAATACCTTTGGCTAGGGTTCATCTTGACTGGGAAGGCGGAAAAGGAAACCAGCAAGTAGGTATGTTTGAGTATATCCCTGCAGATATCCTGATAGGGAATGATTCTGATAATGCAGTACCATGTGCTCATGCAGTTACATGCAGTCAGGCTTGGAGACAAGCATGTTGGTCTGGTAGCCTGGGGGAGATCTAGACAGACCGCATACTTGCAGCCAGGACTGGTGAGGTGGTTACTTCATGGAGCAAGCTATTCTGTAGCACTGAGACTGGAGGTGAGCCACAGCTGCTTGTGGGTATTGATGTTTCCTTGGACAGACTGACTGCAAGGGTAGAAGTGAGTAGTAGTACCCAGGCTGACAGTGAGGCACCACTGTCAGAGGATGCCAGACTTCCTGTGAAAGAGGAGTTGGGAAGGGTTACCAAGAGAGAGTTGAGATGGGTTTAGCTCTCAGACCCTACATTGCAAGGCCTGAGGCAAGTAGCTAGGAAGGCACCTGATTCTCAAGGTAAGGGGGAATCTGTATACTGGGACAAAGGGTTACTGTATAAAGAGTTGACCCCTGAGGGAGGGCTACAAGGTGAGAGGGTACAGCAGTTGGTAGTGCCTAGAGCCTACTGCCTGGTGCTTCTAGCCATAGCCCATGATATTCTCTTTGCAGGTCATATGGACATAAAACATACAAAGAGACATATTATGCAGAACTTCTATTGGCCTGGAATTTCCAGAGATGTAACAGGGTACTGCAGGACCTGTGAGCAGTGTCAAAAGGGAGGCAAGGCAGGAGACAAGGTGAGAGCTCCTTTAATGCCTTTGCCTGTGAATGAGGAGCCATTTCAGAGGGTAACTATGGATATTGTGGGGCTTCTGAGTACCCCAAGTTCCATAGGGAAAAAGTATATCCTAGTGGTAGTAGATTATGCTACAAAATACCCTGAGGCAGTGGCTTTGTCCTCCATTGAGGCAGGAAAGGTGGCAAATGTTTTGTTAGAGATTTTCAGCAGGGTAGATTTCCCAAAAGAAATACTGACCGACAGAGGTGCCAATTTCATGTCAGACATGCTGACTTGTCTGTGGAAGTCCTGGAGGATGAAGCACCTGAAGACCACCCCCTATGATCCCCAGACTAATGGTCTTGTTGAGAGGTTAAACTCTACAATCAAGTCCATGCTGCAGGCATTTGCAGACCAGTTTAAGAGCGAGTGGGACATATATTTGCCCCATCTGTTGTTTGCTTACAGAGAGGTTCCCCAGGAATCCACAGGGTTTTCACCCTTTGAGTTGTATGGGTATAGGGTGAGGAGACCTCTAGATTTAATTTGAGATGAGTGGGAAGGTGAGTGTGAATCTCACAAGGAGTCTGTTGTGGCATATGTCCTAAACCTCAGAGCAAGGCTCAGGGAACCCATGGGCTTGGCCCAGGAGAACCTGGCAGCAGCCCAACTACAGAAAAAGCTGTGGTATGACAGGAATGCTCGAGCTAGAAAGTATGCTGTGAGGCAGCCGGTAATGGTTCTCATTCTTGTCAGACACAACAAGCTGCAAGCAGCTTGGAAGGGACCCTACAAGGTAGTAAGAAAGGTAAGTGATGTTAACTACATGGTGGAACTGCTAGGCAGGAGGCAGGGGCAAAATTGTACCATGTTAACATGATGAAACCTTACCATGATAGGGAGGCCTTTGTGGTGAGCATTTGCAGTGGATTGCAAGAGGAGTCTGAGGAAGATCTGGTGACTGAGCTCTTCAGTGAGGCTTGGACTGATACCTCAATGGAAGGGGGAGCAATGTTCCAGCAGCTATCTCCTACCCAGGTTTGAGAAATCTGAGCAGTGTTACAGGAGTTTGGGGACATGTTCACTGGGAAACCAGGGTGCACCCACCTGGTGCAGTACCAGGTGGATACTGGATCCCAAAGGCCTATTAGGCAGGCCCTTATATGGTGCCTAAGAGAGTCAAACAGATTCTGAGGGAGGAGATACAGGAAATGTTGAAACTAGGGGTAATTTAAGAGTCCAACACTCCCTGGGCCTCCCCAGTGGTGCTGGTGCCAAAGAAAGATGGCAGCACAAGGTTCTGCGTGGACTACAGGAAATTAAATAGTCACACAGAATCAGATGCTTACTCCATGCCTAGGACAGATGAGGCCCTAGAGCAGCTGGGTGGGGCTAAGTACTTACAATCATTGATCTTACCAAGGTTTATTGGCAGGTGCCCTTGACACCCAGTGCTAAAGAGAGGTCAGCCTTTGTGACTCCTTTTGGCTTGTATGAGTTCACAACAATGCCCTTTGGGATGATAAATGGCCGAGCAACTTTCCAGAGGCTGATAGATCATATCCTAGCAGGAGTAGGAGGGTTTGCCCTTGCTTACCTAGATGATATTGCCATCTACAACCATTTCTGGCAAGAGCACCCACAACATGTCAGGGAGGTGCTGGGCAGACTACAAAGGGCAGGGTTGACCATTAAGCCAAGCAAATGTCAGGTGGGTATGCAGAAGTCTCCTACCTGAGACATAGAGTGGGGAGTGGTAAGATCAGGCCAGAACCTGCCAAAGTAGAAGCCTTTCAGGCATGGCCTGTACCTGTTATGAAAAAGCAGGTGAAAGGATTCTTAGGGACAGCAGGGTACTACAGAAAGTTCATCCCCTGTTATAGTACCATAGCTGCTCCCCTCACAAACCTGACAAGGAAGAACAGGCCAGATAAGGTAGTGTGGACCACAGCGTGTGAGCAGGCATTCCAGAAGCTTAAAGAAACTTTGGGAGGACCACCTGTGTTAGCCAGTCCAGATTACAGAAAAGAATTTGTGCTGGTGGATGCTTCAAACCATGGGGTGGGGGCTGTACTTAGCCAGATTTCTTCAGAGGGAGAAGAGCAGCCAGTGGTTTATCTCAGTTGTATGCTCCAATCCAGGGTGGAATACTATGCAGCTGTAGAAAAGGAATGTCTAGCCATGGTGTGGGCACTGCAGAAACTTCAGCCTTATCTGTATGGAAGAAAATTCACTGTTATGACATATCACAATCCCCTAACATGGTTACAGAGAGCCAGCCAGAAAAATGCCAAGTTGCTAAGATGGAGCCGAGGGTTGCAAGCATATGATATGTCAGTGCAGCACTGCAGTGGGATTAGCAGTGCCAACAGAGGTGGGCTCTCAAGACAGGGAATGGTGTAAGGTATACTCAGATAGACCTAACCCTCTCAAGCAACGTTTTTCAAGGGTCACTTGAAAAACTAGCTTGAGTTTTCCAGGGGGGGAAACACGTGAAGATAGGCGAAGGCTGCCAGCCTAGCCAGATAGAATTTTGTAGATAATTCTGTCATTTGTAGCTATTAATATAAGCCACAGGCTTGTTCTCTTAAATGGGAAAATGGTGTTAAATGTGGAACTGCAAACATTTGACAACAGTGCACTCTGCTGTAACAAAGCTAATAAGTCAATTCTTTGATGTCAAAACTTGGAGCCGATATGTCTGGATGAAGGAATTCTGGCCATTGTCTTGAGACCATAGTTAATTGCTAGAATTTGCATGTATAAATTCTTTTATTGTTCTGGCTTCCTGACCAGCTGCAAGATCAAGGGTTATTAACCTTGGAGAATCTGTTAGCCTGGGAACCAGAAATAAATGATGTACTATGAAATGAATCAGTGGTACTGTGTTATCAATTTAAGGACAGAAAGAATGAGAGCATTAGAGCATTTGTCTTGAGAACATCCAACATCACCAGCACTGCCTGTTTCTAGATGTAAGTAGGATTTTAGAACTGTGTTTTATCTTAGAAATAGTTAGGAATTAGGAAGATCAGACTAAGTATTTTTCTGTGTTGATGTCAGAACTTTTCTACGGTATTATTTTAAGTATTTCCCCTGTGATCTCTGAACTCTTGTCTAGCACTGTGTAGTAAGAAGTATTGCCTTGTGTTTTTATTATTTATTATTAAATATTTTTAAACCTTTCAACTGTGGCTGTTTTGTGTAGAGATAATTTAAGCTCTAAGAGTACATTGCATATATATATATAGGGATACTGGACCAAGTCACTCCAAATAAGTCTTGACTGTTAGGTTGCACTTACCATTTGGATAATAATATTGCATAATAATAATTGGACACCCTTTTAAGGGCCTTTGAGTAGCTGATAAATATTAGCTTGGTGGTGGCAGTGATTTTTACCATATAGTCTGGGTAAAAGGGGCACAGCTGGAGAACCTGTGCCAGCCTTCCCCAGGAGTGTCTGTGTGGTTGTATAAACTCTTATCTCAAAGTGTGTGTGTGTGTGTGTGTGTGTGTGTGTGTGTGTGTGTGTGTGTGTGTGTGTGTGTGTGTGTCAGCTACTTGGTCAGGGACATGAAGCACTGGTTGGACAGAGAGTGTGCTGGAGGTTTTAGCTTGCCCACTAGGCTGAGATCTGGACCCTATAGCTGTGCCAGTGGGGAGTCTTATTGGGTACCTGGAGAGAAGGGGAGAAATCAGCCCCAGACTGACTGTGATCTTTGTGTGCTCTTAAGGGAAATTGTACTTTACTGTGTGTGTATTTATTATCCTTTCCCTATATGAAAGCCCCTCACTGGTGTTAGTGGTGAGTATTAAGGCTCCTTGATTGCTGGTCCAGTGCACGGGCATCACAAATTTGTTGGCTTGCCTTATGGGCCTTGCTCTTGAGGCTCCACTGAGTGTAGGAGCATGCATGGTGTTTGTTATTTCTTTTTGGTGATTGCTTTAGAGACCGCTGAGGATAGATGTTGCCATTAATAAGCTGAGGAGGTCTTTGATATTTGGAAACATTGCTGTTTAGTAAGTTACATGTTTCAGTTCTAAGGGAAGTTTTATACATAAACTTACTTTCTTGGCACTGCTAACCTTTTGATATAATAAGACTTAAGAAAGATTGCTCATGAGTGTAATGCAACAAGAAAACAACTTAAACTACTTTGATAAGACAATTTCAAGTATTAGGGACCTTCAGAATGATTTAAAAGTAAACTAAATAATACAAAAATAAATCAGTAACACTCTAAACAATTAACTGAAGTATAAAACAATAAAATGAATGTCTTATCTGCCAAGGTTGGAGCAGGATTAACTCAGAACCCCTTCAGAGAGTGGTGAGGGTACCAACAGATGGAAGCTCTGGAAAAATGAGCAGGAGATAATTTGTAATAATGGAGTTTTACTCAAGTACAATACTAGTTTGCTGGCTAGCCACTTAGTATTTTGGATAAAAGGAAAACAGTGGGTTGGAAAGTACTTAAACAGGTTATACAAAAGGCAATAGCAGTGGAAGAGGCACGGGAGGGACTTTGGAACTCAGATTACCATAAGAGGCAGAAGCTAGAGACACAGACTTTTAAAACCACAACAAGAAAAGGGTGGCAGGGTTGGAGAAAAAAATTCAAACTTGATTTAGTCCTATGGTTAGAACTTCATAAACCTTTAGCTTAATGTTTCATTGGAGGGTGGGGCCAACTCAAAGAACAGGAAAAAAATCAGTAGCAAGATGAACATAAAGGCATTGGAATGCAACTTTAAGCAGGGACATACACCTATAAAAAGTACTGAAGCGCAAATCCTGGAGTAGAATTCACAATGCTGCCACTACTGCAGTCCTAACACAGACAAAGGCACTGGACTATTCAAAAATTTACCAGTAACACTGTAATAATTGACTAAATGCGGCTCAAATCCAACAGTAGATCACAGTCCTGCCACAAATGTGAAAGAAGGTACAAGACTGAGGCCCTTGAGTAGGTTCAAAACACAAAAAGATTACCTTTTACATGTAATTCTACTTATGGAAATAGAAGTGCGGTATAATGTATAAACAATGCTAAAATCCTGGTGTAATACACAATCTTCACACAACTGCAAATGAAGCTACAACTCAATATAACACAGCAAACTAAAAAAATGCAGACAACTTTTTTGGCTAAACCATGGGCAAAACGCAGAGAAGCAGAGAAAGGTATCACCACGTAGGTCACTATAAATGCAACTTTAATTATTTAAGCAGAATTTAAATAAAAAACTTTTTTTCTTCACTTATGTTGAAAAACTTGTATCTCACACCACTGAGAGTCTTGATGAAAAGACCCTGGGAGGTTGTAACTCTGTGCTAAATATAGCAGACTTGCATGAGAGTGATCTAATCAAATAAAGCCAATACTGGAGCTGAAGGCCCGTGGTTAGGGAAAAAAAAGAATTCCTTACATTTGCTCAGGAACTTCCCAGTTTTATAGTGTCTGTTCACAGAAGTCACAAGAAGGCATAGCCAGAACTAGTATCCAATGAATACATGCATATACAGACACACGTACATACACACACACACAGATATATGGATTCCTATTATAACATCAATATTACAGAATGTCAATCTTCATATGGTCGAGACATATGATCGATGCTCTGTAATGTCAAAAAACAACCACTAAACCTGTGTTTTTGCAGGGTGGCAAGCCCCCTGCACCCCTCACACCTCCTGCTAATTAGAGGGATCAACTCTGAGATCACACTACGGTGGGGCAAAGGGCAATTTCCCTGATCTCCACTGGACCATGATCTCCATAGAAATGCGTTGACTTTTTGGAAAGTCGATCATATGGTCCCAACAATATGAAGTTCAACTTTCTGAAAAACTGATCTTCTGAAAGGGACCATTTTTTATATATGTGTATGTGTGTATATATATATATATATATATATATATATATATATATATATATATATTTATTGAATATGGACTAATCCCCCTTTGATTGACAGCTGTTTAGTCAGATGGTCAATAGGTCAGGTGATAAAGATCATACAAATCTCAGGGTAGGGAAATATGCTCTTTCTCTGAGATTGTAAGATCTCAAACTTAGTATATATAATTAGCAGGGATGTGGGGAACACCCCCCCACATATGTACCCTACAAAAGATGATGTTAACTTTGCTTTTTTTTTATTTGTTTTGCATGCGCAGAGAGTTTTCCTCAGTGCATGCATAGTAGCATGTCGATGTTTGCAAAGTTGACCTGTTGTGGTCAGTCTTGCGAACATTGATGTTTGGGTCAGTCTTTCTTTTTCAGTAGACTCATTTTATATATATATATATATATATATATATATATATATATATATATATATATATATATATATATATATCTTGAGTTGATTATGCTACTAAGTGATGCTGGGAAGAAGCAGCATGCACTGATCTATGGGGAGTATAGCCCTCAACTTTTAATTTCTACTTCAAATTATTTTCTGTGTTCAGGATTAGAATGTGAAATGTTAAATGGACCTCAAGTAGTGGTCCTAAGCATCAACTGGGGCATATATGAATATACAAAAATGATATCACTTCTTCTGATATCAGTAGGTGACACTAGTTATGATTCTTTTCTGTGCATCAAATACTGGGAGAGATGCTTTAATATGTAGCAGACAGGGTCCCCAGGTGGTCTGTGTGGAATGAAACAGTTTCATTCAGTCTGTATGTTTCAGTGGTGGCAGCAGCCAGATGGCACGTTTGCTGAGTCATATGGTAAACATTAAAGGATGGAGACTCCACTGACATCTGTGTTCTAATTATGTGACATGGGCAGATGTATGAAGTTCTTGGATGTGGGACTTTCCCCCAAAGGTTACATTTGTATATTTTTGTGCTCATCACATACTTGTTGGTTTTAGCCAAAGTGTGATCAGAGGCTAACTGTACATATATGAATTAACTAACATATGGTTGGCAAGTATCCAATACCTTTAAATCCATATTACCTAAAAGAAAAACATCCCTATTTTAGAGGAAACCAAAAACATAAACAATAAAGAAAGGCACGTGCTGCAGGTATTATTCACCACATTTATGCCTGCAACCACCTAAAGGTATGCTCTCTATCCATATAACACTGACCCAAACAGACCAGTTCCAGTAGAACACTCGAGTAGTGCTGAGAGTTGATCACACCAATGTATAATATAAAATATAGTTTATTGAGCGTGTTTTCATCTTTAAAAACAAGACTTCATCAGAAAACAGTTACAATTCAAAAATACAATACTTATATACCCATGAGCTAATAAATAATTAATTAGCAATTAATCACAAGTCCTCCCTACATACTTTAAAACAGTGTACAAATATTTTATGGTTACAAATATGTTTTAAAAATCTCCAAATGGATAAAAAAATAGTTAAAAGTACAATGAAATATAATTTAATATACCCTTATGAACTAGCGATACCTGTGAATTGATAATAATTAGATGTAACTTTTTTTCTTTCTCTAAAAAAAACTTTTAAAGCTTGAATGAATGGTATTTCAACACAGGCATAATACTACATGCTTCATTAATACCTGGGGGTGGGTGGGTGGAATTCAGTCTTAGATGCCACTTTAGCTCTTCCCTGTCTAACCTAAGACGAAAGTGCGCTCAATAAACTATATTTTATATTATACATCAACTCTCAGCACTACTCAAGTGTTCTACTGGAACTGGTCTTTCTTTAGTCATGGTTTGTGTTTTACAGTTCCTAGTTGTGTGATTTTTAACTGACCCAAATAGGTACAGCAGATGACATATGGAACTGTTCCAGCCTTCCTTCCAAGGCCAGTTAGGGACTTTAAAGTAGTAAACAAGTTATGTTTAAAAAGGCAAAGATGCAAAACACATTTGCGCAAACTTCACAAAGGAAGAGGAGATAAATGTACCAAATTCAGCTTACACATGTATTAGGGAAAGGGAAAATAATAATCCTTTTACTGAAAAAGAGGTATAGGCAGTTCCATAGCTTATGTTTTGTTTGTCATTTCGGCTTTTCCCGGTTAGGGGTTGCCACAGCGGAACTCCGGTCCGCTAATGATTGGCAGTAGATTTTTATGGTGCCAAGTTGCCAGCCCGACGCCCAACCTTCAGCAAAGGCATGCCCATTCACGAATGTCTTTCGAAGCTCCATAGCTTATGTAAATACCCCAAAAGGACTAGAAGGAAAACTCCAAGGAGGATGCAACACACTCTTGATTGCAGGTATGTCTTAGAAGTAACACACACAGTAATGGTACATGGTTTAATGTAAGTTAAAGTTTATTTCTAGGACCAATGCCTTAGTATTCACCTAAAGTGAGTTTACATCACTCTGAACTTCCCATGTCCTTAAAATTCAAGAAGCCTGCCTAAGTCATTGACAGCAAGCTTCTCCTTCTAATCAAGTGACAAATATACAAAGCAAACAGTGTTAACCTCCTTCATCTGATTTAACCTTCTCTGTCCACGTTTTGCATATTTCTGCAGCCAAATATATGGTCTCATATGGTCAAAACATATTTTGAAAGTCTGTTGTTTTGAGACACTGTTTACAAGTTGAGGAAATGTTGTTTTCTAAAAGAAGTGCTGGAGTCCTTGAAACTGAAGCACCAAGTCAAACATTCACCTAAATTATATAATAAAACGTTTCTTGTACCAGCTGTTTGCAGTCAGGTGCTACTTTTTGACTTTGTTTTGCACTATAATCCTGTAAGACCTTATTTCTGCACCAGGAGGAATGTACCATTTATAGTGCACATTTCAATACCGAGCTCCTGTAGTGCTGCTTACATTGAATGGGAAACTATGCAGTATTAGTGGGATGGGGTTACATATGAAAAACATCTATGCAAAGAGAAAATTCATATAGTAGTCCTATGTATCAGCACCAAGCTGAGCTTTTCTTGTCCAGCACTGCAGCATTGTAAATTTGTATAAGAGCTCCAAAGTCATGCTGATATCTTAACAGAGCTTGGTGGACAGCAGACTGATTGGCTGTGAGATGATAAACAGTAAGACAAAAGTTTAGGGAGACCAAATATCACTGAATGACATGATAAGAGACACCCAGGCTATCAGTGCGACAGGGTGTATTAGAGTGCAAGAATGAAATATGATGATGAAAGCACATCATATTTTAAAACTGCAAAGTTTCATTTTGGCATCTATGCCCAGGCCTTTGAAAAGTATCTCGGAGATTTGTCTGATTTAGCTGTCCTGGAGCTTGACCCAAATTATAGCTGAGGAATGTTATTCTGGGGTACTGAGAAAGTGTGTGTGTGTGTGTGTGTGTGTGCGTGCGTGCGTGCGTGTGTGTGTGTGTGTGTGTGTGTGTGTGTGTGTGTGTGTGTGCGTGTGTGTGTGTGTATTCAGTATTGTTAATGGGAACAATATCATACTGTTAAAATAACATTTATAGGAAGGTTAAAAGGACAAACCATATTTGTGTGAGAAATGTGTGCAGTCAGAACTTCGCAGTTTCAAATTTAAATGTGGTAGGCATTTATCCAGATGTAGCAGACACACACACACACAGACACACACACACACACACACACACACACACACACACACACACACACACACACACACACACACACACACACTCTCTCACTGACCCCCTTTACCGCCTAATTGGCTTATGTTCCTTTTTATCAAATGGAAGACTTGTCTGCTTCTGTTTTTCCACAATTTCTGTCAGTATTGAGAAACATGCATTTATGTTCTAAATGAGTCTGCTGCTCTGACCCAGGACTCATTTTAATATTAATGAATTTGCTTAATATATTAAAATAATTGTGTTTAAGTCATGGTTTATTGACTATTTTGGAAGCAGTAACTAACCTTTGCCTTCATTTCTCCTCAGTATGTCACATGATAAATTTACAACTGGCTTTCAAAACTCAGAAGTAGCTTTATTTTTTCCCCTTTCTAGTAACAAAATAAATAAAATAAAAGTAAATAGAATAAACATAAGTTATGTGGCAGTGCACAAAATTAAGTATGCTTTATTCATTTTATGAGTTGTCTTTTTCTACTTGTTTGTTAAATGTGTTGATTTCCATGTTGCTTTCACTGAGAATGGGAATTCAGGCAAAACAGTTTCCATTGTTGAAAGAAAGTACAGAATTGTAAGTTAAGATGTTTACTGGACTATGATACAAACAAATAAATATTAAGTGAATATATGATGAACAGATATATTTATCATAAAATATGACTTCACCAATGAATTTTTGGGGGCATGATTATCCAATATTTATTTTTGATAACATTATTATAATTTCTTATATTAAGATCACTTCTCTTTAAAGGATATTGCAGCTGCCTTATATTTTGATATACAGTGGCCATGCATGAAAATTTATAGCTAAATGTTCACCTTAGTGCCTGAATGCATGGTAGCAAATAATGCAGATGGTGCTTGACTCGATGATAAATCGTTTGTCCTCAGAGTTGTGTTTCCTGTTTGCTTTCATTGTCTTACCTCTTCAGTTCTGTTCACTTCTTTGTAGAAGGGTATATGTTTCAGAACTTCAGTGAATAGCAGAGAATGTAGGGCTAATGCAAGCCCCTGATGTCAGACAGCCTTTAGCGAGCGGCCTTATATCCACCCCAAACTACTTCCACCTTTGTTCGTTAATTTCCTAAATTACCCTGTTCAGAGGAGAGGTGAGTGTGCAGGAGCAGCTAGTTCAGGTACTTGGAGGGTATAAAACAGAATGAATAACAATGGCAGCTGGGGATGGAGGAGATGCTAATGACTGATCTGCTAATTGGCATGTAGGCTTTTTTCCTGATCTTATTTATTGCAGCCCAAAGAAGTCCCACATCAGTGTAATTGCTGTTAAGTATGACTGCAGTGACCAGAATTTCATTATAACCATAAAAATATTGTTATGTCTTCTGTAATAGCTTCAGGTAGAGTCTTTCTCTCAAATCTCTGAGACATTTCAACTTCTAAACATACTTTTAGGACTTAATCATCATCATTTGATTTAATGTAATACTATCTTTCTTAATTATATGCATTGACATATCATTCTACTAGCAAAACTAAAGAATCTAACTGGAACAACAAACTCTCCAAAACGAAAAAACAACACAGGTTCCGATCTGGCTAGAATAACTCCAAAAAAGTTTAATGTAAAGCGCTTTTCGTCTTCCACCTTTGGAAGACTTCATCAGACAAAAGAAAAAAACTTCATACACAGTTTTAAAAGGAAAAAGGCGCCAAAGCAAAGCACAGTAATTGGATACAGCCACCATTCAATTAACTAATTAAATACTATGTTAAATAATTAAAAGTGTTCTGCATCAAAAACCTTTTTCTTGTGTTAAAAGCCTGGATGAGTTCATCAAAAGGGGTACTGAAGCCAAAGGGCATTCGGTCCACACTGCCTACATAGACCTTGCCTACATCTTCAAAACTATTCCCATGTTAGTATTAGCGACAGACTCTCCCAACTCAACATTAATCCATACACAGTTTGCAGGATAGTGAACTGGCTAACAGAAGCCATACTGTTAAGGTTGGGGGTGTTTGCTCTAGACAAAAAATGTCATCAATGGTGTCCCACAGGACTTTGTCATGGGCCCCATCTTCTTTGTCATATCATTCTCTGATATGACAGCTAATATCAAAGGACTATGTCTAACCAAATTTTCTAATGATTACAAACTGGGGGTCATTGTATCCCATTCTGATACTCAAGTTCTCCAACAAATGTTATACTAAGCAAATGTTTGGTGTGTTAACCATGGGCTTAGTCTCAACACTAAGACATGCAGAATGATTTCCTTTTGGTAAATCCAGTCACCACCACATACCATATAAATAATGTGTACTTAAATTTGATCGGTTATCAGAGACTTGGGTACATATATTTGTAAATTTTCCTTTGGGCATCATTTTTGTGTCATGGTTAGAAAATCATTCTACATTTTTCATCTTATCCTTTATAGTATCTCTTCAAAGTCCAGAGAAATTATAGCCCTACTTTACTTATCCCTTATTAGGCCAGTCACTGAATATTATACCTTCTTTGGCATGTACTTAACTAAGCACCTAAACTAACTTGAGAGACCTCAGTAGTCCCTCACCAAAATATCTCATGTCTTAGTGCCTTAGCTACTGTGATAGACTAAAAGTCAAATCTCTCTACTCAGCCTTGTTTAGGTTCCTAAGATGTAATCTCTGTTTAGTCTTTCATATGATGAGTTACTCAACATTCTAAACTCCTTCACCTTAATAGAACTGGTGGTAAAGCAAGAACCTGCTACACAGTCCTAAACCCATACCATCACATTAACCATGCCAGCTGGCACAACAGGACTCTAACCCAGTGTAGTCTCTGTTTCTAAATGTATTTATTTAATATTTGTTTACTGGGAAAGTCCAACTTGGAGCAAAGACAGTTTTTAGTGGAGGCCCAGTGAGAAACATTTCAGATGCATGTCATTGTAATGTGGGAGGAAAACGGAGTACCAGGAGAAAACACGCACAAACTCAGGGAGGACATACAGACTCTGCACAGAAGGCATTCCAGCTGAGAATCGAACCGAAGAACCTCTTGCTGGGATGCGACAATGCTACCACTGCACCATTGCACTGTCAAATATAAGCTCCCTTTACTTACCAAGCAGAGTACTTCCCTAGCAACCTTTAAAACCAGATGGATAACTGGATGGCTGACTGTAAATATTTACACGGGATATATGACTGTAACATACTTCACAAGGGCAATGTTAATCTTCCATCAATATTGAGTGATATGACTGAAATTTTTTGTGGCCTCCATAGGTGTAAGCATAGTAAGAGCCTATGAACTTATGTGGAAGTCTATGGGGTATTACAGCTATGACAGAGATGCTGCTTCTTGCCATATGCATTGCATCTAGTTGAAATGGTAACAGGGCACTGCAGGGTATCAAAAGGAGCACCAGGACTGTCTGTAAGATGCTCTGTTCTTTTCAGTAGTATTAGTCTAAGTCATAATGTGCCAGAATACTAGGTGCTTCTACGAAGGTGTAGCATAGGTGTCAAACAGATGATACTCCTTCCATTAGTGATACTCCATTGGCATTGGCATGGCATGGGGCCGTCAGGTGTTCAGTCTGTAACTGGTGCCATGCCACAGGTATGAGGATACTGCATCACATTCTGCAAACAGGATAGCCACTATCTGTGTGACGTATGTTCTTCTCCTTCTACATCAATGGTGTTGCCATAAAGAAGAATGGAGAGTGACACAGTACCACATCCTGTAGTCAGTACATCTGTCAGAAGGAATGCTTTGCTTTGCTTAGATGTTACCAAAGAGGAATAGCACACATCTGAAAGATGGTGTGACCCTTCAGCAACATTTCCATAGCTCAGAATGATACCAATATTAGTAAGTCATACATATGACAGAAGGATGATTTGTCCCCCACTCAGCAATGACAGTAGTGTTGATTAGAATGCTGCCAGAGAACCACATGTGACTATCAAGGAGAGGTGTACCTCTCAGGCTGCTTCTCTGCAAGTCATCATCAACTAATGCCAACAGTTACAATGGTATTACAATGTTACAAAGTGCCATCAATGAGCTGCAGTGTGATGTAATGAAAGGTATGTTTCTCCCATCACTGACATTTCTGTACATCAGATGATTCCAGAGGACTGCACAGGATCATCCAGGAGTAACACAATTGTCAGATGGATACTTCCATAACAAACAGTAACTGATATATTTAGCTGTGATGCTCGTCCTTCACCATATAAGTTCTTGTAGGGTTGAATAATGCGTAACCACCCTAGGCTATCATAACAGAGCCACAGGTCATTAGAAGCATGATACATCTCCACATTGCTGCCATTATTGTACATTAGAGTTTTATTACATAGCTACATGGTGCCATCAGGAAGCATCATCTACCCAGTGTTATTCCACTCATTAGCGGTATATTACTTAGGTCAGTGTGATACCAGAGGAGAACTATGTATGAGGACCTCCTTTGTCAGATATTCTGCCTCGGAATGGTGGTATTGCTGTAGGTCAGAATGGGGGCAGTGCAATGTATACTGCCACCAGAGAGTATCTTATCCATCACAGAGATATTCTGTCATCTGATAAATGGTGCTTCAGCACAGCAGAATGGTACCAGAGGACCACGTGTTACCATCAGGGATCACAGAATCCAGGGCACCTAATAGTTTTATATTTATATTTATGATTTTGCCATATAATGGGCAGGCAGGACAAATTATTAGAATTATTAAGGACACCTGGCAAAGTTCTTTTGACAGTGATACTATAAGTATTATAGGTAACACCCCAACTTTTACATACAGTAGGGGTAGGAACCTTAAAGAATTGATGAAAGCTGAACCTAATATTGAGACATATAAGAGCTCCAAAATGAGTAAATGCGGAGTTTGTAGTATATGTAAGTTTATTAATAATGGCCCTTATGTGGCGGTTCAAGGCTTCTATAAAACTATTAGGTGTCCTGGATTCTGTAACTGTAATACTAAGATGGTAGTGTACATTGCTACATGTTTGAGCTGTTCTACTTTCTATGTTGGGAAAACAATAGGAAAGTTAAGGATCAGAATCCTGGAACACCTAAGAGACATCAGGAACAAGATAACTAACAATGCATTGTATATGCATAGTCTGAGTTGCCCTAATTTTAAGAGATTTCTGTTTTTTGTAATAGACAAAATTCCATTTAATGACAAAGGAGGTGATTTAAAAGTTTTACTTGAGATGAGGAAGTGCATCTGGCAGTTGAGACTGGATGCATCTAGACCTCCAGGCATTAATGATCACATCTCAGTCTCTAGCATTTTAAAGTATAAATCTACATTTGTTTGAAGAATGTTAAGTATTATATTATTATTTTTTATTTATTATTTTTATTTACTATTTTTATACAAACATGTTTATACATAGATTTTTTAAAAAGTTTGTGTTTTAAGTTGAACAATATTTTTTCTAGTTATAAGTAACTGTGCTTTCCAGCAAGCATAGGAGTGATGTTTTACTGTGACTTTAATTTATAAATTGCTTTTTGGTTGGGGTTGGCTGCCTAGAGGGGTGTGTCTGTAACTAATAGCTTTAAATGCAACAAAGATGAAGGGCTCTTTTACTCTGATGATGCCTGACTTTGTATGTGGGTGAAAGAGCTAAGTTATCTGCTCATATGTATATAATTATTATGTGTTTTTTCACTCTTTTGGTCTATTAAAGTTTGCAGTGTCTGGGGAGCTGAGCCGGTTTATTACTTACAGGTTTCTGGTGTTACATTGTGTCGGCTGGGAGATCCAATATTGATAGAAGATGATAAAAAAGATAATAATGACAGATTTGTAGTACTAAGGGGCTATTGGCAAGGGAAGAGGATTACATTGCCATTTATTTATATTCCACCTAAAACTGTTATAATGGCGCTAAGAAAATTCTGGGAGAAATAATCAGCTTTCAGCAAGAAATATTACTTACAGTTGGAGACTGGGATTTGATTTTCAGCAGTGAAGATGTGTCTGGTGGGTCCAGAAGGGAAAGTATAACAAAGGAGAGTAGAGTTTTGAAGAAATTTATGAAAATATTTGTCATGGAAGATGTGAGTTCAGTACTAGGAGTTTGGAGTAAATTTGCATATTATTCCCCCAAGATACAAAAACAAAGGTAGGCTAGACAGAATTTATATTTCACAGGAACATGTGCATTTAATTGAAGTTCTTGATATGTTCCTAATAACTATTTCAGGTATTGTGCCAATAATTAAAATAAAAACACAGGCTAATGAAATAAAAATGAGACACTTTCCCACATATTCAGGAGCTATTAGAGAATATAGAAATTTCCTCTGAAAATATAGGATAAAATTAAAGTGGAGTTTAAAATTAGGGTGGAAATAAAAGAAAGGGAGATATGGTTAAGAATAACAAGAATTATACAGAGAGACTGACAAATGTTAAAGTATTGCAGAATGGGGACTGTCAAAGCAACTGCAGAATACCAAAGAGAAAATAAGGTATTACCTAGATAATATGCATGAGTTTAGAAAGATTGCTGCTAAGCAACTATTTTTTAATAATAACCCCAGAGCACAAAAGCTTTTAGCACAATGACCCAGGCAACAGAAAGTGGAAAGGGTTGTTGCCAAGCTTAGGGAGCCTATAACAAGGATGTTAACAAGAGATCCTATAGAAGTATTAGAAATATTTCAGAAATTCTATGAAGGCCTGTATAAAGCAGAGAAATATGGAAATCAAGAAATGGCACACATGGAAATCTTTATGGAAGAATTAAATATGCCAAGGTTAGAGGTAAATGAGGCTCAATTACTAACAGGATAGGACTATAGATGTGATGTTTGCTCTGAGAGTGTTATTGGAGAAATACAGAGAAGGTCAGAAGGAGTTGCATTGTGTCTTTGTAGACTTGGAGAAAGCATATGACAGGGTGCCTAGAGAAGAGTTGTGGTATTGTATGAGGAAGTCGGGAGTGGCAGAGAAGTATGTAAGAGTGGTACAGGATATGTACGAGGGTAGTGTGACAGTGGTGAGGACTGCAGTGGGAGTGACAGAGCCGTTTAAGATGGAGGTGGGATTACATCAAGTATCAGCTCTGAGTCCTTTCTTATTTACAGTGGTGAAGGACAGGTTGACAGATGAGATCAGACAGGAGGCCCTGTGGACTATGATGTTTGCAGATGAGATTGTGATCTGTAGTGAGAGTAGGAATCAGGTTGAGGAGACTCTGGAGAGGTGGAGATATGCTCTAGAGAGCAGAGGAATGAAGGTCAGCAGGGCTAAGACAGAATATATGTGTGTAAATGAGAGGGAGGGTAGAGGAATGGTGAGGATGCAGGGAGTAGAGTTGGTAAAGGTGGACGAGTTTAAGTACTTGGGATCAACAGTTCAGAGTAATGGTGAATGTGGAAGAGAGGTGAAGAAGAGAGTACAGGCAGGGTGGAATGGGTGGAGAAGAGCGTCAGGAGTGATTTGTGACAGACGGGTACCAGTAAGAGTGAAAGGGAAGGTCTACAAGACAGTAATGAGACCAGCTATGTTATATGAGTTGGAGACAGTGGCACTGACAAAAAGGCAGGAGTCAGAGCTGGATGTGGCAGAGTTAAAGATGTTAAGATTTGCACTCGGTGTGACTAGGATGGATAGGATTAGGAATCAGTATATTAGAGGGTCAGCTCATGTTTGACAGTTTGGAGACAAAGCAAGAGAGACGAGATTGCGTTGGTTTGGACATGTGCTGAGGAGGGATGATGGGTATATTGGGAAAAAGATGCTAAGGATGGAGCTGCCAGGTATGAGGAAAAGAGGAAGGCCTAAGATAAGGTTTCTGGACATGGTGAGAGAGGACATGCAGGTGGTTCGTGTGACAGAGCAAGATGCAGAGGATAGGAAGAAATGGAAAGAGATGATCTGCTGTGGCGAGCCCTAACGGGAAAAGTCGAAAGATGATGATGATGGGAGGAGATGAGATAAAAATGGTAAAGTATAAACAATCTACAGGAAAGTACCCAGGAATAGATGGTATTCATGTAGAATTCTGGAAGTTAGGAGGGAAAAACTGATAAAGATCTGGAAGGTTTTGTTTAACAATATTTTAAGAGAAGTACCAGCATCCTGGAAGAAAGTGGTGGTAGCTGTAATACCTAAAGGGAGTAAAGATCCATTGGATCCAGCTTCATACAGACCTGTTTCAATACTAAACCATGATTATAAAGTGTTTATGTCTATAATGGTTAAAAGAATGACAAAAGTGATGTCAAAATTGATAGATATGGATCAATGGGAGTTTGTCGAGGGAGAAGCAAACATTTGACAACATTAACAGAACACTGATGATCCAGAGGGAAGCAGAATGTAAGAAAATACCACTGTTATTGGTGGGTCCTGCTGCAGAGAAAGCATTTTACAGAGTAAGCTGTAACTTTATGTGTAGGGTAATAGAAACATTTGCATTCCCTGATAAAATTATATGGTTGATTAGGAGGATATATGAGGGAATCATAGGAGAAAATTAAAGTGGATGGGGTCCTCTCTGATAATTTCTGCTTGAGCATAGGAACCAGGGGCATCCTCTACCCTTTGTTATTTGCATCATATTTAGAACCATTTGCAAAGAAAGTAAGGGACTCAGAAATTTGAGGATATAGTTGGTATGGTTGTCAAGAAAAGCTGTCTCTGTTTACAGATGATATTATTTTATACCTGACAAAACCAAAAAGGACATTACAGTTTTGTGGAACATTTTGAGACAGTTTCAAATCTTTTCAGGATACAAAATGAATGAACCTAAAGCAAAGGCAGTAGAGCTAAATTATGTACCCACCCAAGAATTGGTTCAGCAATATCCATATTTATGGGGACATGATAAAATGAAGTATTTTGGAATATGGATTAAAAATGATTCCGGTGAGGCAGCTAAAGATATGTGGGAAGAGACTAAGCAAAAGATAATATAAAAACTGAGAAATTGGAAGCTCTGTTATATGGACATGGGTAATAAGATACAAGCAGTTAAAATGTTTTTAGTCCCTTTAGTCTTATACACATGTCAGGCATATTTATATCAACCAGATGAAAAGTTGTGGATAGCAATTTAAGTGCTGAAGGATTTTATCTATAAGGGGAAGATGGCAAGAGTCAAGTGGGATAAGCTGATTCTTCCAATAGAACAAGGGGGATTGGGATTACCTGATTAGAAGGGTTATTTCAGAGTTACACAGGTATGGCTCCTGTACATAGCACAAGCAGAAACCTATAACTCAAGTGGAAAGGGATGATGATGAAACAGGGGGAAGCCCAAGAAACAAGGAGAGACTGGGATTTTGGATGCAGATATTTAAAGGAGAACAACAATAATCATACGGAATATTATAGTCATAAAGTAGCAGAAAGCATTCTAAGAACTGAACCAACACATGATTGCAGAAAGGAGATTCTGCCAGCAGGGATGACTGCAATTAGGGATATAGACAATAGGAAAGAGGGGGGGGTGGAATTTACTGGAGAAAACTGGCAAAGGAACCAAGGTATTGGGAGCAAATAACTAGAGAGGGAAAGGTAGTACAATGGGAAGATGCCAAGAACTTTTCGGACTGCAGGTTAGAGATTGCTTTCCCTATCAATGATTGATATCAGAGTATAGGCAAAGAGAAAGAAATAGGGGGGTCCTAAATGAAAGATCAGCACTGGTAGAGTTTTTTTAATAGAATCTAGAACAGAGCAAAACAGAAGCTTCTGTTAAAAAATGGATAATTAGCATGGTATATAAAATACTGCATGATAACTGTAGGAATCAATCAGAGGAGGTTAGAAAGGATTGGGAAGAGAGATTGGATAAGCAGCTCACAAAGAAACAATGGGGGATATTTGTATGGTTCTAAAACATGCAACAAAGTCTAGAATATTTAAGATCTTTGCTTGGAAGTATTTGCATAGGTATTTTTATACCCCAAGCAAACCAAAACAGTTTTTCCTCATGTAGACTGCAAATGTTGGAGGAGTGATGGGGAAGGAAGAGGTAATTAGGCACATATATTTTGGAAGTGCTGGAAGACTTTAAAAATTCCCTGCAAACTGCTCTATCAGAAATACTGGGTGAGCAAATTGGTGAGCTAAGGAAATGATTTTTTGAGCTATGATACAGAATTGCCAAGACATAGTAAGGCCTTGCTGAGTTTAATTCTGTTAGCTGACGAAAAAGCAGTTACTAGAAAATGTAAATCAAAGTCAAAACCAACTGTACTAGAAGTAGTAAATATAGAAAGAGATATAACAAAACTGGAATTGGGAACTTTAGAAAAGGTTAGGAGCAAATTACATAGAATAAAAGGAATTATAGGAACAATACATGCAGAATAATGTTTTGGAGGAGGAATGAGTTTAAAGGAAGGCAGAAAATGAATAAGCTGTGTAATGTTTGACAGACAATGACTGGAAAGATAATAAGTGATGCATAATGTCTGCAGCTGAAAATATGTAAATATGGTTTGTTTTCATTTATATAAATGTATGATGTCATAAGTGATCATTTAATAAAGATGTTCCTTGTTTAAAAATATATATTTTCATAGTGTTTTTCAAATCAGACAAGATGGTTTCTGTAGCCATATTATTTATATTATTTCCTAATACTTAAATTTGTCAATGTGGACAATATTTTGACCTATTTGCTAACCTATGCAAACCTTTTGGTGATATCATTCCCAACTGCAATTTTATATTCGTCAAAGCTTTTGCTACTTTATGATTTAAAATTAGTATTGTTTGTTTTAAAGCTTTAACCATATCTGTGAAAATAGTTTCCACTTTTTGAACTATTGGTTTTGCTATATTTAAATTTTCTTGAATTTAGATTGATTCCTTACCCTTTTCTTTGATTCTTTCATTTTTGACAACATCCTTGTATTCTTCCAAATAAATTTGATTTAAGAGTTTCTTACTATTCTTTAAGATACTACTCTGTGTATGTCTGCCATACTGCTAAAAAATGGAATCACAAAGATTTAAATACACACCAAACTGAATCACACAGATTAAATGAAAGCAAAATATATTCCTAATTGTATATACCAGCTCTGAGAGTGCACTGCAGTGAGGAAAGGGTATATTCCCAATCACCACCCTAATGGGATCTCAACACATAAACAGTGGCAAAGTTCAAAATGTTCATTTTCAAACACTGCATCTGATCATTCAAGAACTTAAACACTTGAGAGTTTGAGCATGTGAATGTAACCCATATATCCATCTGTCTCTATCTATCTATCTATCTATCTATCTATCTATCTATCTATCTATCTATCTATGTGTTTTGTGTATGTGTATGTATCTATAATAATGTCCTTAGGCAATCAATTTATGACTATGCCATAGGCTTGTCACTTATAGTAAATATCATTTGGTACTATATTGCATTTCACTATAAACACTTCAATCCAATTGATTATCATTTCATAATATCCTTAAACCTAATCCTTAATTTATTAGGTATCATAATACAGTTATCTTTTATGACTATTAAACTGTTTTGTTCCTTATGGTATATTTCCTTTATACTGTGTTGCACTACACTAGGACATGTCAGATTCAAAATTTGTTGTTAAACCTTCCTTGTCTGTAGGTTTGTCCATTGTCCTAAAAGTATGGGCCAGATCCCAAAAGAGTTGCTCTCAGTGCAAGCCTTTGTTGATTCTGAAAGACTTCGGTGTAAGACCTATCTGTAAAGAGGCTTACTACAAGGACCAGATTCCAAAATATCTGCCTTCAGTCTGCCGGTCGCTTACTCTGAGAGCAAGTCTTTTGGAACTAGGACTTATACAACAAATTGCTGATATTAGTTTTCTTTTGTCAGTATGGCACATCATTGTTTTCATTTCTGCACATTGCTGTATGATCCCATGATATATCATGGTCATGATATAGCATATATTTTATATGATTTTTTTCTTTTAACATTCTCCTCTTGTTTTTACTTCATTTTCTTGCTCTCTTTGTTTTCCTCTTCTCTTTCTGTATATTACATTTATATGTAATCAGTATATTGGGGCATATAATAAAGTGTCAGTGTGTACGGAATGACTGAGTATTTACACATAGTCAGATGTATATTCATATATACTATAATATTAACGTATCTTACCTTTGGGTTTTTCACTCTTCTTTGCTTCTGACAACTCTAGCAATCTGGACGAGAAATCACTACAAAATGTTGCTTACTTGGAAGCCATGGACTTTCTGGAGTAAGGCAGACTTTTAAATAATTAACCTGAAGGAGGATTTTATAGATAAGATATCCACACTTCAAAGTATTTAAAAACAGTAGAAGACCCAGAAAACTCCTGCAGACTTCAGTAATATAACAAAAACATCATATTGAAAAGACTGCTGGAATGCACAGAAAAGGCTTGGCTGTAAAAAGTCTTATCATCAAATTATGCTGGTATAACATTTCAAAGTAAAGGTCTATTACAAAATGACAAATTTAGTTATAGTTAAAATATCTTCAAAGAAGCCTTGTAAAAGTCTATAAATGTTTGAAAAATTCAGTGAATAGTGGTTATTTTTAAAATAAAACAAATAACTGGGCTTTCAAACTGAAAGCTCTGAAAATGTTTATTTTAAATATAAGCACCCCAGCTCCAGTACAACCATGTTTGCATGCACGAGGACACACACACACACACACACACACACACACACACAAACACACACGGATTCCTTCATAATTCCCCCTTCACTGGACTGAATCACAATCGCATTTTCAGATCAAATTTTCTGTAACTCTTTCAGCAAATTCAAATCAGATTTTCTGCAGCTTAATTACTTAATCCCTTCCCCCTTAAAGTTCTCTGCAGAATTTTATTTATTTATTTATTTATCTATTTTTTTCTTGTGTATCTTTGCAGGTACCCTCTACATCCATATTAAGGACAGCATTGGGTAGTTGCAAAGTATGAAAGTTCCTAGCAAACATATTCACCTCACTGCAAGTCTGTTATTTGAGAATTCCAGTGCTTTAACAGACGATCTCTGCCAGAAGATCCACTAGCTCTTGAATGGCAACTGAATCATCAAATGTTTCAACAGCTGGTAGACATTTGAGTCATTTTGTCTATGGATCTGTCTCATTTCAGAATGCTTAGTTCCCTATCTTTTCTGATGATGTTTTTAAATATGATTGAAGTCAATGTCTCCTGCATGGCATTCTTTCTGCCCTTCTATTTTAAAAGGTACTTTTGAAGACCATGTACGACAGGGATAAAATTATCTTTATGTGCCTTCTTTTCTCTTTCTCTCTCTCTCTCTCTCTCTCTCTCTGTCTGCCTCCTGGCTATCAGCCCCCCATGGGACTTGAGCTCATTCATTCTCCAGAGAGAAGAGGCTGTCCACTGACCAGAGCAAGAGATAAGATGGCGCTGCCATCCAAGCAGACATTAAAGTGGGTTGTGCCCAGCACCATGTCTTGTGAATCTAGCCTGCTTCTAGGATATGCAGTGTTCTTTTCTCAGTAGCCTGCGGGTTTGGCTTTACCATTCAGAACAGAGATGTTTATGTTTAAAAAAAGACCTTAACTGTCCACAGGCCAGAGAACTTCCAAACAGCCCCACATGTTGAAGCCATGTCATCCATGTTACAGAGCTCAGGGGCATTTCTGGTAAGTTCTAACCCCTCCTCTAGTCTCTGGAATGTTTTCACATCACATTAGGGATGTATAATACCTCCATCAGTGCATGCTGGCTTCAGTGCATGTTGTTCAGATGCTACCATTACCAGCTTATCAGAGACAAGCACACGTTCTATATCATTACTGCATGCTACACGTCCCCACTTCATTGGAGCATCAGATGACTGGGCCACTTCCCATGCCAAGGGTGGATGTGCTGACATTAGTCACTTACTCTCACTTTCCCATGCTACAGGACACAAACTGCTAATAGAGCCCATGTTGTCTGGATTTCAGCTGGGGCTTTGTTCTTCTGCAGCATTAGCTGGCTAGGGTTGTTGTAATTTTGATGTCTTTGTTCTGGCTGAAACAGCTGTGTGTTTTTCTTCTTTACCAGAGCTCCACTCAGCCTTGTTGATTTTCTTTTATGAATGATCACTCAGCAGCATCTGGCAATGCTTCATCCAGCATCCATCCATCTGTATACAATCTGTCTGACAGGAAGTTGATATTTTGATTTCTAATAATTCTCATATTTTTCTACAGAGTTACTAAAATATTGCAGAAAGAGAGCATCTGCTTGAAATTTGTATTTTTCCAAAAACAAAGAAATTCTCCTTTTGGTGTCAGGACAAGGGTCTTCTCCATTCCACATGGAACTGTGTTTTGTGCTAGATTATTCATCTCATATTTTTGGCCAATGGTAGCTTATTCCTCAGGTAAAGTTTACTGCTTTGATTTGCCTCCTTAACTTTGTCGGGATTTGCCCCTGTTCTATATTCCTGTTGTGATGCTGAAGAATTTTTCTCTCAGAAAAAAGCATTGTCAGTAGCTATTACCTCAACTGAAAGAGCATCAACGTTGAAAGCTCTAATGCTGTCTGAACTATGCACTTCATTCCATTGAGTAAAGATCTCCCTACAGTTTATTACTAAGGTGATGCTAGATATCGCTTTGAATAACAAGATGCAGTCACCTTTCTTCTGCCTTCCTTCTTAGAATTTAGGGTAGAGGATTTTGCATACTATGTTTCTTTAATGGCCATTATAAGTTTGCAGTTCTAAAACACGACTAAGAAAATCTAATCATCTCCTTGACTGTTTTATTCTGAAGCTACAGCATGTATCTGTTAGCAAACAATGCCAACTGGCTTTCATGTTGTATAGTATTCTAATACAGTGCTGCTTAAGGTAAATTTTAGGACAAATCAGAGCTCACTGTACTGCAACTGTTTCTGCTTCAATTGCTTCTTCAGAGGGCTTTGTGAGACCATGACTTGGTCTTTGGCTCATTTTTTCATTAGACATAATTTGAAGCTGAATGCTCAAAGTAAAGCTAAATCAGTTTACAGGTAAGTTAGCAGGAGCATCCTCCTCCCTCTTATGTTCACAACTTGGTATTATATCTGTGTTAAATGACTAGTGAAAAGAGAGAAACGAAAGAAGACTGCATTTCTGTATGGTCATCACTGCAGACGTTGATGGCTAATTGCCTTTCTTTTCTTGGTATTATCTCCCTTCCATGACTTTCATTCCTTCTTTTTTTCCATTTGGCCTTCTGCTGTCTGCCGATGCTCTCTTACTGGCAGAACGTGAATGCTTGAATTGGAGGTGTTGAAGTGACATACAGTCTTATGCATACTCTTAGATCGGGAGATTCAAAGAGTGGAAGCTGATAATTTTGTCTGCAGCTGGTCAGAGAAACTTAACTGTTGTCTATCCCATGGAAATATGTTAAGGTTTTTGCTAGTCTAGTTGCTTGACAATTCAGCTATGCACCTTTGCAAAGTCCAGGAAATAGGTAGCTCCCCAATGACTGATCAAGAGATTCTTAGGGGTAAATGAGCATAGTCACACTACTGAGCCGATACGACTCGAGAAGTTTTTCACTATGTGTCTGGTCCTACTTATTGTCAGTGTACCAGAATTTTTTAGCTTTGGACTGACAAAGTATATTCATTTGCATCTGTTCCCTATTTTTTTTTTTTGTTTTTGTGTCTGCAGCTATCTTGTAGCCACAATGTAAACATTCAGATAATACACTCATCAGTAGAATGGATAACACATATAATGAGTACTGAAAAGACAGAAAGTGGCCTAGTCATCTACTGTTAAGATGCTTACCTCTCAAGCTGTACTTCCACGAGAAGGCAGTAATGCTGAAACCAGTATGCTGATGTATTTTTCCAAATTTGGGTTTAGTTTATTTTTTACATACAAATGCATTTGGATTAATATGCTAAGATACTGAGATATTAAAGAAGGACTGTCAATTATACTGTGTGCTGGCCCTTTTGTTTTGAATGACTTCCAGAAATAACCAGGCTTTCACTTCAATGTGGGACCCAATCTCATCCTAAGGACCCTACACCCATATATCTTTAGTAAATTACTTCATTTTAACTTGACTTTGCCAAGGTCACTGGTGCTGCAGGACTGGAAAATCCTTCTTGCCACACACCCCAGTAGTCAGTCCCTTAGCAGAGATCTCTGACACCTGGACCACTACTTCAGCCTGGGTAGCCTGGTGAGCACCTTAACCCAACTCCAGCAAGCCAATTTGAAATATAGAAATGTGTATAAAAAGACTGGCATTCTATTGAGTTTCTGCTCATGAAATTAAAACAGTGAGCAGCAAATTAATTAAGTAAGAGAGGCAAGGTGGCAGATAAATGAAAGAAGATAAGTAACTAGGAAAAGTGGTTAGTCAGTATTAGTTTGTGAGTGAAAAATAGTGTTTAAAAGGTAATAGGCTTGTAGGAATGTGTTTAGTTTTAAATATAGAAGTTTGGTGACATAATTGGCTTGCTGCTCAACAGTATGAAGAAATAATGAGTTTTGTGATACATTCATACATACTTATGAGGCATATCTAACTCCTATAGCTACACTGTGAACAGGCACTGCCATCCAGAGAGTTTATTAGGCACGTAAGGAATGGAAGTAGATTAGCAGGCCTTCTTCAGTATCACGCAAACAGTGAATGCACTCCTCATAATTATTTAGATTCACAAATCTGCCAACTGCATGTCTTTGTGATGTGGAAGAGAGTATAATACCTGGAGAAAACCCACACAAACATAGGGAGGACATGCATACTCAGCACACAAGTCACACCAGCTGAGAATCAAAGCAGATAAACTTTTGCTGTGAGGCCAAAGTGCTACTTACAGCACTGTGGTACCCTAAAGTTGTGATATATACCCCTTATTCATTCATTTATTTATTTATTTACTGGCTTACTATTGTTGCATAAATTAGTCCCATAAGGTCTATGGTTTAATTTAATGGGAGACCCAAGAAGATAATCTTACTGATTAGAGGTAGTACGGCAAAGATACTCCAGAAGTTCCCATACTCTTTTGTTAGGAGGCATGCTGTGCTTCTGCTAATACAGACAATTTCTAAAGCCACTGTTGGGGTTAAAAGAGCCATGATTATGCTTGGGGGAGGAAGGGAAGAACAAGCCAGCAGGTCTGTCTGATATTTTGTTGGCCTAACAGAAGCCTTCAGAGTCGGATGAGTTGGATAGACCTGCAGGGACAGTGCAGGACTCCAATGAAGAAATTGTTTTACTGAATCAGAAGTCATCTACAGTAAATGATACAAGTCCTGCTGAAGCTGCTGTGATAATGAAAGTGAGACCTAACCAGGAAGAGTTATGAATGAAGCAAGAGAAGTGAGTAAACATGGCGGTTATACTGTAGTACTGAAGCAGAGTATGCAGGAGGCTCAGATTTTTACAAAAGAAGAATGGGATCTGGTTCAGGCATAGAGACTCATGACAGACACAAATTCTGGGAAACTATAATCAAACCTTGGAGACTTGCATCTAGCTGATACCAGCTCTAAAGGGAGGTACTGTGAGTGAAGAGAACAGGAAAGGAATTCATAGGAAAAGGGCTAACACAAGATAAAGGAGAGAAGAAAAGAGAGGGGGCTAGCCACTATGAAATGGTTGGGTGTTGAGGTTAATCTGGACAGCATTAAAATAAATAAAAGAGGGGAGGAATTTGTATATGGCTGCAGATTGCCTATTTTTGGGACAAAGGTACAGAGAGTTCATAGAGATGCTATTGATTAGGGATTGTATTTAGCCTTTGAGGGAGACAGAGTGCTCAAGTGTACGTGTGGTTATAAAGAAAGGAAACATTTTCAAAGTAGTTGATGAATGATGATGAACTAGCAAGGCCTTTCATGTCAGATTTAATACAGGAATGGACAAGTTAACTAAAAATTGTAAACCTCTGTGTTTAGAAATTCATATAAAGCACGAAACCTATATCAAGAATTTAGTTCTTTTTTTATTTGGTATGGAGTAGTAATGGAAAACTTTAATCATGGTGCAATGTTTAGAAGCAAAAAAACAGACAAAGGAGGTGTACTCCATTAAGGAGATGCTAGATTAAGCAAATACAAAGTTTATGAGCTTGTTAGGAACTACATAGAAGGTAACAGACTTGTAGACAAATTCACTGGATTTGGGAATGAGTATACATAATCAGTGCTCAGAGTAAAAATGTAATAAATGAGCTGTTGGACTACAAAGTTTTATGTGCGGGGTGGAAGAAAAGGGTTGTTTGATGATTGGTAGAGGTGTCTGTAAGTTACAATTTGAATAAATACAAGGTTGAGTTTAAGACCTGCTGTAAGTGGGACACAAACTCTAAATTGTCTCAAGGTGTAAATGTGCGCTTTATGTGATACAGAAGAGATACCTAGCAACCTACTTCCATTTTCCCATTTGCCTTGTACACTCTGTGGTTAGTACTGGCTGTTTGTAGAGTCACTCTAAGAGTTGATTGTGAGACTGTGACTTAAGAGAGACATAGTTTAAGAGAGAACAGTGTTCTTGTGGAAAAATGGTTTAGCTTTACAGAAAATGTGTAGTTCTTGGTCTGACTGATGGCTGATTTGACTGATGAATACATTTGAAGGAAAAGATAAGGAGTACAAAGACAGCTTTAAGTGGTGGGGTGAAAAGTAGAAAATTTTACAAGTAAAAAATAAAAGTTTACTTTTTAATAAAAAAACAAAAACAAGGAGGACATATACAGACATGATAAATGTATTTAGAGAGACTGAAGATAATCTGAACACCTACTAGATTAGAGGGAAGAGCAATGCTTTCCCAATTTTGAATGGAATTAAGGAAAGAAAGTGACTGTGAAGCCACTGTAGACAGATAATTCGAGAATAAGTTTGAAGGTGAGGATATGAAGGAAAGTTTGGGGATGAAGTGAAAGAGGAGTGTGAAAGGGTAGTAGGTGGAGACGCCGTTGAAAGAGGTTAATTTAGGCAGTACATTGGGCACTGACATAATTTAGTATTAGTATTTTCTCATATTAGAAAGTGATTACACATTTTGTCTGAAATTTTAGATGAATGGTTAAATAACAGGTGGGGACAATGTGCTTTTGTATGAGATGTAGTACAGCTGGTTTCTGAGGAAAAAGGAGAAGTGGAGGAATTAGACAAGTAAGTACAGACCATCGGTTATCTTAAATTCTTATTATAAGATTTTGGCAAAGTTAGTACAAAAGACATTAAAAAGCTGGTTGTAAGAGGATGGCAGAAGAAGAGATAGAAGGTAATGGAAATGATAAGGATAGTAAAGTTTCTTAGTAACATGAAAGACTTTACATACAGTAAAGGGCTAAGTAAAGAAGGATACCGAAAGGCAATAACTTTAGATAAATCTTTTGGAAGTGTAGACCATGTGGGGATATTTACATGTTTAAGAGCAGAGCAGCTAGAACAGTGTGTGTGTGTATGTGTGTGTGTGTGTGTGTGTGTGTGTGTGTGTGTGTGTGTGTGTGTGTGTGTGTGTGTGTATATATATATATATATATATATATATATATATATATATATATATATATATATATATATATGGGTCTATTTTGATTCACTGAAAACCCATTTCACTGAATTTCAATTCACCCTCAAAAAAATCGCTGAAAGCTCAAATCACTGAAAACTCATTTCACTAAATCACATGTTACTGAATGTGAGTACTGCTGGGCAAATAAAACATATATGCCTTTTCCCCACTGCACTGCGATCCTGGAGTTAGTATATATATATTTATATATATATATATATATATGTATATATATATATATATATATATATATATATAT
Source organism: Protopterus annectens (assembly GCF_019279795.1). NCBI lineage: Eukaryota > Metazoa > Chordata > Ceratodontiformes > Protopteridae > Protopterus > Protopterus annectens. Next base: position 163,364,632 of record NC_056745.1, on the reverse strand, counting down.
ATATATATATATATGCACACACACACTCACACAGATATATATATATATATATATATATATATATATATATATATATAGTTGGGGGTGGCACAGCCCCCCACATTGGGGTGGGCATAGCTCCCCATCTACTTATCTTTTATATTGATGAATCTCATATATTTTTAGTACATATTTTTATTATATATTATTTTTTTTTTATTTTTTTGTACATGTAGTAAGGTTTTAAGCTTTCTTTGTATTTTTTAATTACTATCCCTCCTAAGAAGGGGTGAAAAATTCCCACTTTTTCTTTTCTTACTGACCTCATCAAAAATACTTTGAATTAAATCACATGCTTACCACAGAAAGGAAACATTTCAAACAATTTGCGTCCTTCGTTAACAAAGGTATCATCATCTGACACCAACTCCAACACCAACCTAGCCAGTTGGACATACTGCCCCTTCACTTTACCCTTTTTCTGGCAACTTGAGTAGTGAAGGAGGCTATTGGAATACATAGGTTTCTGATAAATATTACTAACCAATCTCCTCACATTTGAATCTTTACTAATTTCCGCATCTAAATAGTTGATTTCAATTGAACTAACAGAATAACTAAATCTTCAAAAAGATGTGGAATTATTTAGGTACTCAATAAATGGGTCAATCTCCTGCTCTGAGCCCTTACTTAAAATAAAAATATCATCCAAAAAACAGAGATAAAGTGTCCAGGGTGGGGTATTAAATAACCTAAACAAAATGTTTTTTTCTCACTGCAACATGATAATATTACCAAAGGTGGGGGTACAAGAGGCCCCCATCGCCACCCGCTTCTTTTGTAGAAAATATTGCCCATTCAAGTACACAAAGTTGTTCTCTAATATGGACTCCATAAAAGTATACAAGGTTTCAATTTCACAATAACCCAAATCAGTAGACTCAAACATGACGTCATAAAACCACTCCAGATCAATCTTGTGTGGAATAACTTTGAACAAATTATTTACATATATAGTCAAAAAATCATGTTGTCAGTATATTCCACTTGCTTTAATTTCCCCCATAAATCCCATGAATCTACACACAGATGTTTTAATGTCTTTAAATATGATTTTAACCTGATGTCAATGAATTTAGCCATGGGATAGGTTTTAGACTTGCTCACACTAACAACAGGCCTCATAGGTGGATTTCTCACACTGTTATGGATCTTCAGAATTCACACACACACACACACACACACACACACACACACACACACACACACACACACACACACACACACACCTGTATCAAAACTAGGTGGGCTCAGTCACACTAACACCAAGCAATATCTTTATGACTTGTTTTACAAAACTCACTTAAGACATTTGGTAGCCATTCTGTAAACATTGTGTCACTTTATTTCCCTCAGTGGCAAGATTGCCTTAATTATTTATGCTCATAACCACCTCTCCTAATCTGTGCTGTTTCTATCCTGTTTTATGCACCTTTGCCAGCAAATTACTAGAGTTGATTATGCTGGTACATAATACAAGGCTAGTATTCAGCTTTCTTCCATTTCTGTACCTACTAAATATGGGACGTTGCTGAGATTATATGTCTTTTTATGACAGATAAAGTATTGTTGCTAGGAGATGGACTCCTTGTAAGGTCACCTACATGGCTCAATGTGATAGGAATGCAGAATAAGAAAAGGCTGACTGTATTAAAAACAGCCTGATACCTCACTGACTTTGCAAAACTATGAATCTCTTCCATTTAAACACACACACAACACACACACTTTTAACAGAAGGCATCTCACTGGTTTGCTATGTGCAACATTTCTTCCTTGCATCCTTTAGGATCTAGAAATCAAATAATCAAGAGTCAGACATTTAGACCTAAGGATCTAAAATCCTGGAGCATAATGTTCTCTTCTGAGATTCAACAGAATACTCCTCTTGTAGAGGAGGGTATTGTTTGTCTTACTGTCTGTCTTTTGCTCAAAGAAGCCAACAGTGCTGCTAGTGCAGTGTCTGGGCACAGGTGCTATGCATGGGTGCACAGTGCCCTTTGTATGCAGCAGTATCCCCTGTCAGTGGGCAGCAAACCAAAAAAGCACAACAAATATATCTTCTTTCAACTTCCATCACATTCACTACACAAAATAAATTATTTTTAGGAAATGTATACCATGACATAAATGATGTATGTGTGGCTGTACCAATGCTGATTCACTTATGCAGTTCCTTCAGCTATTAATTACACTGACGTTGTGTTATTACTTCACTGAATTGTACCACCTCAGTGAAATAATGCTGTATTATATTTCATCTTTTATCCCAGAAAAGACTTGTAAAAAGTAGTTACTTTTTGTACGAACATGTCTGAAATTCCTTTCAGAATTATACATATCTTCCCAGCTTTTTTTCCATATTTGATACATTGTAATCAAAGTTCAGGCTCTCCTTAATAAACATACCCAAAATCTCATTCTGTTGACTGTTTCTGAGCTTCTTTAGTAACAGTGTATTTGTATCCCAGTAATTGTTTGACAACTGAAACCACAACACATCAGATAATATTGAAATCTGGATTGTGGATCATAACTTGTATATGTCTACAGGGTATGTCTGACACATAATTGCACCTGAATTTGATGCACAAATACACACTGCTTTCTAGTCGTAAATGCATTTAGTTAACTAAATATTTGTGCTAGACTTTATTCAAGTAGTAAATATATTGACTAGAAGAGGTCCAAGGACTGACCCTTGAAGTACACAGAATGTGATACCTGAGTCTTTTACTATTATGAAGCAGAAAAAAGCACCAAAAGGTAAACTGTTGAAACAAAAAACATTGTAACAGGCTCCAAACCTTTTGTATATTCCAGGATATATGAAATAGCTGTTGATATTTCAACAGTTATTTCATATATCCTGGACTATACAAAAGGTTTGGAGCCTGCTACGGTGGTTTTTCTTTTAATATTATACATGATTGTTTTCATTGTTTGGGTCTGAGATTCCTGAAGAAACAACAGGGCATAGTGCAGTGCTAATGGTTCACAAGCAGTAAAAGTAGATACTATGGCAGCAGATATTGTGATACAGGGGTGAACCCTGCTGGCTCACAAATCCTGATTCTGAAATGCAGTTCTTTGCAGGGGTATGTTCTGTAAGGAGTTTGTGAGTCCTTCGTGCAGCTGCATGGCTTTTAGCTGGGTGCTCTTGTTTTCTTCTACATCCCAAAGACAGCTGGTGAGGTGAACTGGTGGCTTCCAAACTGCTCGGAGGTGGTGTGTCTGTGAGCTTGTGTGTGTGTGTGTGTGTGTGTGTGTGTGTGCGTGTGTGTGTGTGTGTGTGTGTGTACACATGAATGAGTGTATCTTGGACTGGTGCCCTGTCCAGGACTCATTTGCAGGTTCTCTGCTGTATGACTGTTGGTTACTAGCACAGGTTGCGATTTCACTGTGACTATAAATGAGATACCGTGTGTAAGAAAAAATGTTTGAGTGAATGAACGGCACCTATTATAATGATATACCACCATGAAACTAGACACCATTAAATGTGATATACAACAAGTGAACCAAAGGTGGCAGTAAAGACCAGTTATAAATCATGGACCAACATGCCACCATGAAAGAAGTCATAAACCACAGCACAGCTGAGTATTGCAGATCACTACAAAAATGTAAAATGTGTATGTGCAACAGTAAAAACAAACAGAAAAACAATGCCTCAAGTAAAATACATGCAGGAAAATGACCATTGATGTAAACATGCAGGTAAAAGGAGCAAGCATGTGCAGCCCAGCAAAGCAGGATGCTAGCATATAGTATGTTATAGGCAAAGCCTGACAAAAATAGCATGCCAACAGGTTATGGATGGCGTGTGGTATGTTTTAACATGTAACATGGACAGTGCACCATGCAGGGGCAGTTACCAGTGGTGGGTTAAGAGCTGGAAAGCGATAGATAAGCAAGAAAGATATGGAATGGTACTAGGGACCTGAGGTCATACACAACAGAAGCAGCAGCACTTGGCATGCATGGCCCCTCTACATACACACACACACACACACACACACACACACACACACACACACACACACACACACAAAAAAACTACAATTATACAACGGCAGCAGGCACATGTTTCAAACACAGCAGTTCGGGCAAGTGATACCACAGAATATTATGTACAGAAGGATTACTATATTCAGCAAGGGCAAAGTGAATGTTACATATGTTGCTTAAGCAGGGACTGCACAAAGCAGTATAAGTTGCTTAGAGAGGCAATGCACACAGTAGTATAATGAACACTGCAGTATAGGTTGCTTAAGCAGGCAATGCATACAGAAGTCGAAATTGTTTAAACAGACACTGCACATAACAGTATATGCTGCTGAGACAGGCACTGCATGCAGCAGTTTAAGTTGCTTAAGCAGGCACTGCACACAGCAGTATAAGTTGCTGAGACAGGTACTGCACGCAGCAGTATAAGTTGCATAGACAGGCCCTGCACAAGGCACTATAAAGCGCATAGTAGTATAAGTTGCTGAGGCAGGCACTGTACACAGCAGTATAAATTGCTGAGACAGGTACTGCACCCAGAAGTATAAGTTGCTAAGGCTGACACTGCACACAGCAGTATAAGTTGCTAAGGCAGGTACTGCAAACAGCAGTATAAGTTGCTTAAGCAGGCACTGCATACAGCAGTATAAATTGCACAGGCAGGCACTGGAACATTGCTAAATTAAGCAGCAATTCCTCTGTGTTACACAAATGGCACAGTGGTGTTCTATGCAGTATGCGAAGAAAGACTGCCTTCTATGCAGTATGTGAAGACGGACTGCCCATGTATAGCAGACACAGTAATTTGATATAACATGGCACCATCATGGCCAATACATGCCACACACAAAGCCGGTATGCCAGTGTGATAACATGACACAACAGCATAAGAGCACAGGGGCAAGGACATGTCATGTTGGTGCACAGACATGACAGCAACCCACAAAACTTACCCATCTCACCGTGTTATGTGTGATCTATGGGGAAATGCTGTTTCTGAGTTGCTGTCATCCCTCACATACATATACAGTGGAACTTATGTCAGTAGCAGCATGTTAACTGCAAAATTCATAAGTGTAACATACAATGCCACATTACAAGACTGTGCTGCACTGTATGTATAGGAGTACATACATACACACAGATGTAAATAGCAGCATGCCTGTCGACATGGGGTAATGTATGCATAAAGTAAAGGATTTCATGGACATCAACATGAGTACTGCATGTTTAATGTGGTAATGTGTGTCATGTTCCAGGTGCAACATAATGAAAAATGTCACATGACACCTGCATTGTACGGTCAGACGTGTATTATATAAGCATAGCAGCAATATGTGTTACATGCACGAGTATGCTTATACAGTAGAATTGTTTATATGACAAACACCATGTTGGCATCAGTACAAAAGTGGCTCACATAGACAATACTTATAGTCCTGAGAGACCACCCTAATGGGGCTGAACAGCACGAATGATCTCACAGGCTGTTTCCCTGAAGGAGTCACTCATGGCCTGTACCATGTCCTGAAAAAATTTCCCTATTAGGTCCCTCATCTGAGTCCAAAAGATATCAGTCGTAACCTCCTGGATCTTGTTCCAAAAATGTTTTGTCTGTGGTGATGGTCAACGTCTGTTATGAGCAACAGCAGGGATGATGGAACATGCAGGTCCAGGTCTGTCCTCCTCCTCATCTGCCCCATCATCATCATCGTCTTCAGATTCCGCGTACTTGGGCAGTGGTCTCACATGTTCCTATCTCCATTGGCTGGTGGGAGAACAGCCATGGGTCCCATGCTCTGTCAAGGTGAAACACATAAAAAGAAAGTACGTAATATGCATCCAGCAACTGTATGATTACATAACATACCCATTGAGATACAATCTACAAGCATGAAACCTTCATAATGACACAGTACATTAAGATATGTCCATAGGCAACTCTACCACCATATGTGATGGAAGGCATGAATCCAGAGCATAATGTGGAAAACAGCTGGTCTTAACAGTCCACACATTCCTGTACAAAACATGGCTGTTACTAAAACACAAACTGATGTGCACATAAGTAATATTACAAACAGTATTTAGTATGTGATTATCATGATCCCTGCTTATGAGACATAAGATATATCACAATACATTACAGATGTCATTAAAAGCTACTTCACAGATGGTATGGCCTATAAGGAGTATTTATAATGTGTATAATAAAAACAAGTGAAGCTTGCAAGTGGCCAGTCATGCACATGACACATTCCCAATGTCCTGTTATCTATATGCACTGATGATATCAATAGAGGCCCATGTCTGGGGCACTATATGCATCATAGAATGTCAGCAGGTTACTCCAGTGCATGACATGGTATTCAATACACAACTTATCTGAGGAAATCCTGACATTACCTGACCAATTAGGAACCAACCATCATTATGAATGACAAACAAACATGTGAACAGCTAGGACACGTATATATCATGACATATCAAAACAAGCATGCCACACAGACATGTGTTTACATTCCAAAACAAGTGCTACATTGTAAGACTACAGTGAAACTGACAACATAACATTACATCTGTGGCCTGTAGGGGGTAACACTTGATATATGCCTCACTACATTGTCAAGCAGTCGGTCTGAGAGAATACCACTATTTCCATATTCCCTATGCTTGTGTGCCTCAGAAATTTATGTTGAGGTTTCAATATGTAAATCACTCTCAGCTATAATCCACGTATCTGTGCAAGTAATGAGTTATGTTAACAACCCCTAAATAACCTGTGTGTATTATGAGGAATAATCAGTGTCAAACATAAAATACACATACATGAGATGAGTAATGCAACAGAGACACTGGCTGACATGACAGCATCAAATATTTGGAATGCAATACAACACCCTAGAACAGGTGGACAGCCATAACCACAGTGACATCATGTGGCATATAAACCCTTAGGTGACGATGTACACATGTTACTGTCAATCAGCTAATGTATCACTGCACTTCATACATTTGTAGGGATTCCTATGTATGTACCTGCAAAATGCAAACAATGTAATGATGATCGGTGATTATGTAATAGGCAAACATAAATGAAGAACATGAGTGACTTTGTGCACAACAATTCCTGAGCACAGGATACAAGTGTGTTTTAAACAAAGCATCACCAGTCTTCTGGGTAGAAGCACTAACCATGATGAACTTTAGTAAATGCCAGACATAGTATGCCAAGAGCAATCCAAATGCTGAGACAGCAGACATTAATTCAGTATGAGAATAGGCAGGCAAGGCATAACAGAACAGTCAGTGTGCAACACCTGCTGTGCAAACATCAGTAACAATACAATTAAACTGTATGTAAAATATTCCAGGGAAAAGCACTATGACAGTTACACAGAACTATTTGTCAGCTACGTTGTGATATACAATCAAAACCATTACTCTCAGCAAACATGCCCTGCACCTAACTCAAATGTAAACATTTTAATTAAATATATACTGGTAAACATGGCTAACTCAAATGTAAACATTTTAATTAAATATATACTGGTAAACATGGGAAATTTATGGCTATGGCAGTTACCTTGCTGATGCACAATGCGTAGTCTTGTATTAATATTAACATGCAAAGAGTTGCAGGCCAAACCACTCCTCTAACAATGCTATGATCTATTCTAGGTAAAATAATGTAGAAATGACTAACGTAAACCTCTCTTCCTCCACTGATCCTTTAATCTGTGTATCCACCTGATGAGCAGTGCCCATTTTATGGTGTGATCTTCATCACCTGTAAAAGGTACAAAAAATGTATGAATGGTACAGATTGTGTAAGGTCAATATGTGATGATAGGCATGTATAACATAACACTGAAATACAGTGAGGAGCACATGTTCTCTGGCTTTGACATGGAATACTATTACAGATTCTGCCTATTCATTTATTTCTGCATAATTCTCAATACTTTACACAGTGGAAGAGTACTAAACACAAATTGGAGGACACGAGATTCATCCTCACAACTTTCAACTATGTTCACATTATAACCGTGACACCTACCTGCCTAGCTAATCCATCTTGGCTGTGATTGCAAGGAGTAACTGCAAAAACTCAAACAACTCAAAGGTTTGACTGTGCAGGCAAGGAGTAAAAACATGGATCAGGGCGTCCGCATTACCAAATGGGTAAATTACAGTCCAACATGCACTCTGTGCTGTGCATTTGTAAACAAAAACAAGCAAGTCTAACTGCAAGTCAGCATCCTGATCACAGCAATAGTACTCAACAGTAACATTTCACAGCTCAGAGTCTCAGACATTGCGAAAGAACTCGTGGTTGCAATTAACAGTTACACAGGACTTCATGTTCATCACCGGTATGTTGCACAACAAAATGTAAGCTAGGTAGGAGGGCAGGCAATGTTTAACTAGAATGTATTGTGATGGTACCAAGTCATACCTCCCAAATGTCCCTGATATTCAGGGATGCCCCTAATTGTGACTCAAAGTGAATTTCTGTCCCTCGTCCTCCCTCCTAGTTACACTAGGGGAAAGGTGATGAATTGCACTTAATAAATAATTACAATAAGCAGATGTATAAACTGCCTTAACTAATGGCATAATGTATATTATTTCACATTCCTATATTCTATCACTGTTATATATTAATAGTGCTAACAGAGAAGAGGGGTCCCCTGATTGACAGAGTATTTCTGAATTATTCCCCGATTATGTTAAGATGTATCCCTGACTTGTTGAGAGCTATGTTCCAAATGTACAGGTAAGGTATACCTCTATGGTCAAAGCTTTTCATGTACAGCTATAAAGACATAGCTAGTCTGTTGAAAGAAAATTGCCAGATAATAGAGATATCAGTAGTAATCCGACAAATAAATGTTATAGGTATACACATGTGCAAACTAGTTGTATACATGAACATGCAGTTATCTCTACAATCAGTTTCAAAATATTAACACAGACATATCAAAATGCAGTATAAGCTACCCCATAAGTGGATTTGACCCCATATGTATCTATGATAGATGTATGGTGTCCTCTTGCTTTATAGGTTGACCTAAGAGACAGCACAGTACCTTTCCCCATAGCAAATAACTGTTAGATGTGTCTGTATTCCTGCAAATAACAGAGGATTACGCCTCTTTCTGACACCTAAGCATTATAGGCTTTCTTGCTCCACATGCAATTGAGATGTATAACAGCCAGACTGCATTGTATTTTACAAAGTCTAACATCTGTAAGACATGCTAACCTGCAGTGTTCTTACATTCATGACCATGTGTACAACAAACATATATTTAACAATACTGTGCATTTTCTAAAGCAGAGAGGAATAATATAGGTCTGTAAGAGTCAGCACACACACACATGGAGAAGTATACTGTGCAATGATCTCAGAGTATTACAGATGACAGAGAAATGTGTAGTCATCCATGGCATAGGTGCTACAGGTTTCAGTGAAACAAGACTATACTGAATGTGTAAAAAGATGTATTGTGTAAGTTGCCAAACAAACACAGGTCTTACATCCAATAGCATGTACATAACAAACACTATTTAAGAAAAACCTACCATGGGAATTGAACCCACACATAGGGGAGGTGCAGTCAGTCTGCTTTATTGCTTAACCGTATGATCTGAGTGACAGAACAGCTAAGTAATGGCTCTGAAAGTAATATTTAGGACATATAGGTCACAGCTATATATGTGATGTCCATAGGAATGTGCAGCTAAAGTGGGTATTATGACACTTACTGAAGGCATCTGCAGGCTGTTTCTGCAGCTCTGTGCCCCTTCAGCAAAGATCCTCTGCATCCTTCTGATGTAGGTCATCATAGCACTGGAGAATCTGCACTCCAGTCTGGTGAACCCTGTCCGTCATCAGTGATCCCTCACAATCTGGATCCATATCTCAATCTTTGTGAGGTTCCTGGGCCATGCTCACATACATCCAGCATACACGATGATCATCTGAGTGATCTTCTTCTCACTCTAATTCAGCACCCAGACATGCTAAAGCCTCCTCGCAGTAGCCATCTTGTTGATGCAGGTCAGGAAAAAAAGCCTTCAGAAAACTGTTCCCTGAGGTCTCACTCAGTTCACAGGTATAACGATGGTATGATCAGCAGATGTATCAAAATCACATTTTAAAAGTGGCACTTGATATCAGATCATTGGAGGGGAACAGGCATATGCTACAGATGGTCCCATTTAATGACACCTACTGGGCAGTTGCACAAAGAACCTGCTCATTACGTTGAGCTATTGGTTAATGCACTGAATTTCTAGAACTTAAGTGGACATGAGCAAATAGGATTTCAAAACCATAAATGGTACAAAACCTCATTTATTATGTATGGTGCAAATGGTGCTAAAAAGCTGTGCTCACATAGCCAGTCATATTTTAAGGTATACCTGACTTGCAGGTAGCTTCAAAGGTAATGTGGCACCTGCTGGCATTGCTGTGGTGGCATATATTGCTCTAATTACAGATATGTTATTATTACTAATTATGCATCTATTTATACACATTGACAGTTTACTTCTTTGGCAAAATTGCCTGCAACACAGTACTTCTCACCTCACAGACTAGCAACCAAACTAGAAGCTGAAAAAAACAGTGAAAACTGTTTTTTGGAACACAGCAACAGAGACAAAATGTTTAGCTCTTTCATCCATCAGGACATCATCAGAACAATGAACCAGCCCATTCAATCAGTATAAATAGTAATTAAAACCATCACATGACTCTAAGCTCATTAATTAAACAAATACTAATAAAAACTGTGAATAACCCATTCTAAGATAAAAACGATTTAGATAAAAATGCTAAAAGTTCAAGTACAATCACATTAACATTCTAAACTTTTAGAAATAAAATAGGTGAAATGGAGCAAGTGTCATTAAGACCTGGCTCCACTAGGGAATTTAGCTTGAGCTGCCATTTCAATTCCCTCACAAGTAAATGTTCTTCCACAATTCTACCCCATCATCCCTCTTAAGCTGTTCTATGACAAAATACCTAAATTTGTGTCCAGGGTTTTTTTGGATATGTCTGAACAAAGCATCTGTGTCTTTTTCATTTTTAATATCTCTTTCATGTTCGTATATTCTTTCCCTTACTTGTCTAATAGTTTTGCCTATGTAATAGACAGAGCAATCCAAACAGCAGGCAGCATAAATAGCCCATTTGGTGTTACAATTATATTTCTCCTTAATGAGAACCTTAAACCCATTAAGAAAAAACTGACATCCTACTAGTATATGAGGACAAGTTGTGCAACATCCACACTTGGCCATACCTCGGGTCCCAGATGAAATGCAATCCCTACTATGTGTTCTCTCCAATAACTGTTTGAAACAAAGGTCCTTCCTATAAACCACAATTGGTTTATCACTTAATAATCTACACAATTGGGGGTTCGCAGATATCAGTAGCCAATTATTTCTCACCGTTTGTACAATTTCATGACTATCCAAAGAATAGGTACAAATAAAGGACCTATTGTACTTATTTCCATCTCGCACCTGAATTTCACTTGTGGTAGCATCAGAGCCCACACCTAAGTTCCCAGTGATACTATCTTGGAACTCCCCTATTATTATGATATAACAAAGGGAGGTAAAATCCACTTTTCCTCTTACTTGCCACTTCATCAAATGTAGGTTTTAAAAATTCCATGGGATACCCCTGCTTAGTAAACATTTCCAAAAGAATATGACATTCAGCCTCAAAAACCTCATCCTCAGAAATCATTCTGGCAAGCCTAACCAGTTGGCCTTTTACCACTGATTTCTTCTGGCAATGAGGATGGTGGCTTTCAAAATGTAAATAACTATTAGAAAAGGTGCTTTTATGAAAAATATTAGATACTAAACACTTCTTTCTCAAATCCTTAGTAATAGTCACGTCCAAATAAGAAATACTTGAATCACTATACCCATGAATAAATCTTAAAAATGACGTTGTGGAATTAGTGTATTGGAAAAAGCTGTTAAGTCTTTCTTCACTATCTTTCCAGTCAATGAAAATATCGTTCAGAAAGCAGGTGTAAAAGGCAAACCCAGAGCAAAAAGGGGAATTAAACACAAAATGTTTTTCCCAAAAGCTCATAACTAGATTTGCAAAACTGGGGGCACACACTGCTCCCATTGCTACACACTTGACTTGTCTAAACAGTTGTCCCTCAAAGAACATAAAATTGTTTAACAAGACTATATCCATGAGGGTACTGATAGTGTTAATACAATCTTGGGACAAAATACCTATCTCTGCCAAAATATCCTCGAACCATCTAAGCCCAGTGTCATGTGGGATGACAGAGTATAGGTCACAAACATCAATAGTAACCAAAATATAATCAGCCTGAAAAGGTACATTCCCTATTTTCTTAAAAAAAATCCAGGAGTCTTTGCAAATCTGGGAAATAGACTCCACAGAAGCTTTTAACCAATGGTCTATAAACTTGGAAAAGTAGTAAGTCTTACACCTATTACCATCCACAATAGGTCTGGGGGGGGGGGGGGGTTGTATATCCTTATGGATTTTAGGAATCCCGAATATACCTGCTCTCACAGGCCATTTGTTATGCAAAAAATCATACTCATCTAAATCAATCTGCCGTGGAAACAACATGTCTAATAGCTGAACATCAGTTCTAGCATAGGCCACGTTAAGTTCATTTCTAGAGATTTCTTGATAAGTATCAGTTAACAATAATGCATTCATCCTATTGTTATCATCAATTAGGTCCATGATAACCACCCCTCCCCCTTGTCAGGTTTCATGATACGCAAATATTTGTCATACATAAATTCAGACAACTGTTTTTCAGTTTCACTCAAGTTGACAAAATTATTCCCTGTTTTTTGGATAATGTTCCTAAATTCATTAATAAACACTTGTTCATACGTCAACAGAACCCCATGCAGGGGGGGACTGAATTTGATAGATCTTTTTAAAACATTACTTGAACAAACATTATTCACATTAGTACCATTTGCATTAAAAAACACAGCCATATTAAGCATGCGAACATAAAGTTTCAAGTCAATTAAAGTCTGATCAATTTTAGCCCTGCTGGAAGGAATAAATCCAAACCCCTTTGCCAGTAAAATTACTATTTATACTGATTGAATGGGCTGGTTCATTGTTCTGATGATGTCCTGATGGATGAATTGTATACAATTGCATTGTATTACTAATTCATTAACTTGCCACTGAAGTTACTTTTTAGTATTTAGCTCTATTTCTCCCTGTAAAATCACTGAATTGCACCTTAGGCACAGCCTAAATAATGTTCTAGAAACACTCCTAGGGGAATTTTTCTCAGAATCCTTATAATTACTTCTATAGTTATTAAATGTACCATACATGCTTATATATAGTTAGCGCTGTACTTGTGGGGCTGCTGTAAACGCCACCACTGTCTTATACTGTTAAATACATTTTGCACATAGTTTGAATTTGCTAATATTCTAACTGAAATTCTCTCTGTTAAGTCAAGTTACTTTCAAAGAAAAAGCTTTTGCAGCTCTTTCCATCCTAGCTACCTGTATGTATTTTGTAGAGTTCTTAGAGTCATAGTTGTACCTGTTGTTTACTGTACTCTTTAGGTGCTTCAAAACAAATTTTTTTATGTTGTTGTGACAATTACATGCAACTATGTCTGGACTCTTTCTTTGCTTTCCAATTCTAGTATTGTCTGCCTCACTACCTTTTTCTCTCTTCCTAATGTTACCAGCCTTGTGAACCAGTAAATCCCAGTACTTTAACACTAGAAATCACCCTCCTGGACACCTCTGAAAATTAGTCCGAACTAGGAATTTACCCACAAGCTTCCTGAGAGACCTTTCTTAAGACAGTGAAAGTATGTGCTGATACAGCTACCAGAACTTGTACTAATATTTAATGTTGAAAGACTCTGCTATTATTATTTATTTTTTATTTTTATTTAAATTTGTTGACCGGGAGTGTCCGACTGGACGTAGGTCCATTTTCAGCGGAGGCCCAGGGAGAAAAGCTCCACAGTAACATAAACAGACAGTAGTTACATTGGATTACATAGTGATTAACAATTTAACATAGCAATTACTTACAACATATTTACAGATGAAGAACATAGTACATCAGTAGACCACTAGAATCTTTATCTGTGAAGTACATAACAGACATTAACAAATGTTACAATGAGAAGTTCCTGATGTATAATAAGTACTAGGCTTATGAGCATCTAAGCTTGCTATAATCAAGGTAGTTAGTGGAGTGGAAAGAAAGGTAGTGGTTGGATGGGATGGATGATATTAGAGTGGGAGTTGCAAGAGCATAGCCAGCATGTTTTTAGGTGCGCTTTTAGTAAAGTTTTGAAGTGGGTGCATGATGGTACGGAGGTAATTGTGGGTGGGAGTGAGTTCCATAATTTGGCTATGGCGCAAGAGAATAGTGCTTCACCAGCAGAGTTATTGGCTTTAGTGATCTGCAAGTGATTTTTGTTGCTGGATCTTAGTGGTCTGGTGGTGTGATAGGGTTGGAGTAGATTCTGGAGGGATGGGACATTTAGTGGATGATTTACTAGTTTGTGGGCGAGTGAGAGTTGATACCACTGAAGGAGGTGAGGGAGTTCAAGCCATCCCAGTTCAGCAAGTGAGAGACAGTGGTGACTATGGTAGGATGCCCCTGTGGCAAATTTGGCGATTTTGTTGTAGCAGGTCTCTAGCTTGTTTAGATCACATTGACTTAGGTTGGTTTATATTGGAGAGGCATAAAGTAAGACTCTAGCAGGTCTCTAGCTTGTTTAGATCACATTGCCTTAGGTTGGTATATATTGGAGAGGCATAAAGTAGCATAAGACTCTGCTAGGTTAGGCAAGCTTCCCACACAGGTTAGCCAGCAGCCAACAACCCCCCCCCCCCATTTATAATTTTTTTCTTTTCTTTCTAGCTAACCCATATATCCAGCCTAATCTCTCTCTCTTTTTAATAAGAGCCTAACTCCCTATCTCCCGTAGCCTGATACCATTGTATGTGAACAGTTCACTGCAATTAAGTGACTGGCCACTAGGTGGCGTCTTACCATAAGCTTTAAGCATATCAATTCCTCACCTACTTTCTTTACTATACCTCGCCAACCCTGTTTTCAGCTTTTACTCTTCACTGACTTACTCTTTCACCTTTCTCTTCCTTGTTCTAGGGTACCTTTAACCTTATTCTACCTCTCTGACATCCGTACTTTCCTCTTACTAGCCTCTTAACTTACTTCTACATTCTCTCACTTTCAGACCTACCTGCAGAATTCTCCCACTTTACAGATTGTCATCCTCAATAGTCCACTCTCTTGTCTCTACCCGCTCCATTCGCCCTTCGGGCTCACTCTGCTCCCCTACCCTGCCCCCAATTCCCACCCTGCCCCCAGTGGTCCTACATTTATTCCTCTATAGACACACCCCCTGTACACCTACTCCAATCACACTAATCTCATCTTTACCACACCCAGCCTCAATCTCTTAAACACACCTCCTGATACTTTATCTCTCATCCCCTTTGGTAACATAACCACCTACTGGCACACATCCTAATCTACCTATAAAACCTATCTCAACTTTAAATTCCCACCTCACCATCTATATTAAGTTCTTCTCAATCATGCCATACCAATCACAACTATTAATATTGGTCTCACTCCTACCTGCTCTAACCACAACCTACCTCTTAACCTCCTATGAACAACCCCTCTACTCTACCCTCCTCTTCCCTTCCAAGCACACTTTAACACCAACACAAGCCATATCTCCAAACTTTTTAAATTTCACTTGCAAATCCAGCTACTTACTAGCTAAATATCATCGACTAGTTCACATCAAATATAGCAACCTAAAACCTAAACAATTGTTCGACTACTATTGTAAGCCTCTCCAACCTAAACACTTTACATTCCTCCAGTCCTTAATAGATGGGGACATTCATCCTAACCCTGGCCCAAACTCTACCCATACCACTACAAACTGTAGCCCCCAACCACCGACCAAACCTTCCAATGCACTCTCTATTGCTCATCTTAATATACGCAGTATCTGCAATAAAATAGCTCAAGTTCGTGCCCTTCTAGATGTCCACCAGTTTGACATCCTCTGCTTATCAGAAACATGGCTAAAACCCACAATAAAAGACAATGAAATCACTCCCCCCCCCAGGATATAGCATCATTTGACTAGACTGCACAATCAAAAAAAGTGGAGGAGTAGCAATTCTCTTCAAATCAGAACTCCAAGTTAGCACTGTAAATCTCAACCTAGTAGACAATAATGCCGAAATTATTATCTCTAAATTCCAGTTTAACATACACAAAGCCATAAACATCATCTGCGCCTATCGTCCCCCAGGAAATAACAATAGTATACTCGAATACATCCTAAATTGGCTTTCTTCTAACCTCCCTCAAGAAACCATAGTACTAGGAGACTTTAATATAGATTGGAATTCATGTAGTAGCACTAACCCCACCACCCTTATTAACCTTTATGGTTTCTCGCAAGCTATAAACTCCCCAACCAGAATAAATAGACTTAACAATAAAGAAAGTACCTTGGATTGGATACTCACTAATAGTCCTCATCAAACTTATACTACAGAAACCCTTCCAGATGACCTAAGTGACCATTCGCTAATATATATTATCAGACATAAAATCAGCCTAACTATCCCTAACACTATCAGAACAGTGCGCTCCAAAAAACACTTTAACCCCGAGCTGTTCCAAACAGAACTTAAACAATGCAACTGGACACCTTTAAAATCTCTCCTTATAAATAAAGCAGTTGAATACTTTAATTCCACTTTCTTAACGATAGACCACCATGCCCCAACACGCTCTATTAGAAATATAACTAAACCAGCCCCTTGGCTCTCAAATAATACTAGGCAACTAATCCTTTGCAGAAACAAATCCTGGGCAAAATGGCGTACTACTAAGAATCCTACAGATCACCAAACCTTTAGGCAACAGAAATAATACAAAAAAAGCCATCCTACTAGACAAAAAGGACTACTATCTCCAACTACAACAATTCTCCCTCAAGGAACCACAAACATTTTGGACTAGTATTAACAAACTTCTATACCCAGGCAAAACCATCACCCATAACCCTCTAGGCTCTAACCCTAAAAATCCAATACAAACAGCCAATGCCTTCAATTCTTTCTTCACTGACACTATCCAAACTTTTGAAAATCATCTATCCTGATACCTCTAATCTGCCTACTCCCACTACCATCCCACCCCCATTATTCCATTTAGAACCAGTACCTACAAGCTACATCTGCTCCCTACTCCAAAAGCTAAAACCTACCACCCCCTCAGCTGACAAACTCCCAGCAGAATTCCTGCAAAAAGGAGCTAAATCTATTGCTTATCCCATATCCATACTGATAAATAGAACCATAAAGGAAGGTACTATCCCATCTATCTGGAAAATTTCTCATATCATCCCACTACATAAAGGTGGGAACTCCAATGACTTTTCCAACTTTCATCCCATAGCTCTACTCTCCCCACTTGCAAAAATAATGGAGAAGTGCATTCACAAACAACTACTTAACCACCTTCTCCATCACAACCTACTAGCTAATTGTCAACATGGTTTCCGACCTTTCCACCGTACCACCACTGCCCTGCTATCCTTCACAAAATGCATCAACAACAACTGCAACAAAAATATTCTTTCCTCTGTAGTCTTTGTTGATTTATCTAAAGCTTTTGACATGGTTAATCACCAACTCCTTCTACACATACTGAAGTCCCTTTCACTTGACCCTCTATCTATGAATTGGTTCACATCTTACCTTGAAAACAGACAACAGGCTGTACTCTGGCAAAATAAAATATCGAATCACCTTCCTATCTCACTAGGTGTTCCACAGGGCTCTATACTAGGCCCACTCCTGTTCTCCATTTATATCAATGACCTTCATTTAGCCATTCCACACTCCACCTGCATTCAATATGCAGACGACTCTACTATAATCTGTTCAGCATCTTCCCAGGCCGAACCTCAGTCTCTTACACAAAATGCTTTCAACACTGTAGAACAATGGTTCTCTAACCGCTGCCTCCTCCTCAACCCCGAAAAAACTAAACTATTACTCTTCACACCAACCCAAAAGTCCACCCCTTAACATATCACTCTCACATGCAATAATAGTACTTTTATTTCTCCTGACCCAGCCACCAAATGCTTAGGAATTACAATTGACAATAACCTAAACTTTAATACTCACATAAATACCACTATAAAATTAGTTAACAGAAAAATAGGATCCCTCTACAGAATCAAACCCTTTCTTACACCAGAAGCTAGGACCGCCATAGCATGAACTCACTTAATCTCAACCCTACTCTATGCTTCTCCCATATACACCAACCTCTCTAAAAACAACCTCAACAAACTAGCTATATCATATAATAATATTGCTAGATTTGCTACCGGCTCTCCTTTTAGAACTCATCACTGTCTGAATATAAAACAACTAGGCTGGTTAGAATTTCTTAACCAGCTTCAGTTTCACCAAATTACAATAGCCCATAAAACCCTGTATCAACCTAGCAACACTCCTGTACTCTCTAGCCTCATTTTACCATATAATAACCTCAAGAACCTACGCTCCTCAAACAAAATGTTGATTAATACTACCAAATCAAAAAAATCTCAGCAGGCGACTCCTTGTTCTCTAACTCTGTTGGAAAAGTATGGAATCAACTACCACCTGACCTTACATCTCAGACCTCACTCCCACTTATTAAAAGGAATCTAAAACTATTTCTCAATAACCACTGGTTATGCTCCTGTACCAACCCTGACTAACTTTTTTCCTTTACTCTTATTTTCAGTCTATATCCATTACAATCTTCCCTACAATACCTCTATATACTATGTTCTGCATACAAATCTATCTTTATAGGTATATTATTGTTATTGTTTACTTTGAGTAGTATAACTTTGTGCAACTATTGAAAAATAAATTTTTTTGATTTAATTAATTTTTTGTTATTTTTGTTATAATGTTTATGTAACAATGGTTGCTTCTTACTTTGTAAAGCTTATTAATTTTTTGTATATTTTCCTGGAGCTTTTCTCCCCAGGCCTCTACTGAAAATGGACATGTATCCAGTTAGACTAGCCTGGTCAACAAATGTAAAATAAAAAATAAATAAATAAAATGAAAGTGCTAAACATTTTGTTTCTGTTGCTGTGTTCCAGTAAACAGTTTTCACTGTTTTTTTTTGGCTTCTAGTTTGGTTACAAAATTGCCTGCAATACAAAATGCCTGTGACATACATGAGAGGTGAAGGACTGACCACTATACATACAGGTGGGTACATCTGCATCACTGCCAAGCAGGGATTCCACAGATGCTCCTGCACAGATAAATGGAAAGAGCCCCAGTGAACTGTACAAATAGATGGACTGACAATATATAAGTATGCAATTCTGGTGACCCTGTACATTCTGTGGTGTACTTACAGAAACCAATGTGTTTTGTGTGTATTCATACATTGTATGTTCACTGAATATGTTATGGACTTTCATTGATGCTTAGTAATACTTGCACTATAGCTCATGTCGGAATTAAAATATACCTGTGTTCATGTCTGATTACCTTGTGCAGTCTGTGGTATGCCAATGGATACTGAGGCTTTCCAAGGGTTTCTGTAACTTGTACAATCACGACTGCACAGATACCTTTCTTGTGAGAGTAATATAGTAGTGGTTGTTAGTGCGTTTCATACCATGTAGATAAATTGTGGATGGCATGCCTGTTCCCTGTTTATTGTGTTGATACGTAGCTGTTCATGTTTCTATGACTGCTTATTTCTACACGTTTTCTTTGTAGAATTGTGTTGCATACCATATGCTGACAGTAGCTTTCATTATTACAATGTGCCTCATTGAGTATGGTTATGTACAACAGCCATACAACATCATTGATTTACAGATAGCCTTTATGTTATGATGTGCATATCAATGTGTGAAGCCCATTCATATCATACTGAGTGTGTAGAACAATGGTTGCATGGTTGTCCTTTAATTGATGTGATCTCCACTGAAATGGATTCAAATCCCACATACGACCTCTACAGATGACACAAGTAATGATGTTGTTCCATGTGTTACATATTCACAAGTTTTCATATCACTTATGTTCTTTTATATGTAACAGTACTATAAATGAGGACTATTTTATATAGTTTTGCATTGCACATGTATGTAGAGCACGTCAATTGACATATACTTGCAACATTATCATATTCATATGTGGACTCCCATATAAATTATACCATGTGCATATCACTGTCTTCCAGATGACAAATTGAAGTAGAGGTGAAACTTTCTCTGTCCAAGAAAATGCCATCATCATTGATGCCCTGTGCCAGCATGGATGCAGTCTCCTTAGACGAGTGGGAAATACTGTGTGGAGGAATGAAGTGTAGACAGACCTGACCAACATGATAAATGCTGTGGGAGGTCACACTGGATCCCAGGAGGTCTGTTGGCAATGCTGCTTTGACATGATTCTTGATGCAGCCAACAGGATACACTGGTATGAGAGGTTGAAGAATGCCACCATTGGTGTCCCACCATTGACTCCTCCTGATGAGAAAAGTGTGTTCCCGGCATCCTGCATAGCACCAGTTGCAATCGCCATATATCCAGTCTAGGTATAGAAGCAGATGTTCTAGGACATACATGGATGTCAAACATTTTTAGAACATTGCTGCATATACACTACCTCATTATGTACTGTTGTTTCTTGTATATTTATATATTGTTATTTTTGTGTTCCAGTAGCAGAACTATGCCATGAATGTGGAAACACATATACTGATGATACCCAAATTAAGTGTAATGGTATGTTATCACACAAATGCAGTACATAAATAACACTTCCAGTAACATGTGTAAGGTTGTCTTTATTCATTTGCACAGGTCCAGCAACATATTCACAGCAACAGCATGTCTTCATATACTGTTACTCTGACCAATACCTCTTATTCTCTCTGCCACCTGTCATAACAGTGGTATATACTGACATGTTGATGCAGCCCTGCCATTGCAACCTGCAGATGTATCATGACAAGTCATGGGCCATGTAGGTGAACCCAAAGGCAGACCAGCTATGTTTTTCCACCATGTTTATAGGCTCCAGCACTGTGTAGCACACCTGTATTGTATAATATTCATCTTGCTGTTTCCCGTACTCAGGTGCATCTGGACAACATGTGCACTGTATGTCACATGAGTGTTCCATGTCCTGTTAGTGTGATCTACATGTCATCATGCGTCTCTGCCTGCATTCATGACTGTGTTGCATACCCACATGTTGTACTTTGTTTGTCTCTTCCTACTACAGGATCCATATTATGACAGATGAGAAACTCACCACACAGGGGGGATGTAACTGGTATAGCATTTCCTCTGTTTCATACATTTCACTTTTGATACAGCTATCAGTGCCTTTTATTAATACTGTGTCCTTCTACAGCTACATAGGACAACTGCCACCTACATGTCAGCTTTGACCAACAGGTATGTGTATATATAACCTACTGAGTATTATATCTCTGTTGGAATGGTACATGATGGTGAATATGTGCTTACTAATACTGTGAGGATGCCTTTGTTTCTGTTTCATAGTTGCATTTCAGCCCTCACCTCATCTGGTGGATTTCCACGAGGACATGTCAGGTGTGTCTTATTTTATTATTCTCATATATGTTGCATATGTAACATAAATTTCATCTCCCTGTTATATAGGTTCTGTGAGCCATACCCAGACATGACCTCCTCGTAACTCCTTAGTCTCACTAATATTGTAGTCATATAATTGTCCCATATGTCAGTTCCGGGCTGCACCATGTAATTATATCAGTGTATCTGACATGTGTTCTCTTTCTCTTCTTGTAGCACGTCCATAGCCTGTCTCCTCCAGTAGTCTGCCCCCAATCCTGAGGTGAAATATGATGTGCCTCACTGTGCTAGCATAGCTCATGGTACACAGGACATAGATTGGGTGATGCACTCTGGCCCAGATGGTGACAGCCATGTAGATCAGGCTGTAGCCTAAGAAATGGAGGGAAACATATCCAGCCATTCTGATGCTGTGCAGACATCAGATTTTGGACAGAATAATGCCTTTGTATTACTGTTCTATGTTAAGTCTATTGGTGATGTTAACTCTTCTCCACAACAAAGCAATACTGCCCAGTGCAGTTCACATGTGCATGTAGCTGATGTGCATGGACACATGTCACAGGGTGTCTGCCTAGTCCTACAGGTGAATGAACATTCCCAGTGACATCATGGATTTGACATTCATGCACTTGCCCATGCCACAGATCAAGTTGCACACCAGCTGTGTGTGTTTCATGAAGGTCAGGCACGTAAATACAGAGAGGTCATGGCAGCATTGGCTACACAGTATGGCAGAATGTCATCTGTGGCATACTCAATTGTAAGCCTGGTTATGGCAGTGTTACAGCAGTGCTGTAGTACTACTGGATATTACATACCCGGACTGTGTTTTACCACATGGGAAAGGCAGGCCCTCCTCTCATTAGAGACACACTTACCTAATGGACATCAGTGTCTGTACTACAATATGCATGCACATCTGGTATTGGCCAATCCATTGTGAGCCCAGCAGTCCTGACCAGACAGTCCACTCACAGTCATGTTCTTTCCCACAATGTGTCGCTATATTCTGGTGTCACTACATTACGCTCCTCAGTACAGCAACATAGGCAGAGTGCTTCCAGACATGGCAGGGGCAGCCAAGACCACAGTATGAGCTGCCAGCATAGGCACCCTAGACTGTGTTAGAGCAACACTGTCATTCTGATCCTGTGGTGATGATGAATGCTATGCAAACCACTGACAATTTCATCTGTATGTGGTTGTGGTGAAGTCTGATGCCATGGGATTCTGTTATTTTCACTGAACTAGATGATTACGTTCCCTTGGTGATAATTATTCCCCTTTTTACACTGACATATGTTAACAGTGATACCGACAACAGTAATGCAATATGTGATGACTTGTTTTCATATTTGCATCCTGGTTGGGGATGGAAAGGTGCGGTGGTATTGGTATTAACAAAATGTTTAGCAACAGCCTGGTTCACTAGAGCAATAACTGCTGGGTCTGATCTAGAATGAATGTATAAAAACTTGTAAGGCTGAGAAACTTTATACAATTTATCTGCTCACTTGGGGCAGTAGAGTGATCATCAGGTAAGTCACAGGCTCTGGCAAAAACATTGTAAAATGACAAAACAAGAGGAATTTGAGTAGGTTCTGGATAATCCAGTTGCAGTAAAACATAATACTTCTTCAGTGACAGTGGAATGTCAGTATGCACCCACGGAAACAACTGATTCATTCTAGAAATAGTTTCAGAGAAAAAAAATCCTTCAAAAGGACTGGCAGAAGCTACTTTCTCCTCAGAATCTGAATCAGAAATTTAAGGTGACAAAATAAAATCTGTCCCTTCACAATCATTTTGTTCAAAATCTTGAACCTCTTGAGAAAATGAAGAATCCCTTTTTCTTTTACCAGAAAGAGCTAAACTGAAAGGGCCATGGACCTGAAAAAAACCCTGAGTGAAAACCAATAAATCACTCCTCTCCAAAGAGACTGAAAGGAGAAGGTATATACAGATGCTTTTGATTCTTTTTGACAGGATTTTATAAAGAAACAAACCCACTTTTTCCAAGAAAAAACTCCCCAGGATAGGCATAGCAGTCTGGATAGGTATTCCCTACCCCTTCTCCCAGGACCAATTAGAGTGGATGTCTCTTGCCCACCAAAGGCACTCCAAAAGATGCAGAGGATATGTCTAACCGTAGTCCATGGTGGGTGCAGGGACTACACCAGATGGAACCAAGGAAGAAAATGAGTGCTATGAAGAATGAGAAATGGCCATAACAGAGTCAAAAATCCATGGGTAAGGCACTTAAATGGTTTACTGTGACGGCAAAAGTTGTTTATTAATTTTCTGCTTTTTTGTGGCTGCAAGAAGGAAGAACTGAGGAGCTAGTAGGTGATTCCATGCTTAAGCAGAAAAAAATGCTTGATTCCCATGGAAACCAGGAAACAGTACTTAGTAAAACAGGTAAATAGTAAAAAAAGTAACTTTTCCACCAAAAACACAGTGAAAATTACTTTAAACACTTACCCCAGCCCCAAAAGTAAAATAATACATTTTTTAACTCAGAAAATACATAGTTTTAAGTTAGTTTAAACAAGTTTTTCCTACAAAACTAAAAAGTGTAATGCTACTGTGTAAACATTACTTAACGTAATGTGCCAGTTAATATAAACACTTTTTCCCAGCATGAAACTAATCTTTTTACAAAAAAGTTCAGTTTCCATCATAAAAACTAAATGGAAAAGTATTTTTCCCAAATGGAATGTATCTGCACAGCAACAGAATATTCTAGCTGACATTTCCATCATTGAAAGCCTACAAGAGGAGTGCTCTTTGGTGGCACCCAGACTGCTCTTTTTAGTCAGTCAAGATGGCTAATGGTTTGGGCATGTGGAAAGTGCCCTTGAAGCTTTAGAAGCTGGTCAGCTGTTGTATCCTATGCAGGCTACAATCCATATTGCCAAGGATACTGCAGCAGTGATCATAATGATGAACACCATCCTTTCTAGGTGGTCCCAAATGCATTACTCTCTTGTGGAACTATTTGACTGGTAATACAGATGCTACTTAGGGGTTCATAGGTTTGCAGGCTGTAATGGCTGAAAGACATACCTTCATGGAGGTATAAACCAGCCCTAACATGTACAACTCAGACAAGTACTGTAGAATCAAGAACAGTGATGTTGAAGAAGGGGGGTTTGGTTCCTCATTTGGCACCACAAGGAAATCTCTTTCATGTTCCTAGTGCCTGGATTCCTAGCTTCCCTCATTATGTTCAGTGTATCCTATGTAAACTTATGCTTAAAGGGTAGCAGTATCAAATCATCCATGCTGCTAGACTGAGCATCCACAGATTTGAGGGTATTGGGTTCCCTTTGAACTGAGTCAAGAAGTAAACACACTGTGACATGATGAAGAATTTCTCTAGTAGGAGCATGAACCACAGCTGCCCGAATCCAAACAGTGCTATTAAGAGTACCTTTGGACCCTCCTGTTTTGCCTTCTGGAGTAGGAGGATTAGAAGGTAAACATACAGAAACAAGCCCCGCTACAGTAAGGGGAGGGCATCCATTGCTCAGGCTTCTTTGTGTGGTGCTCTGGAGCAGACCTGCTTAACCTGTCAGCTCTCTGCTGTTTAGAGAAGTTAAGAGGTCTATTTCAAGGGCATCTATCTGTGGATCATTTTAGATAAAAACACCTCTTTCCAGAATCCAATTATGGGAATCTGACTGCGTCCTGTTTAGAGTTCTGCTGGAATGGAATGTAGGAGGCCCTTTTATGTATATTCTATTTATTTATTCTTTGTTTACTGGATAAGTGAACTGGCTTTAGAACCTTTTTCAGTCATGTTCTGGGTCATTAAATGCATGCATGACTTTAAAGCTATCTCCCAAGCCATCATTGCCAGCCTGCCCAGGGGCTATGGATGACTTCCTCCTTGCTTTCTATGTACCACATCACAGTCGTGTTGTTTCTTATCAAATGTAAGACTCTTATCTTCCAAAAGGTCTTGAAAGCCCAGAGAGCCAGGATTTCAGCCAGTGCCTGTTTTCTACTGATCTGCCTTTTCATGTACATTAATCTCTCCTTTGTGGGCTCCCTTGGGTGTATCTGAGGCATATGTTTTCAGAGTCTGATTGGCTGTGGCCTATTTGAAGGGAACCCCAATGTTTCTCTGATCTTCATGCATCCATTTGATGAATACAACACGGATTTGAGATCCTCTATTCCTGGGAGTATGTCTGCATTTGTCTTGGTATGAATATCATCATAACCATAGATGTCATGTATTTCAGGCTGTGTAGGTCCTCTCTTGAAGTAAATGTGTTCTGAGAAGTCTGTTGAAAGTAGCTCAACAGAGATTTCACCTTGGTCTGAGGAAGGAAGGCTTTCTGGCTGGTTGAGTCCTGGAAGGTTCCCAGGAATATCACATGCTTGGATGATGTTCAGATTGACTTCTGGAAGTTTATAGAGTGAACCAATATTTGGAAACAATTTAAGGAGAACTGCAGTGCCCCCTCTACCTCTTCCAGGGACTGGGTGTGGCTCAGACAGTCATTCAATTATGTATAGAGATTAATGCCTTTGGTTCTGCAATTTGCAGTTGCCGGTGAGGCATTTTATAAAGACCCTGGGAGCAGAAGAGAATCCAAAAGACAAAGGGATAAACTGGTCAATTATTACCTGTCTAAACCTGAGAAAGCAACTGTGGTCCTTCTGAATAGTAACATACAGATAGGCATCCTGATGTATTTCAGGATGCAGTAGTAACATTACCATTCTATACGTAACGTTTCAGATAGGCATCCTGATGTATTTCAGGAAGCAGTTGAGGGAGGAATGCCTGTAGCATTACGATTCTAAATGTTGTAACGTTTATGCATTTCCTTAACAAGTCTACTATGGGTCCTCAGGGGCCTTCTTCTGCAGGCAACACGAACAGTTTTGAATAGTATCCTGTTCCTTGCTCCTCTTCTTGTACTGTTTCTGTAACTCATTGTAGTTCAAGCTAAATATGTTAGTTCCAAGACATCTGGGCAGTGTCAGTAACCTCCTCTGTTTTTGACCCAAACTCACAGAAGAGCTCATTTTGATATTTTATTATGAATCTGACAACTGAAAGCCCTGAAAGCCACAGTTGTTTCACAAAAACCTTCTTAAAACAGTCTAAGATTCTGCATTTCCAGTCATTAAAATTTTGTTAGGGAGTGGAACAAATTTTGACCATTTTTCTGGATCCAGGGACACCGCATCTTGAACTGTTGTTGTTGTTGTTGTTTCTTTTTTTTATACAGATACTTTATGAAATTCTAGAACCTGCAAAAATGATCAGACTTTCTGGGGGTAGAGACCCGGGGATCAAGACTCTGTTCTTTGGATACAACTATAAAGGTATCCTGTAAAAGTTCTAACAATGGTAGACTGGCCACTGGCTTTGCAGCATCCAGATCCAGAAAATCAAAATAGTGTTACTGGGCATCAGAGATCTCCCTTGCCTTCTATTTGAAGTGATCCTTCATTCTGCTTAATGTGTCCAGAGGTTTACTATCAAAAGACTGAAATTCATATGGTTGACAGTCATAACGTTGAATGTCATTACACTGAACATTCAAAATACTGAAAAAAAAATGTCAAAGCTCAAATGGTCAAAAAACACCTGCAGCACTGACAGTAGTGTTTTTGCAGGGGGGCAAGCCCTCCTGCACCCCCACACCCCCTGCTACTTTTAT
Source organism: Protopterus annectens (assembly GCF_019279795.1). NCBI lineage: Eukaryota > Metazoa > Chordata > Ceratodontiformes > Protopteridae > Protopterus > Protopterus annectens. The sequence continues at coordinate 163,337,139 of NC_056745.1, read as the reverse complement.
ACTACAACTCCAAGATCGTACTACAGTGCTGACAAGGGTATATCCTTGCCCTTTTATAAACATTATGTCGACAGGTAATTTGCATGCACTTCCTGTTGACCAAATGAACCACTTAATATTCATGTGTCGAGCATATGGGTCGAGCAAATGAATGTTAGACCATATGAATTTCAACTATTTGATAGTAAACCTTGTCCAGAAATACAATATCCTATGATGCTGGAGAAGAAGAGGCAGGGTTTTGTCAGTGTGCCATATCCAAGAGACGAAGACATCTGAGAAGTATAGGACATATCCTCCATCTCATAATCCCAGAATTATGGAGGTGGCTCCCTTTTCCTTTTAATATAGGGGATGCCCAACAGCAACAGTTGGGTTGACTAAAGTTGCAGATTGTGAATGCAATGCATGATGGCCTTGGGCAAACTTTCATCCTGGACAGGGGATCTGAATGGGGTGTATGTGAGGACACAGCCATTATTTAAGGCACAGGCAATGACAAAGAGCTGTATCAGACAGACATCATGTGCTTGGATTTATGAGTCATCTTAGAAAGTGGTTAACACCTTGGGGTCTGAATTCAAGGAAGAATTTCCCTAACCATCATCTTTCAACAATGGGTGTCCTCTTGAACAAAGATAGAGAGAGCTATAGCATCTCACTCAGCAATTACAATCTGGGCATCATGGTCATACATCTGGGGAGAGGCTTTCAGACTGACCACTATCAAGAAGGCTTCAGTTCTGGATGATGTGGTAGACTCTGATAGCATGACAGCCTCTTGAGGGGTAATGCCAGAGACTTGAGATACTATTAGCACCTGGGCCAAGGACTGAAAAAGCACCTCTCCTGGCTTGTCTCCCTTGAGCATAGGAGAGCCCTTGGAGTATCACTATGTCCATTTGCTTTCATGATCTTTTCAACATACATTTTCTCCTCTGATGAGAAATCTGCTACAGGTGAGGAAACACAGAGAACATGGTAGTCACACAGGGCAAGGTCTCAAACCTCCTTTTGTCCAAATATCTTTGGGCAGAATGCTTCCTTCATCATAAAGTCTTCCTCCTGAAACCAGCACAAGTATTACAGTTGGTGACATTGTGTTCTGGTCCTAAGCAAAACAAAAGCCCATTGAGTATGGTAATTGTTGTAAGGAATCTGTCTTTCATGTGTACTTGTTATTTTTTCTGTGGTGGACATACCATAAACACATACTAGTTGCCCAACCCAAAGAACCAAGCACTACACAATTTACAATGTCAATTAGAAAAAACAAAGGATTCCCTAGTGGGGTACGTATCTACCAGCTCTGGAGGAAAAGGTAAAACTGCTGGGATGAGAATGCTGCACATAAAGTTGTTGTGAACCATACTACTTCTGAAAGTGGATGTCTACTTTATAATGAGAATGTGCTGATATCCCATTGATGAGGACATCTGCCCAGATGGGAGGAAAAGGGTGAAAGGTACTGGAAGTCCAACTGGACATTAGACCTTCTGCAGAAGTCCCAATGGTTATTATTACTGTAACAGTGATCCATATGTTGAAGATGTTCATAATGTCACAGAGTTCATTGGTAAAATTCTGAACAGATTATTTTGGATTGACAATATTCCAGTCTATTCTGCTAAGTATGTCATTTATGGCATCCTACTTTTCAGTGATAATGCTTAGGGAGGATGATATACCTATTACTGAGTCTGATTTTACTAATAGATCAAAGATGATGGCATCATGATCTATGTTAAATACAGAGGGCTTAACCATAAATGAGCAGAAAGATCTAGGGTTGTCATCATGATGTCTTAGGTACTTCCACTCCTAATTGGATTTTATACTTTTTATTCCATATTGTGGAGTCTGCATGTTCACCCCGCGGTGGAGTGGCCTCCGAAAGACATGCGTGAATGGGTGTGCCTTCACTGAAGGTTGGGCGTTGGGCTGGCAACTCAGCACCATAAAAAAATCGACTGCCAGTCATTAGCGGACCGAAGCGACCCCTAACCGGGAAAAGCCGAAAAGACAAACAAACATTGTTTTGATTAATGTAATCAGTTACAATATATGCATATTTATTTAATATTGAATAGTTTCCCTACTAAACACCTGTAGTTAAAATTCACCATCCTTCAAGTTAATATTTAGTTTCAGCTTTGTGTACATGTTAATCCATTAAGTATGTTAACAGATTAAAACAGCACATTAAAGTAAATGTTAAATAACAGTTACAATAGGCATAAATTACCAAAATAAGCAATACTGTCTTAGTAGTCCACTCAAAAAAGTGGAGTCAAAGAAATAGATCTTCAGGGGCAGCTTAAGAATGGTCAAAGTGGTATAACTCCAAACACCATCATGACAATAAGCTCCAAAGGTGTGGGCCTGAGTAGGAAAGAGGAGCGTACACCCAACATTTCCAACCACAGTATCAGAATCATTAACAATTCTATAGTGCACATGGTGGATGATGGTGGACAGTTAACTATTTCAGTTAATAAGGAACAAAATTGTGTAAAAAAAAAAAAAAGAAAGAAAGAAAGAAAGAAAAAATAAAAACTAGCAGCCAGGTCAGTCCCTGCAGCACAGGAACAATGTGCCGATAATGAGGATTAATTGTCAATGGCTATGCAAATGAGCTCTGCATGGAAACTAATACATTTCATCATCAAGAACCCCTGGGCATTTCAGCAGCTGACTCAAGTAGAGATCATTGCATGGACAGCCACTGAGAAAGTCTTCACATGGTATCAAGTGTTTAGTCTGGGCAATATTGCTTAGATTGTAGCAGGAATGTTTAATAACAACATATATTTGATCCTTAAATGTCAGTCAATCATCGAAGAGCACACATAAACTTCACACTTTAGATGTTTAACAGTCCAGTTTGTTGTCATTATAGATGATACATTACGGCAGCAAAAGAGCAGAAGAATCGTGTACATATACAGCAAGTTCTCAGAGATGTGAAGCTTTAAACAATTACAAGATAACCAGTGATGGGCAGCGTACAAATCGTCCACCAAAATAAGCAAGTCTCATCCTTTGCTCTTGGGGGTAGAGTTGAGTATCATCAGCATAGCAATGATAACCTTTTTCTCCCAATAAGATCAACAAGAGACCACATTATCATGGTAAACAACAACAACAACAACAATGGTTGCAGGCCCAAACAATGGAGCACTCCACTTTCCAGAAGAAAATAACTAACTCCTGAGATAACTCTGTAAATGACCAGATAGGCAGGATACAAACCAATCTCAGACTAGAGAAGAAAGGCCGCAGTGTGCCTGAAGATGCGTAAGCAGCATATCACAATCAGCAATGCCAAAAGATCCCAAGAGATTAAGTACAATTAGTACAAAAATAGTGGCTCTCTTACCGTAAGTAGATTATTATGTACTCTAACAAAGTCATTCTTTTTACTTTGTTGAATGATAAAATTAGATTCATGGAACTAGTACTGCATTAATTGTTAAATATAATTGAAGTTGTGCAAATATCTTTTCTATAACCTTCCCAAGAAAAGGTAAGTTACAGATAAGATGGAAATTATCAAGCCATTTGAAATCTAAAAAAAATATTTTTTTAGATCAGAATGACTGAAACATCCTTAAAGTCTTTAAGAACATATAGAAAAATAACCAAGCTGAAAAAGGACTTATGATTCTGATAAATAATTGGACGTAGGATATTAACAGAAAACATAACCAACCAAGGAGGAAGTGTACCCACTCCACAAGCTGTTGGTGCATATTTGAATTTACAAAATGAACATCTCATAACTAAGAACTTGAAGCTCATGCAAAGTGCAGAAATAAATGCTCACACTTGACGACAATGCTGACCCAATAGTAGGAATATTGTCAGTGAAAAACAAAACTAGCAACTGATTTACATTATCAGGCTGTACGTGGTCTATGTGTGGAAAGCCAGGCATAATCTATTTGTAATATATATTCTTTAATTTTTGCATCATGGAGCTTAGTCAAGAAGTCGTCATGTTCTATAGATGACAAAGACAGTCTGTATATACTATAATATACTCATTATGATAGACATGCATTATTTTTAGCATCTTATTTTTCCCAGTTGTTTTCTTGACTTTTAGCTTTTGTGTATTCTTTTACAAATATTCAAGCACTGCTACCTCACTGGATCTGCAAAAAAAACAGTGAAGGGAGGCATAGCTTGGATAGTGTGCTCTGCATTCCAGATCTTTTAACCAGGTTTAGTAATGATGCAGATATTAACAATTTGCAACAAGAGAAAAGCTTCTAAACCACCCATTTTTACTGTTCAGACTTTTCTTACTCAGCAAAGTAATATTCATCTCTGTTCTTTAGTGGATTTTAATTTGTTTGTTTGCTTGAAATTTGATGTGAGCCAAGAAAACACTATGAGGGCAGACATTTTACTTTTTGGCAGTTGTACTCCGCAGGGAGGGAGAGGAAGCTCAGCAGGTGCAATACCATCAGACTGGTTACACATCTCACTTGAGTTTGACAGGTTTAGAATTGGCTGTTCATCTCTCTGCATTCTTAGATAGTGACAGGTGCTATAATTTGTCTTGGTATGCAGATGTCATACAGGATGATGGAAGGCTTTCACTAAGCAAGCGTGTTTTTCCTAAGCTTGTTTTCATGTCGCAAATCTAAGAGGAAGAACCATTTTACAGTGTGCACCACACTGTAAATACTGATCATGGCATAAGTATCCTTATGTTTTCTAACCAAGTTGATACATTCTTAATTTTGGCCAGGTACTGGCATGTTGTTGTTGTCTTTCTGCTTTTCCCGGTTAGGGGTCACCACAGCGGAACTCTGTTCCGCTAATGACTGGCAGTAGATTTTGATGAACGCCGAGGTGCCAGCTCGATGTTCAACCTTCAACGAAGGCACGCCCATTTACACATGTCTTTCGAACGCCCACCCAACCGCGGGGAGGACATGCAGACTCTACACAGAAGGCACTCCCCGCACTCCAGCCGAGAATCGAATGGGAGAACCTCTTGCTGTGAGGCAACAACGCTACCGCTGTACCACCACGGTGGCATGACACCAGCAAAAGATATTTGCAAAGCCCAATGAGGTAAGTGTTCCACACAAAGGCATTATAAATTACTAGAATGTTTTGGGGTTGACATATCACGTTATTTGCATTATGGGTTTTTAGACTCAGACTTGGTTCTGTTTTATCCCCATGTATTTTGTTATATAAACTGCTCTTGCTGCTGTATTATATTATCCAAGTCTGTATAATTTATAGTGGTCATTGGGAGGTTTGTGTGATGTGTTACATGTATGATGTTCTGATTTTTTTTTTGTTTTTTTGAAATTATGCATTTTAAACTGGGGTAATACTTTTGTTTAGCCTCAGTATTCTGGATATAATTATGCTCCTCACAAATATTTAAAATGCTGTTGTTAGACAGTCTATTTATTTGAGTATAAAGCAGTTTATTCACTGTGTGAGATAACTATCACTTATGAAGTCTGTGTAGCTCATATCTAGTCTTCACTGTATAGAAATATAAATCAGAGAAATTTGTATTGCTAGTCAAAACTTAGCTTTACATTTGTCAGATAGACACTAAATAGGTATGTTTTGTAGTAAGTTTTCTTTTTTTAAACAAATTGTATGTCCTGTTTTATCTATTTACATCTAGTTTGCAAGATGGTACTACTACTAAATGGATTTTTTAAAGTACGTTGTAAGAAGGTTAAATCTGTGGGTATCAGAGTGTACAACTAGCGGATGTTAAACTATGAATGGGAGAGCAGATGAAGTTTAATTAGTGTAAGGGAGAGCTTTTTCGTAGTGATTACGGTAAATAAAAATATGAGTGGGAGGGGCTTTTAACATTAAATTAACATTAGTAATGACAGTTTAAGAGCCTGTGGGCTTAAGCATATAACAGGAGTAGGGTGAGTGAGGCACAACCTGTTCTGGCAGCTCTTACAAGAAAATATTTAAGTGGTTTTCCTTTTTACCTTAAATAAAAAGACGAGTTTACAACTCCTCCCAAAATTCACAAAAATGAATCTCCCTTAGACCTCATGAAAAGAAACAGTATTTTTTGCCATAACCTAGAACTTGTAGACCTCTAAAAAACACTGCCCTAAAATAATATTGATATATTTCTTAAACTTTCATACTGCCCTTCAATCACACAGGCATTTCTTGAAGTCCAAACAATATCCTACATATCAAGCCATTCTATCTTCCGCTCTTGATGGCAGCCATTACCTTGCATACCTCAAATCTGTGATAGAGGGATCATGACAATATTTTTATTGCATAGCAGAAATGGTTGCAGAAGGAATACATACCTCTCAACTGTCCTGATTTTCACCTCATATTTTTGGTCTAATTTTCCTAAAATTTTTGTTTTTCTGGCAAATCACTGAAGAATGACATCACTAAATAATGACATACTTTAAAGAGTCAGACTTCATATCCTTCAGAAAATACATACTAATACAACGCCTATTATTCTCGCAACTTTCTAAGTTTATAAGAGCAATAATTAAAATCTGTCCCTATTTTTGAGCCTTTATTCCCCCCCATTATTTTAGGATTTTTCCAGATTTCCCCACGCTAAGGGGTTGAGAGGTATGAAGGAATTTCATCTGTACATAAATGTGTTTTAAAAAAGAGCTGTTTTTAGCCACTTGAGTATTTCATCCATGTCTTACCTAAAGCTTTGACCACTGTGCAAACTGACAAACATGTCAATAGTTTGCTAAAATAATAAATTAAGGAAATAATATGTTGTATCCTCTTTACGAAGTTTGTTTATCTTTGGTATTGGAGTTTAGAGAATATATATATATTTTTTAGTTAATTTTCTGAGAGAGAGGACACCATGAGAAGAGATTGCTTGAATAGGACTTTTTTTCCCCTTCACAAATAGTTGTTTCACCTGAAGGTTTCTTCAGGGTATTTCCTGAGATTGAATCATCCTCAAATAGATCTCATTTCTTTCCTAACTCAGTGAGAAATGTCATTACTCTTGCTTCTTAATTCCCAGCAACCAGGGACAAATTAAGTGTATCTGTGTGTGTGTGTGGGGGGGGGGGGGTATGTGGTCTAGTACCTTTCTGTGTGATTTTCACTTGTTTACTTCCATCAGAGAGTCAGTTGTAAGGCATATTAGGAGATAGTGTCTCTAACTCTGATTATCTTAACATGTATCTGTGCTCCAGACAGCAATAGTTTGTGAACCACAAGCTGATACTATGTTCTCCTTCTTGAAAACTTACCTAAGTCCTGGTCTTATTTTTTCTAGTTCCCTCCTGCCTGCCAACCATCAGCCCCCACTAATCTTTTGGTCCATTTGTTCTTCTCAGGTCAAGAGCTGTTTTGGCCCATTCATTCCCTGAGTGGCAAAAGCTGAATGTAGGTCTGTCACTCTGGCAGCCCTCTGGGCTTTTCTGCTTAAAGTCCAAACTCCACCCCTGGTTGCTGACAGTAGTACCTGTGTCACTGTTGAATTCCCTTCTATTCCCCTACCTATCATGTGCATTTTTCCACACACACGCTATAGAGAATTGCAAATTACTAACTTGATTGGGCCAAGATCAAGCCCCTGCTGAAAACGCCCCATTTGTTGCCTGCATACCACTGCTTTCTAGTGGTGATTGGCTTGGCCAGCAAGAACCACCAATTACCCCCCCCCCCCCAGGTTGGTGAGCTGGCATCAGGTGTTCATGTTCACTCCTACTCTCCTCTGCCTTGCTTTTCCAATGACTGGGCCACTACTTGACCTTGGGTCATCTGGGTCATAGTCAGGGCTTTGTTTTTCTATGCCCCTGAGATGAGCTTTAGATTTCTTTTCTTTTCCTTCACGTACATCATTCTTCCTCATCATCTCTCAACCTTAAAGCATGGAAATTGAATGTCCATGGTCTTTAGAGCATCACAGTAACCTTTGTCTGAGATTTTTTTCTTTTTTGTTAATTTGGGCTCAGTCAAAACCCTTTTGCCTGATTTAGATGTCTCCCTCTGTCACCTTACAATTAGATAGCATATTGAGGTTAAGTTGTTCCACAATCAGATTCCATTTGACTAATATTTTTAATGTTCATCTTGGGGAGGGTAACTTGTCTCTCTGGAAAGGCTGAAATTTTTAGAACTTTACACCAGCTTTCTAATTCTTGTGCCTATAATTAAGTTACATAACTGTGATTTTTGCATTACTATGATTTTTGCATGGTTCATAGGTTGGTCTAGGCTATCAGCCCTAGGGCCTATACAAGCCTAGCCAAAACACTTCCCTGGCTATTTCTTCCCAGAATATTTACTTCCCTGGTCTCCTGTCTAGCAGGGTGATTGACGTGATCCCTGGGGTGAATTTCATATCTCCCATCCAGTCGTCAAGGTTCCTTTTGAAGATGGCCAAAGAGGTGCTCAGCTTGACATGTATGGACAGTCTATAAAAGAGTATGGGGAGTCTCTGGGTTAGGAACTTATCCCTCCAGCATGTTTTGTTCATTGTGATGACCAGGTTTAGATCCCTGGAGTGTGTGGCTCTGAGGGATTGGGATTTCTTTAAGTGTAGCATGTCCAACAGCTCTGGGTTTGACATGGCCTTGTATGTTAAGCAGAAATGGCCTCTGAATAGGTGATATACGACAGAGTATAGCTGGAGTTTTTTTAGACTGTCAGCATAGGGCATCTGATTTAGGCTTGTGATTCTTTTAGTGAGGTATTTATGTGGCCTTTCCAGTTGTTGCAGATGTCTTGTGAGGTACATACCAAACGGGGTGTTGTACTCTATAATGGGTCTAATGAGGGATTAGTACAGTGGGACAATGACCTCCTTTTTTCTGGATGAAAAGCCCTTAGTGATGAGGTGTGCCACATAGAAGGATTTCCTGACTGTTGTGGCGATGTGGTTATTGAAGGTGAGACCACTGTCCACCTGTGTCCTTAAGTCCCTTATCACACTTTTGGTGTTTAGTGTACTGCCACTTAGGTGGTAATTCATGGGTACATGGTTTTTCCCAAAGGGGATAACTATACATTTCTTGGCACTGAGCTTGAGCCCATGGCTCTGGCACCAAGCATCTCTTTCTGTAAGGCCCTTTTGTAGAATATCCACATCATTTGGGGATTCAATAATGGCTCCCAGTTTGCAGTCATCTGCGAACTTTGTTAGCCAAAGTCCCTTAGTGCTGGCATGTACTTCAGAGAAGTAGATGCCAAACAAGAGCGGTCCCAGGGCAAAACCCTGAGGCACTTCACTTGTCACTTGTCTGGAGCTGGATTTTGAGTCAGCTGCTTTTACAGTGTGGTTTCTGTCAGTAAGCCAGTTGGCAACCTATCGAGTGATGTAGGGATTAATGCCCAGCTTAGTGAGTTTATCTATGACTCCAGAGTGGGGGATGGTGTTGAAGGCCTTGGCGAGGTCCAGATAGGCTGTGTGGACCACCTTGCTCTCGTCCATGGCTCTGGAGACTGATTCAAAGAAGTCAATCAGGTTGAGGAGACAAGATCGGCCCTTTACAAAACCAAATTTGGTGCGGTCCAGTGAAGGTTGCCAATGTCTTTGTTTATAAGTTCCATGATAATGCGTTCCATGGCTTTGCAGATCAGGTTCATCAGACTGATGGGATGATAGTTCCTGGGATCCAAGGTGGATCCCCATTGTGGAGTGGGATAACTGTAGCTTTGTGCCACTCACTGGGCATGGGGCCTGAGGTGAGGCTATGAGTAAACATGACACTTAGGTGAGGCACCAGTTAATTTTGTAGTTCATGTAGTACACAGCCTGGGATGTCATCTGGTCCCATGGATGCTGTATTCTTAGCTTTGGAGAGTGCATTTTCTACCTGTGTGGCCGTGATTACCAGAATTTGGCAATCTTTTGGTATTGAGATTGAGATGGGCCCTTTGAGAGGTGAGAGGGGGGTGAAGTTGGCACTGAATTGATCTGCCAGGATATTGGCAATATCCTTGGGATCAGTATATTTAATGCCATTCTGTTGTAGCTCAGAGCAGATCTGAGCATTGCCATTTAGATTCTTGACATAGCTATAGAATGCCTTGTGGTTGTCTTTGGTATATATCTTTTTTCATTGAGTTAAAGATACAGTGATAATGCTGGAATCGTCGCATAAGAAGCATTTAACTGGATAGTTCATTCTGGGCAAAATTATCTTCTTTGATGGTTTGTGCCTTTTCATTTCATTTTTTGTAAAAGCTGGGACATTTTGTTTGCTGTGTTTTGAGCAAAATGTTGGCCCCCTAAAAAATTAATTTGTGCATCATGTATTATATTGTGTTTGTCTGACTACATCCCCCGTAAGATAGAAATTTCTTCTGAAAATATAGCTGGGGAGTGGAATAAAATTAAAGCTGGTGGAAATAAAAGAAAGGGAAATATGGTTAGAATCTCACAGAACAAGAAGAGGAGCAATTGCAGAATGCTAAACAGAAAATAAGGGACTACACTGATAATATCCAGCACTGACAAAGGTTCTAAGGGACTACACCGATAATATCCAGCACTGACAAAGGTTCTAAGGGACTACACCGATAATATCCAGCACTGACAAAGGTTCTAAGGGACTACACCGATAATATCCAGCACTGACAAAGGTTCTAAGGGACTACACCGATAATATCCAGCACTGACAAAGGTTCTAAGGGACTACACCGATAATATCCAGCACTGACAAAAATTCTAAGGGACTACACCGATAATATCCAGCACTGACAAAGGTTCTAAGGGACTACACCGATAATATCCAGCACTGACAAAGGTTCTAAGGGACTACATTGATAATATCCAGCACTGACAAAGGTTTTAAGGGACTACACCGATAATATCCAGCACTGACAAAGGTTCTAAGGGACTACACCGATAATATCCAGCACTGACAAAGGTTCTAAGGGACTACACCGATAATATCCAGCACTGACAAAGGTTCTAAGGGACTACACCGATAATATCCAGCACTGACAAAGGTTCTAAGGGACTACACCGATAATATCCAGCACTGACAAAGGTTCTAAGGGACTACCCCGATAATATCCAGCACTGACAAAGGTTCTAAGGGACTACACCGATAATATCCAGCACTGACAAAGGTTCTAAGGGACTACACCGATAATATCCAGCACTGACAAAGGTTCTAAGAGACTACTCCGATAATATCCAGCACTGACAAAGGTTCTAAGGGACTACACCGATAATATCCAGCACTGACAAAGGTTCTAAGGGACTACACCGATAATATCCAGCACTGACAAAGTTTCTAAGGGACTACACTGATAATATCCAGCACTGACAAAGGTTCTAAGGGACTACACCGATAATATCCAGCACTGACAAAGGTTCTAAGGGACTACACCGATAATATCCAGCACTGACAAAGGTTCTAAGGGACTACACTGATAATATCCAGCACTGACAAAGGTTTTAAGGGACTACACCGATAATATCCAGCACTGACAAAGGTTTTAAGGGACTACACCGATAATATCCAGCACTGACAAAGGTTCTAAGGGACTACACCGATAATATCCAGCACTGACAAAGGTTCTAAGGGACTACACCGATAATATCCAGCACTGACAAAGGTTCTGAGGGACTACACCGATAATATCCAGCACTGACAAAGGTTCTAAGGGACTACCCCGATAATATCCAGCACTGACAAAGGTTCTAAGGGACTACACCGATAATATCCAGCACTGACAAAGGTTCTAAGGGACTACACCGATAAAATCTAGCACTGACAAAGGTTCTCAAGACTTTAATGATATAATTTTATCCTCCAACCTGCCATTAAAAATAATGTGCCTCTATGCCATTTGAACTAACTGAACCTGCCTCTGAAGCAGTGATGAGTACAGAGATATGTTCCTTTCATAAAATACACTGTTCCTTGAGGTAGTTACCTTAGCTTGGCATGTTTCAGAACTCCAGACCCTTAATGCATCCCGCTGCTAGTTGTTGTTTTATAAGGGTATATTTTGCATGTGTAGAGTCATTTTATTTATTTATTTATTTTGGTGTGTAAACTTCATCACTTCATCTTACAGTCTTCTGTTCAGAAAGAACTTTACAAAGGTGAAAAGTTATTGCACAGAATAGATGATAGCAGACAGTTTGGGCTTTCCTTGCAGAGGTCTAAACTGTTTTGAAAAGATCCAGAAAATATTGTCTTTTACTAATGGATAAAGGTAATGAAATTACTTATACCTGCTCTTTTTAATGGCTGCTGAGTTGTATTTTATTCTGACATTTAAAAGTTAATCAGACTACCATGTTTCCCAAAGGGTCAGTCCACCAGGGCAGTACCAAAGAGTTACTCCACCAGGGCAGTGCTTCTTCTGCACTGAATTTACAGGTGACATTTATACAGCATAGAGAGACAAAGCTCTGACTATGACCCAGATGACCCAAGGTCAGGTAGTGGGGTCCTCAGTACAACCTTTCACAGGAGACTGCAAGCCCCTTCTAGGAAAAGGGAGTCCTTTACTAAGGTTGCTCTTCATGGAAAGCTAGCTTAGGTTTTCCACCTTTTCTTTATCACTGAAATGCATGAGGTTTGCTCACTACTTGGAACTCTGTATTTTAAGTACTACACTTCTGTACTGAGCGTTCATTTTGTATGGTCTACAGTTACATGAAGAGGTCCCCATAACAGTCAATCTTGTGCACTATACTGTTTGTAAACCTTGACCTACCACCATCCCAAAGGAAGCATCACATTGTTCAGTAATATATATCCTAATTATGAAACTGAAGCTTGCACACACATAGTTATGGAAATTCTCATGATGGATGTTGTCTTTAATTGTGCAGTTAGTAGTATAATAAGCATGTGCCAATCTGAGTACAGTTCCCTTCTTTGCTACATTGCTTCTACCAATTTTACTTTACTTACGTGATTGAAGATGGAGTATTCATTCCTCTTGAAATGGAAAAAAATGATTCCAACAAAATTAGACTATGTACCATGTGTATGGCTGGTGGCACTCTTACTTGTAGGAGCAACTGTTCTTCTTTTCACACCAAGGGTAAAATTATTCAACTAAATATAAAACTCTTTTCCTTCACTTTTTCAGATTCTGCATCCTATTCTAAAGCAGTAAAGACATGCCATTGTTAATGTCTTAAATGTTTTATATATATATATATATATATATATACATATATATATATATATATATATATATATATATATATATATCTACTTTTTCTTGTCGAAAGATCATTCTTTTGAAAAGGAAAAGTATGACCTCATTTACGCAAAAGTGTACTTAAACAAAAGTACAACACTGCAGCACTGAGGCATGCTACAGTGGGGATAATGGAATATACCTGTTTCCCCACTGTAGTGTGATCTCAGAGTTAGTATATACAAAGTAGTGGGGGTGTAGGGGGCACAGACCCCCCCCCCTGCAAAAATGCCCTTGTAGTGTTTTGTTTTGTTAATATTACCAGTTCATACTTCTTTTGACAAGAAAAAGTAGACCCATATATATATATATATATATATATATATATATATATATACACACAAATATATATATATATATATATATACACAAATATATATATATATATATATATATATATATATATATATATATATATATATATATAGTTCTACTTCAAAATGTCCAAAACTTCTAACATCTAATTTCACAGCAAGACCATAAGATCGAAAATTCAAAACATCTAAAACTCATAACATCGAATCTCACAACATCGAACACTACAACGCAAATATAAATAACATCCCCTCCACCTATAACAACACCAAATGAAAAAACACACTTTTTACTACATTTCCCCCCCACACGCCCCATAAATTAAATATACCAACTCCGAGATCGCACTGCTGTGGGAAAAAGTTAATTTCCTAACCCCACTGTATCATGATCACCATAAAGAATGTACACATAATGTCTAAATCACTTACCCGTATGGCCTAAAAACATGTACAGAGTGGCATAATAAACACTATATACAGATTAACAGAATAAACTATAATATGTACATGTTTGATGATACACTACTCAAATTTTATACATTTTTGATGTGAAATTTGATGTTATAAGTTTTAGATGTTTTGAAGTTTCAGTGTTATGGTCTCGCTGTTTTGAAATTAGATGTTATGAGTTTTCGACGTTTTGAAGTGAAACTCTCTCTCTCTCTCTCTCTCTCTCTATATATATATATATATATATATATATATATATATATATATATATATATATATATATATACATACACACACACACACACACACACACACACACACACACACATACAGATATGATCAGTGAATAATGTGGAGATAAAACAGTTAATGACCTAGTACTAGTTCTTGGAAATGCAAGAGCCAGAAACATGGTCTCAAATATCGGTTTTATGGTATCTCACATTATATTACCCTACCAAGAAGTTCTTTTATGCTTCATTACGAAGTTATATAAGAGACAACATACTTTGTATCACATGGAGGATCATCAGGGTCTCATTCTGAACAGTGTTCAGATTGCAGGTCTTCTGTGTTCCATTTAATTAATTCCTCATCCTCTTCCTGTTTTCCCATAGTAGTGGAAGCATTACCAAGGTAAGCTTATGTATGAGAGACCTAAACTCATCTTCAACTGATTCATTCATTAATTCATTACCTAATACCTTGTATGTCCTGTAAAGTCACATGGATGCTACAGCCTATCAAGCAAGCAATGCTGATAAGGCAGAAAAACTGGACCATTAAAAAATGCACAGACACACACACACACACACACACACACACACACACACACACACACACACACACACACACACACACACACACACACACACACATCTCTCTCTTTGTTTAATAACAGCCCTGAGAATCTGCAACATTCTGAAAGGTGAAGAAGCTGTGCAAAGCCCTAACTACTGTTTCTGAAAGCAAAAGTGCTTGATTTCAGTGACCTGACAGAGTCAAGCAGCAGTCCAGTAACCCACTTTTTCATTGTGTTATTTTGGTTATTGTTCACCTCTGTAATTACAGATTAATCTCTTTGCGATATCAGTACCATATTCAAAGAATAGGGAATAATCACCAAAACATAAAAAAAAAATTAGTTACATTTTAATACATACAGTACTTGCATTTGAAAACCCTACTGAATTTACAATTCAGAACCAAATACCACTAATCTATACTTTTTTGTGAGAGGCTGCACTCACCACACCACTGTGACTTAAATTTCAAAGTCAGGACATCTCTCAGAAAGGAAAATAGTTACAATTTCTGATAGAAATTAAGCATATTCCTGCCAGTGAAATGTGGATAAACTGGGCTTAGTGATCTGTGTTGCCAACAGTTCTTTGATTAATTGTGTTCACCAAAACATGGTTGACTGAACTGCATTTCAATAAATTGTCCAGCCACGACACTTTTTTGTGATAACATTTATGCAATCATAGCCTTTTTCTTACAGGATAAAGGACGACAGTTAGAGGCTTATTTAATAGCATAACATTCACTGTCATAGAGGTTCTCCTTGTAGAAACAATTAATGTCTGCTCACAGGCTTTAAAACTATCACTGTAGCTTGGTTACATAATGATTTGGTGATTCTAATTATTGCCTATCAGGGTCTTCCTCATTATCCTGATCAGACAGCCTAAGTATTATAGAACTTGACCTTCCTGTTGCATTTTGTTGAATTGTCATACAAGTATTTCCTAGGCATGTGTAACTCACTTCTACAACAGAATCCTAAACACGAACGACAAGAAAAAATAAAGAAAGAAAGAAAAACAAATGATGGAAAAACAAATTCCTAAAGACACAAAAGATTGAAACACAATAAGATTAAAGGAAAAATAAATGGAAAACATCACTACTAAATGGAGTATATACTATGTGATGAATGATAACTACTTGGATGCAAACTTCTCAGTCCCTGTTTTCTGAATCTACATGCCCCAGAAGGTTTTTTGCAGGTATAAGTTTTAATGACTAAATCATATGTTTTTTTTTTTCGTCTTTGTAAGGTATTTCTACCTTTGAGTTAGTATAAATAAGTAAGGGGATATGTAGGGTAAGCCTCCACATGGGGGGGGGGGGTTAAAAAAGGCTTTGTTTTCTAATGCCAGCCACAGCTGCAGTTGATGAGTGTTTGTTTTGATGTTTGACTTGTTCAGTTTGCTGTTGCTGGGTTATGTTTTGAGTTTTCATTGTAGCTTCCATTAAACAAAACTACAGTAAATAAATCTACCATACATCCCTAATACCACCAAAATAAACAGCTTTTTAAGGCCACAGCACCTCAAAGTAAAAGTGAACTCCAAAATTGTATAAAAAAGGTTAGAGTGAGTGAGTGAGTGAGTGAGTGAGTGAGTGAGTGTGTGTGTGTGTGTGTGTGTGTGTGTGTGTGTGTGTGAGCGAGCGAGCGAGCGAGTGAGTGAGTGTATGTGTGTGTGTGTGTGTGTGTGTGTGTGTGTGTGTGTTAGATATTCATGTAAATATATGCAGAATTACATAATATGTATAATATATGGAGAGAGAGCTACAAAGATAGATAAACAGACAGATCTAGAGGTCTATAAATATAAACACAGATATATATTTTTCCAAGTCAGTGTGACACTTTATTGCTCAATTTGCTAATATGTCTTATGCAGAAAAGACACATGCAAACCAAATAATGAAAGGCAAGACATTTTCAGTTCATTATACACAGGTAACAAAGTCATTTTTAATGTGGCACTTACATTTTTTTTTTTATTTCAGATTAACTACCTGTGAAATATTAAAAGGGAAAATACATTTATTCTCTGGAAAGGATAACCATAAATGCTTGCTAGAAATATTCATTAAAATGTTGTGGTTTGAGAAGAACTCACTAAAATCCTAAGAGACACATGATGGTTTGAAATAGCAGGATTCTAAGTGCAGGAAGGTTGGATTCATAAACGCCTCCTGCATGGGATACCAAATCAACTCCAGAAGGCATTTCATGTGCAGATGCTTGGCAAGCACATAGTTCATGCAGTGAATCCTATGCCTGCAAGCACAATATCAGTACAGAGTGGAACAGAGGATCAGTGCACAGAGAAGGATGTGACACATGAGGAGATGTTAGGAAAAAGCTGCAAAACAAATATGGCAGAAAAATGTATTTATTTACTGACATTTGATTACCTGGAAAGTC
This sequence comes from Protopterus annectens, assembly GCF_019279795.1. NCBI lineage: Eukaryota > Metazoa > Chordata > Ceratodontiformes > Protopteridae > Protopterus > Protopterus annectens. The sequence continues at coordinate 163,319,955 of NC_056745.1, read as the reverse complement.
CGACTGGATAGAAGTCCGTTTTCAGTGGAGGCCCAGGAAGAAAATTCCCAAATTATTATAGAACATTTTATGAACAATAATTTTACAATATTCAGTAATAAAACAAAAACATCTGCTGTTTAAATAGTTATAACAAATTTGACATAAATAAAAACATTGGTTAAGAATCAATACAAGTTATATGACAATAATTTAATATTTAGAGCAATTTTGGACAATTTGTAGAGAAATTAAAGGAAAGTTAGTCTAATACAAACAGGAATTACAATATGAAATGAGAGAAAAACTAGCTTATGGTACATTTAGAGTAAAAAGTCAGGGAAGAGAATTAGATAGCAGTAAGGAAGTAAGTGAAGAAGGGAGAGTTAGGAGGTATAAGGAATGAAAAGGTAATTGCTCATATTTAGGGATATAGTCTATCCTGTTTTATGCAACAGAGCCAGATTTTAGCTAGAAAGTCTTTCAGAGTGGTTTTGAAAGATGGGAGGGAGAGTATAGACCTGATGGATACAGGTAAGGGGTTCCAGGCCTTAGTGACCTTGTATGAGTACAGACAATGCCCAGCAGATTTGCTAGGTTTATAGACAGACAGGAGTTTTTGGTCAGTGGATCACAATGACCAACTGGGAACATATTTGTGTAGAATGTTTTTTAGTGCTGGACAGGCAAATGGATGCTGGATAATTTTATAGGTGGCAAGATGTGTATATATTAGTTGATGAGGCAGTTCTAACCAAGTTAGGCTTTTTAGTGCTACAGTATATAGTGGTGGGTTCTGAAATGAAAGGCTAAAGGAGCCGGAACCATAGCATTTAATTTGTTTGTTTGATAACCAGGGTATTTGACTCAGTCCTCCTCAAACCATTTTCAGACCCATGACCCAGACCTCAATGGCAAGAGGTTTATAGGTATATACTAAGCTAATTACCACCAGGGCCTTTATAAGCCTAGCCATATAATCCAACCCACTTGTGTCCCTATGTATCATGGGCATTTATTAGAAGGGGGTATGTTAGGAAGTTTCTAAAGGTTATGCGGGCATTACTATCTGCCTCTATAAGAGAACTGGTTGAGATGCAGGGTGAATTTCCAATTTCCCATCCAATGATCAAGGTTATGATTAAATAGGGTTAGGTATGGACTTTAATTCACATGGATGGGGAGCCTGTTCTGGAGCATGGGGATCATCTGAGACAAATATCTGTCTTGCCAACCATTGCTACAGTAAAATAGCAAAATTTGCCACTAACTCATCAAACAGAGCCCATCACTGCTTAGCCCTAAAACAGTTTGACTGGCTTGAATTACCCAAGCAACTTACCTATACCCAACTACTCCTAGTCCACAAACTAATATCCACATCAGAACAAAGCAAAGCCCTACTAGACCTATTGCATACAAATACCCCTGCTAGGCCACTTAGGTCTGAAAACAAAATACTCCTCACTACATACAAACCACATCTGTCAGCAGGAAACTCTCTCTATTCCATCGATGTAGCCCATTCCTGGAACCTTATCACCTTATCCCTTAAACATACTAGCAACCTTTCCAATTTCAAGACCAATCTAAAAAATATCTATCTGACACCTGTACCTGTACCTGCACAACCCTCAAAATAGATGCATGACCACAGACTCACTATAACTATGTCTTTCTCACTCTTAATTCACTAACACCTCCATATTGCACCAGGTAGTAATGGTCTAACATCACTTTAATGATACCATGTTACTAATGTATGCACTTCTACCGCTTCAGCTGTCACTTTCTACTAGTTATTTTCCTCTCTGATGCCCTTCCATAACATTCTCATAGGATCATAGGAGATTACTGCCCATGAACAGGAGGGCTGTGGGTGTCATCTCTGGTAAGAATGTATGGTGCCCTATCTACCCATCTCCTCAGTCAGGTTCCTCTTGAACAGTGACCACCAAAAAAAAAAAACGATCCGAATAAACCAAACGAACACCATTCTGATGAAGTCTCTTATGAGATGAAAGCATTTAATACCGTTTTGTTTAATTAAAAGTGTGTTTGCGTAGTTTATTTGGATCTTTTTTTGTTTTTTATCCTCTTGAACAGTGTCATAGAGATGCTCTGTTTCACATGAATTGGTAGTCTGTTCCAAAGTCGTGGCAGTTGCTGGGAGATAAATCTGTCCTTCCAGCATGTCCTATTTAAGTCACAGGCCATGTTTAAGTCCCTGGAATGGGTAGCCCTAGACCCATTTGATTTACAGATATGCAGTAAGTAGGTTTGGGTCTTGGGTTGCTCTGTAGGCCAGGCATAAGTCCCCCCTAAGAAGTCTATATGATACGGAGTATAGTGACAGGGACTTTAGTCAGTTCGTGTAAGGCACACGCTGGAGGTCCTTGATCTTCTTTGTTAGAAACCTTTGAGGTCTTGCCAATTGCTGTAGGTGCTTAGTATGGTACATATTGAATGGAATGTTTTACTCAGTTATTGGCCAGATAAATGCCGAGTATGGGGAGGGGTTATAACTTCTTTTGCTCTCTAGGTGATGCCTTTGCTAATCAAGTGAGCTATGTGGAAAGCATTCCTTACAATGGTAGACACATAGTGGTCAAAGTTAAAGTTGCAGTCAACCTGTGGGTATTCTTATTGATTTGATAGTGTGAAGGGACATTGTTTGTATTGAAGGGAATGATGATGCATTTCTTTGCATTCAGTTTGAGACTGTGACTAATACACCAGTCGTTGGACTGTATGAGACCCTTCTGGAGTATACTGACATCATTTGGGGATTCTAGTTTGCAGTTATCTGCAAACTTGGTCAGCCACAACCCTTTAATTTTGACCCGAACTTCTGAGAAGTATATACCAAACAGTAGGTGGCCCAGCACTGACCCCTGTGGCACCCCACTGGTAACAGGTCTGTTGGTTGATGTGGAGTCACCCGCTTTGATAGTGTATGTCCAGTTTGTGAGCCAGTTGGCAACCCATCTTACAACAAAGAGGTTTACATTTAGTTTGCTAAGTTTATTGGTAATACTTGCATGTGGGATTGTGTTGAAAGCCTTTGCCAAGTCGAGGTATGTTGTGTGCACAGATCTGCCTCATCAGTGGCCTTGGTCACACTTTCAAAGAAATTCACAAGATTTAACAGGCAGAACCTGCCCTTCATGAAGCTAAATTGGGTAGGATTGAGGGTTTGGAGGTCACCTATGTCTTTATTTATGAGGTCCATAATGATACATTCCATGGCTTTACAGAAGAGGCTGGTCAGGCTTATAGGTCTTTAGTTCCCTGGGTCTGTTGCTAGGCCACCTTTGTGGAGGGGAATAACTGTAGATGTTCTCCATTCTGCAGAAACAAAGCCTGTGGTTAGGCTATGACTGAAAAGGGCACTTAGTGGTGATGTTAGTTCATGTTTTAGCCTGTTTAGAAGACAGCCTAGGATGTCATCTGGTCCCATAAAGGCTGTGTTCTTTGCCTTGGACAGGGCTTTGAGGACCCATTCTTCAGATATGTAAGGTGGGGGTGGTGGTGGTTAGGGGAGAGTTTGTTGTACGTTAGGAGGGGATAAGGAAGTGAACTTTTCATCAAACCTATCCTATCTCTGTGGGGTCAGTGTGTGTGATATCATTGGCCACGAGTTCTGCACATGCTTGGGTCCTACCCTTTAGGTTACATGCATAGCTATAAAATGCCTTATGGTTTTTCTTGCAGTACTTGCTAGGTTTCTTTCAAAGGCGCTCTTGGAGGATTTGACAAGTTGTCTTATATGCCTGTTAAGGCTGAGGAGGGTGCTTTTCCATTGTTGGGTCCTTGTCTTTGTGTTCTTGAACAGTAACGTTTTGTGTTTATTGTAGAGCTTGTTGATGCTGGAAGTCCACCATGGCAGCTTGATTATACTTTTGGCTCTGGCTTTGATTCTATCTGGTGCAGCCGAGTTTATACACTTATGCAAGTGATTGTACAGGGCTTTAGTGTAAGCTTCTGCATAGTTACCACTTTCAGCTTGGGATGGGGCTTGCAATGCATTTTTATCTTCACCTAGGAGGGTATACATTGCCTTGGTGAAGTTCTTTAGTCTTATTTCACCCTTTGTGAGCTCTGGTGTTAGTGTCAGTTCAAAGGTGACTGACTTGAGATCAGTTTTAACTAATGAGTGTCCAACAGTTGCAGCAGTGCACTTGTTTGACATGTTGGTGAGGACCAGATCTAGAATGTTTGTTCCTCTTGCCAAGGTATGGACAATTTGCTCCAGGGTATTTGAGTTCACAAAGTCAAGGAACTTTTGTGCTAGCCAGTTTGGGCTAGAGTAGGTTTCCTAATTGAAATCTCCCCATAAACAGCATGTTTGGTAAAATTTGGATGTCTTCAATTTGGTTAACTAGGCTTCATGGGTGTTGTGATGAATGGAGGGGGATTTATAACTGGCTAGGACTTGAATGTGGGTCTTACCCACCATAAGCTGGACCTGGAGTAACTCCATGGAGTTGTCCAGTCTAACTAGACATGAGGTAAATGTATCCCTAATATAGACTGAAACATCACCTCCTTTGATTTTCACATGTTCATTTTGTGGTCTAAAGGTGTGGAAGGCATTGTAGTCTTGCAAGGCCAGGGTACTCTCTGAAGCCTTAAACTGGGTTTCTGTGACTGCACAGACATCTACATCTTCTAGTAATAGAAGCACTTCCAGGGAGTGCAGTTTTTAATAAGCTCCTAGCATTTAGCAGCATGACCCTTATTTTGTTCTGACTGGTTAATTTCATATTTGTAACATTGTTTTCGAGACCTTGCCTAAAAAGGCACTATGGGGGCTGCAAGAGTCTTTGCCAGCAGCCAAAAGCCTAGGGGTGCCAGTTGCAAACCATCTCTGGCAAAGCAGAGAGGTTTGTTGACCATGGCTTCCCAGGCATCTTTCTAATAATGAACTCTCTCCTTCCCTCCTGCTGACCTCCTGGATGAAGTACACACTCAGCAGCCCCAAATGCGATCTTTCAAAACAACACCCATATCAACACATGGAGCCACATCTCATGGAGCCTCTACTTCTAAGCCCAGAAGGCAAACCACCACACAATCTAATATTCTGGTCGCTAGAGACTCCATAATGAGACACACTGATGTCCTTCTCACCAGGCTGAGTAAGGAGAAGTCCTGGTCATTTGCTTATCAGGGGCCAGGACCCACCATATTACACATAGACACAAGTACCAGTATGACTCAGTTTTAGTCCAAGTGGGAGTAAAAGACCTGAGACATACCTCCCCAGACTATATGAAGAGAGACATCATTGTATAAGCCTAGCATTGAGCAGCATTTTACCTTCTCCAAGGATGATGCCACAATACAAACAAAAGATGACTGACTTTAATAGTTGGCTTAGTTTCAGGTGTCATTCTAAGGGGGTGCAATATTTGTCAGCATGAAAGGAGATGGTCAACAGACCACACTGCTTTGCCACAGATGGTCTGCACCTCTCCCCTCTAGGCTTTTTAATATTACCTAAAACATTGTCTTCCCCCATAGTGCCTTTTTTAGGCAATGCCAAACTGAAAGTACCTCCAACATAGCAAATCAAAACCAAGAGGTTGGTATAATGGTTAAGGTGTTTGCCTTGTAAACCACAGGTGCAGGGTTTGATTCTCACGTGGGGTAATTGGCTAGGCTTAAAATTGCCCACAAAAGGCAGTTAGCCTAGTACTAATCTATGAACCTATGAACCTAAGAAAATCTAAAGGTATTACTGTTCATTGCTAGGAGTCTAAAGAAAAAACTCCACTCTCCAGAAGCTCTCTTCACCCTAGAGATTGCTGACATCTGTACGGTCACTGAGACGTGGTTTAAAGCTGCAGACAGTGCAAGGTTATAATGTCTTCCACACATTTAGACCAGCTACTACACAGACAGGGACTGAAGGTGGAGGTGTCTCAATTTACATCAAAAATAAATATACTTCAAGGTTGATCAAAAAGGACAATGCACTTGAGTTGCTCCTTGTTCAAATCACCATAGGCAAAATCCAATGCCACTTCCTTGCAACTATCGGTCCCCCTCTATGAACCAGAAAACCCATAGCATGTATTTAAACTTATTGGAAACACTCACCATCCAACCCAATACCATATTCATGGATGACTTTAACTATCCAACTATTAACTGGGAATCTTATACGACACAAAATGTACAGGCACAGAGATTCCTGGATTTTGTAAACACAAACTCCCTGGACCAGATAGTCATTACACCAGCCAGGGGTGCAACCATACTGGATCTGGTCCTCACTAATATGGGAGAGTGCTGCACACCCCCTACTGTAATGTCTTCCCTGGTATGGTCACACCACAAAATCATCTCTTTTGAAGTAAAAATAAACCTGGACCCCAAGATAAACCTAGAATATTCAGGAACTACTCTAAGGCTAACTTCCTGTCATTAAGTGATAACCTGGCAAAATTTCAAGCCCCCATAAACCCAAAGAACATTGCTGGCTATGCAGAACTGTTCACAGAAACCCTCCACAAGCATGTTAATAGCTGCATAGAGGCAGCTGTACCCACCAGATGTACAGAACTAACTCAAAAAAACAAGCCACCCCTAGTGGAATCAGAAAATCAATAGGCTGTATAATAGAAGGAAGAAAATCATGGCAAAAATTAGGAGGTGCAGCACCCAGCAGTATAAAAGCACTCTCATCAAACTAAACAAACAACTCAGAGACAAATGAATTCTACCAAAGCCAAATTTGAGGTAAATATAGCCTCACAGGCCAAGGGCAACCACAAGGCATTCTTTATTTATGTCCACAACCTCAAAGGCAATACAGAATTGTGTGTAGAGCTCATTGTAAATGGAGCCATCTATACTGAGCCAGAAGATATAGCAAACCTACTGGCCAATAAATTCAGCTCCAACTTTACCCCTCTCTCCCCCTCAACCTTCCCTCAAGAAATGCTGTCAAATATAACTTCCCCTGTTATCACTAGGGAACAGGTCCTTAATGCTCTCTCTCTGTCTGTCTGTCTCTCTCTCTCTAAGGCCAAGAACACTGCATCAATGGGCCCAGATAATCTCCCAGGATACCTTCTAAATAGCATGACACATGACTTATCAGGCCCTTTGGAATTGCTATTTAACTGTAGCCTCCAAACTGGCTTCATGCCTTATGAATGGAGAACAGCAATAGTCATCCCTCTGCACAAAGGTGGGCCATCTACAGACCCTGGAAACTACAGACCCATAAGTCCCACTAGTCTTATATGTAACACCATGGAAAGAATTATCATGGAAATGATAAATAGTGATATAGCAAGCCTCCAGACACTGGACCCAACCCAGTTTGGTTTCATCAAGGGAAAGTCATGCCTACTCAACCTGGTGGACTTCTTTGAGAAGGTCACCAGAGCAATGGATGAGGGCAAAATGGTTCACACTGCCTACCTTGACCTGGCCAAGGCATTTTACACAATACCCTACTCAGGCATTGTTGACAAGCTCAAGAGGTTGGGTAGAAACCCGTATGTCACCTGGTGGATAGCCACCTGGCTCACAGACAGAACCCAGGAAGTTAGAATTGGAGAGTTCCCCTCTACAAAGAGGTCAGTCACAAGTGGAGTCCCTCAGGGATCAGTGCTTGGACTGCTCCTTTTTGGCATTTACTTCTCTGAAGTCAAAGTCAAGGCCAATGTCAATGGTCTCTGGCTGACTAAATTTGCAGATGACTGTAAATTAGCTATCATTGAATCACACAATGACACAAATATTCTCCAGGAAGGGCTGACACAGACAAACAACTGGTGTCAGAGCTATGGACTAAAACTAAATGCCAGGAAATGCATAAAAGTATCCTTTGGGAAGTCATCCACCCCTTTTAACTATCATATTGACAACACACCCCTTAGAGCTGAACCAGTAGTCAGAGGCTTATGAACACACATAGGCAGTAATCTAGGTTTTGATCATCATGTGCCTACAGTAGTGAGGAAATCATTCTATGTTGCACAACTTATAAACAAAGGTATGGCATCTAAGTCCAAGGAAGTCATTGTTCCACTATATTCAGCATTCATCAGACCTATCATTGAATACAATGCCCCCCTTTGGTATGTACCTAACCAGGCATATCCAACAACTGGAGCATCAACACAGGTTACTCACTAAAAGAATGCAGGGTGTAAGTAAAATGTCCTTTGCAGACTGACTTAAGGCCCTATCCCTGTATTCTGTCTCCTACAGGCTTTTGAGAGGAAATCTGTGCCTGACATACAGGGTATTGTCAGACACAACTCTGATGGATCTTCTACATATCCACAAAACAAACAGCACCAAAATTACCCATTCTAAAGACTTAAGTCTTGCCTGTGATATAAATAGGACCTGCTAGACAGACAGGTATGTATCCCAGAGACTATCCCATCTCTGGAACAGGCTCCCCATCCATGTGAAGCAAAGTTCTTCCCTAACCCAATTCAAGTGCAACTTGGCCAATTGAATGGGGAACAGGAAATTCATCCCTGGTTTGCCACCTATGTCTCTAATGGACACAGGGAACCTGTAAATGGTTTCTCTCCCAGGCTTCTGCTTGTAAATGTTTCATCTCCCAAACCCCTGCTTACACTTATCAAGGGTATCAGAACTTGTCAGAGGTTTTGGATGCATGGCTAGGCTTAAAAAGGTCCTTGTGGTCATTAGCCTAGTAAACACCTATGAACCTATTACTCCTCCCCATTCACTATTACTCTTGTCTATTTTGGCAGCAGAATACGCCATCATTTCTCACCTACATATATTATTAGAAATATAGTTAATATGTTGAAAAACTATGTATTGCTTTACATGATACAGGCTGTCCACTTCTGCAATGTGTCCTGCTACTTGCAGTTCATATTGTATTCTTGATCATAGTTTATCCTAGTAATATTCTGTAAATGTATCTCAGTCTGTTTATGTTTCATCTGATATGGGGATTTTCTTTCCTTGTATATAACTTACTTATCAGCTATTGTAAAATGTGTTTGTTTGTGTTTTGTGGAGCCTTTCTCCTCCAGCTCATTGTAAAATATTTAATTTGTTGCAGGGATTTCCTCCCCTTATATATAATTACTCATCACCTACTGTTTAAATGTTTTTGAATCTGTTGTGGAGCTTTTCTCCCTGGGCCTCCACCAAAAATGGACCATTGGCTCAATCAGACTTTCCTGGTTATCAAAGGACAAATAAACAAATATATAAAAAAATGCTTACTACCTTTACCACACGTTGGTTAAAAGTTGCTACACAACCTGGTCACAAACAGGCATGGACTATTGCTGCATACTGTCTACCATAATGATCAACTGCAAAAGTTGCACATGTTAGTGGCTAATGGGGATATGTAGAATGGACATCCAGAACTTATAGACCACATAACACAGAGAATTGTGTATCCAGTCTACAGCAAGGTGCAGTCAAAAGAGTGGCTGTCCTGACAAGCATCATAAGGCTCAAACAGGAACATTGTACCCCAATGGACCAGAAAAAGTGCATCACATCTCAGAGTGAAGTAGCCATGCAGTCTACCAGGTGGGTATACCATAGCTATTATGTCAAGTGGACAGCTAACTGAAAGGAAGATATGACAGCCATCTTTCTGAATTGTCTCCATGTTGTCTAATAGAGCCAGCTAAGCTGCAGCAGAACTTAGGGATATGATACATAGTATAGAACACACACACAGCAGATACAGAGCTCTTCAGTGTACAGCACCTGCTCAGCACACTGAATGTGGGAGAGCATTCTTATGGCATAAAGTGTTCCGTCATCTGATGTCTGCAGGTTATGTGAAAGATGGTACATCAGGGTGTTGTGCACATGACTTGATATCATAAAAATGATCAGGTGTCTGATCATCTAGCAGTACCAGTGTCAGCCACAAAGACAGATGTTGTAGGCACAATGAAGCAACAGTGTAGATATCACTTCTGATAAGCAAAGCTATATGCAGTATCCTTCCATCACTTTCAGTATGGGTATGCTGGTCAATCTGCTGTATATGGCACAGTATGGTCAGGAAAACTATTATGTCACTTGAATGCTCCACAAATCATCAACCACAGCAGTGGAACAATGTGATGGCCTAACACACATGGATGGGTAATGCAGTTCATAGAAAGTATGACCAGCACTGTCCTCATCGCCTCTTCTTGCACAGCAGGCCATATAAACACTCCATTATTGTAAGGCCTTCATGTGTGTTCTGATTATTTTCAAGGCACTGCATGTGTGTTCTGATTATTATCAAGGCACTGTAAGTGAGTTCTGCTCATCATCAAGGCACTGCATGTGTCTTCTCTTAATCATCTAGACACTGCATGTGTGTTATGCCCATCATCAAGCCAGTGCATGTGTTTTCTGCTCATTATCAAGGCACTAGATGTGAGTTCTGTTCATGGTCATTCCCTGCCATGCCACTGGCCACTTTTTGTGGAGGCTCTAGACAAACTGAATGTAGCTGTAGAGATTGTAAAGGTAGTTTACATTTAAGTGCTCTGCATATGCAGAAAGAATTGTCTTACCAGCATGAATGATACGTTATATCTGGTTGTAGATGCATATTTATAAGGGTATCTAAGATACAGCGTGTGATTTGTTTCTTATGTAGGTATTCCCAGCAGAAGATTTATTTGATGGGAGGAATCAGTATAATCCAGATGGTGTTTGCCATGCACTAACAAATACATTGATGTGACAATGTTGTAAGTAAAACATCTGGCTTTACAGTGTTATGTTATACACTGTGGTTACAATCTCAGTCTCAAAGCTCTGGGGTTTAATTCTGCTATGTGCTCAATATATAGAGTTTTTATGTTCTCTCTGTTTCTTCCTATTTTTTTTCTGGGAACTCTGGTTTCCTCCCACCATCCAAAATAATGCTAGCTCACTGGCTACTCTAAAGTGTCCATATATATTGTATTTACCTTTGTCCTTCTGGCACTGGCAATGACTGAAAAAAGTCCATGTTGACCAGTTCACTTACTTTGCTCAGTTAAATAAATGAATTAAAAAAATGTTGTGGTAGTCCACTTCACTTCACTACAGTATCTACTTTTCAAATGGGTTTGTTCATCATGCATCATTTCACCAAACAGTACACAGCTGAAAATATCTACTGGGGCATAAATGGTATTTTTCTTTTTTGCTAGACTATCTACAAATTCCTTTCCAACACATTTCTTTGCTTTTCATTCACTATTCCTACACAGTGTGGTGTACTACAAATATATATTAAACCCATAGTTTGTTACAGCTCTTTAAAGACAGTGGAGTAAATATCTGCATTGAAACCTCTTTTGTGAAATGTGTGATATGAATAATGTACACTTTATAACATTAATAAGTAAGATTGTACTTTATATACCAATATGCAAAAAATAGGTTATCGATATAAGTAATTATAAAAAGTTTTAACTTTTAGCACACCAAGAAGAAGAAGAAACCATTGCAGATGAGAACCAAAGGAATCCTTAATAACGGATAGCAGTGGTCATTACTTTCTAACAAATGCAACCAACCCTCTTTCCTTATTCACTGCTTTTGTTTTTTTTTTTATTTTTACTGCAGACACAAACCTAACCTTATTTTAATGCAGAATGCATTTTCTATGTGGCTGACCACATTTTTCGATCCCTGCAGAAACAATTTTTAGAGTGGTGTCTAAGTTACTGGCAGTTTGTAGGGCACTTGGAGTGCCAAGGCACAATTTTTGTTGAACAGAAAAAGAACTTGGAAAACAATGGTTTCTTTAAAAAATTTATTTCAGGATTATAATAAACTGCTGTGCACAGCACATACGTATAAAAATAAAAGCATAACAATGTTTTAAAACTAATGAGTGGATAATTTTGATTTTTCCTATAAATTTACAGTCTCTGTTACAAATCAGTAATAATGCAGAACATGAGGTATATCTTCATGAGAGAAAAATATTAACTATATGTGCATACAATATTCTTTGTGCAGTACAGAAAAGTGAACCATTTGTGGCAAATGAGGTACTTTTAATGAACCGATTCATATGAGGTGCATATTTTATTTTTTGCCTTTCAAGTCACAAATTAATATATTATCCATAAAACCGACTAAACAAATAATATTACACACTATCATATCAATTCAATACAACAAAATATCACATTTCTGTAGATATAGAAGTGCTATTTCCTTTTCAATAAATACCACTAAAGCAGCAACATTTGTTATTAAAAAAGAAGTCCATGTAATGTTATAAATATATATTTTAGTGAAATAATTAATAACATACTCTCCCTAACTGCCTTATAGAAAAAAATGTAGTAATTAGAATGGCATTATTCTAATTAGAAGTTAAATACAAATTTAGTTTGTGCTTATTAGGCAGGAATCTGTGGTGGCTTCATAAAATGATTACCATGGCCATCTTTAATGAATGAACTAAGTAATTAATCAGAAAATAATTAGATATAATACCTTAATAAATGCATTCAGGTATAATAAAATATATATTTCTGGAAATTTATAGATAGAAATTCATTGACAGTAAACCATTACATGAGATTACTTGATAATTAACAACTACTGCTGCTTTAGAAATTGTAGCAAGAAAGAAAACATCATAAACACTGATTTTTTTGTTTTGGGAGCAGAAGCCAGTGTACAGTTGTTGCTTGATTAAGATGAAGAATTCTGACAAGCTGACAAGCATTTAAGCATAATAGTGAACAGACTTATCCTCTCAGACTGTTCAGTAACTATATGACAAAACTGTTGAATACTTGACTAACATTACTAAACAAAGGAAGAGAACACAGTCCATTTTAGAAACAAGGTTACACATTCCACAGATGTACATTCTGTCTAATGCATGTTACAGTACTGAGCACACATGCTTGTGGTGTGGCCTTGTTTGTTACTAAACCATTTAACTATGCAGTTGTCAGTTCACACCTTATCACATCATGCTATTTACTACCAAATATTTATAGAGACCTATACCATTCTGATCACCCAGTAATATTTTGAATTCATTATGTTAATGGTTACAGGATGTTAAACAGAATCATTGTACATTTTAATTACAAAATATTGTTTAACTTGAGTCATTGTATCATCAGTCCCCAAATTACATACTAATATTTCTACACAGTTGCCTTAAACGTAAAGTATTCTGAACAAAAATGAACATTGCTTACATATATATTCCACTAAGGCACACAAGATAATCCCTAATTCTTTCATTTGACTTAGGCTAATACTTAATCATATCAGTGTGCAACACAGTCATGAAGCTTCTTTCCTGGATTAGGGAAGAATATCTTATCTATCCAATTATGCAGCTAAACATTTTGTGACATTTAGAAACAAATCACTCTAAAAGTTCTCAGGCTTGTCTCCATTTTGTTTCCTTTTTCCAACCCACCTGCACTTACTGGTCTAAAGAATATATGTAAACATGAAGAACATGATATTTCTGTTTGAACCTGGGATCTTGATTTCGAACACAGACAGCATTACTAATGACATGACAGCAGATAGTCATATAGAGGTTAAAGGGCTAACCTTACATGCATGTTTGAGAACCTTTATATGCATGCTCGAGAACCTTTATAAAGGTTTCTGGTGGAAGACATTTCAAGAAGCTCTTCTGACTTCAGATTACACAAGAATATAAAGTGTCATACTCAAGTTTTCCTGGAAACATAGAAGAATGAGAGACCAAAAGGCTGAATGTGGAAAATTAGAATAAACCTTCATATAAATAATACCACTTTCTCTGCATTTATTATGTTTGTATTTTATGCTACTAAAAGGAAAATATTTCCTATTTGCTTTTATTGTTTGGTCATTTGCAATATTAAATCTATATGAGAATTTTTATCTATGCTCCATACTTTTCTATGCATTTTGACATATGTAGTAATGGTAATGTTTATAACATTTCATATACTCCAAAATATGTGTTACTAAAATGATTCAAGCAATGTAGTAACTTACAATGTAAACCAAAAGGAAAACTAAGCTTTAAGTGGAATTTTCAACCCAGAACCTTGGACATCAGTATATACAAAAAAAAAAACTGAATTAGCAACACTGGGATTTTATTTTTTCATTAGAAGATGCCACTTTGGGGTAAGAAATGCATTTAAAGATATATCGATTGTATATGTGTGCATGTGTGTTTGTGTGTGTGTGTGTGTGTGTGTGTGTGTGTGTGTGTGTGTGTGTGTGTGTGTGTGTGTGTGTGTGTGTGTGTGTGTGTGTGTGTGTGTGTGTGTGTGTGTGTGTGTGTTTGTGTGTGTATGTGTGTGTGTGCATGTCTATATTGATAGACAGATAGACAGACAAACTAGACAGACAGACAGAGAGGCAAATGGATAGATGACAGACAGAGAGAGAGAGAAAGGCAGACAGATAATGGCAGACACAGGCCTTAAAATGGAGTGTACCTCACCTTCTTAAGTAGAATCACTTTAAATTTCCTGAATTTACATATTAATATAAATTAAGTTTGTTTTAAGAAAATTCAGTCTGCAGGTATGCATCGTGTTCCATGAGAAAAGTTTCAGCATAGTTAGTCAGTGACCTGGACAAAACCAATCATGGTTCTCAACCCTTTACCTCCAGAATATAGTACAAATCCAGACATATTTAGTGATAGCGACACTTTTTAAAACAGTACCGTTAACTTGAAAATGTTGACAAAATAAGAGAATGTGAATTAACATGCATTTTCTGAAGTAACAGAAGTCTATAACTCCAATTATTATCATTAAGTTTAGTCCATCTTTTTTTCCCCAAATCACCAGTTTTTGGAGGAGATAAGGAGGGACAGAGGAAATTTTGAGTCAAAATCAGTAATGTCCCAGAAAATCAGAAACATTTGACAGGTATACTAGTCTGCTCGTCTAGCCATATTAAAATAATACATCATGCCCCTTACTGGAATAAATGTCATAACACGTATATCCATACTTTTGCAGTCAAGTATTATGAACTCTGTTGCCAAACAGTTTTCCCTTCATGTTAATCTTAATTAATAATATGCAAATTTCATTAGCTTTAGGAACAGACAGACTAAACTAAACATAATAGCACATTTATTTACTGTTGCATTAGAGACAATAAACCTCAACTTTTCACAAGACATCAAGGTATAATATCTATCTAGTTATCTTTATATGTATACATCTGTGTACGACTATGTGTGCTTGCTTGTGAAGTTCATTTCGGTTTTCAGTGCATTGCTTAGTTATTCTTCACTTTTACCACCCTTTCACTGCAGAAAAGTTTTATCATGCTCAGGTTTACCCCTTCATGATAAAACTAATAGCAGACTGAGTAGGTTTTGCAACTGAGTGATACAAGTATTCCAAAACAGGAAAAACATATGTTTTATCCATCATGATTATTGCTAAGGATGAAAGTAAACATGATCTAACAAAGAACAGTAAAATGAGTAATCAGTACTAAAATGTCAAAAGGCAAAGAGGAACTGTAACTGAACTTCATAACAAGTATATTGATGTTGAACCATAAAAAACAGAACAACTTTGTCCAATAAAATATTCAAAAGGCGCTAAATAAAAATTTCCAAAAGCCTTTTAACAAAAAAATGTAAATATACTGATGCTACTGATGTGTATGTTATACAGGACTGTCAGAGAATGATGAAATAGTTTAAGGATTATATAAGAAAGGCAAAGCATAATAAGACACTAAGAAAGTCACCAATCAGAACACGGGCTTTAGAGGCTGTACCACATGCAGGACTTTTACATTTATGATGAAAAATGTGTATTGGTGGATACATAATTATGGAACACACACAAGAGATAGCACTAAGTAATGCAAATCACACATGGAGTGTGAATAAGCAACATACTGTACTTAAGGACTGTCACAAAATTAGGCAAATTAGCACTAACTGCCTCTGGAACAGGGATATAGCATAACAAGTTCCTTTTAATGAAACAGATAGAAACTGCTGGAATAATCACTAACTGGGTACAAGGACCCTCACTGAATGATTTGAGGCATATCTGTAATGTCTCGGCACCCTGTCAGATACGCAGCCATTAGTTTTATATAAAGTGACCTATGCAGTTATTGTCACTTGCTGAATGGTTCTTAGATACCAGTGGTAATTGTTGAACTATGAATAAGCTTTTCTAGTAAATTACATGAGGACTGCAGGGAATGTCATTGCATGTAGGAGAGGAGACATGGATCATCATGGATAGCTACAAGCTGCACTCAGACTGTCAGTAAATAATATGAAGTCCAAAAATTCACTGTCTCCAAATACTTTGGGATGTATAAAATTTGTCACTAAATAAAGTCTTCCCCTGAATAATGATTTATATGATTGTGAGTAAATAATACAAGGTCTAAAGCACATAGTAACTATGAATGCGTTTATATACAAATGAATTGCCAATGAATAATGCAAGATCTGCTTTACGCAGTCACATTCTCAAAAAACAAAAAGTAAGATACACACATATTAACAGTAAATGAATAATGCAAGAGCCAAAGCACAAATTGTCAATGAATGCTCTAGGAGACAGATTATGTGTCAGTAAATAAAGTTTCAAAGTGCACATACTATAAAATTCAAAGTGATTATCAGTAAATAATGCAATGTCTAAAGCAAAGACAGAGTATCCCTGAGTGCTGTGAAGTTTATATATGGTGTCACTAAATGCTATGAGGTACACAGAAATATGAAGCGATACTGCTGTCGAATGATTTGAAGTATGATTTAGTGATCGTCTCTGAATGATATAAACCACGCAGACATAGTAATCAGAAGACATGCTGTATACACACACACAAACACTTCAGGCATGGGCAATAATGTCATTCAAGCCTGCCAGTATAGCAAAACCATTATTTCCAGAATAAGTGTCCAGGCTATTGTATAAAAAATCTAAACTAGTGTTTGATTTAATGTAATTTGGTAGTCTATTCCATGCATCAGCTACTCTCTTAGAGAACCAGTTAATACATCCCTCATTTCTATATAATCAGGGTAGCATATATAGCAAGTGTCATTAATGTATGTAAAGAATATGGGGACTGTCATGAAACGTTATAAGGTTTGCATGGTTCTTAATGTTGTCTGTGCTGACAGTCATTATTTGATAATTTATGATACACAAAGAGTGAACCGGTCATCACACATCCTGTAAATATGTTTGCATTAAATATCTTAGGTACTCAAAGGGCTTTCTTTTCTTCTTTTAACTTATTTGCATTTGTTTGCCAAAAAAGAGAAAATAATGCAGAAGTTCTACTTAGTAATTTTCACCACAGTGCAATATAACAGCGTAATGTTGTTTCCATAATTTCAAACTGTGTACCACATTTGTAAAATGTGAAAATGAGGAAGTCTGTACCATTTGTAATATTTGCATAAAGTATCTAAAGAGTTTGTGTGCATGTGTAGTGTGTGTGTATCTGTACACACAAACACACACACACACACACACACACACACTTCTATATATATATATATATATATATATATATATATATACATACTGTATATATAAATGTGGCATTCTGTCAATTTGTCGAATATAAACATTGTTGAGGCTAGTGCATGTTGTCAGATACTGAAAATGATGAAACAGTGTGATCAAATTTGTTTGGATAAAGTAAGGTTAAGGAAGTTAATGCCGAATCTTTCAGATATACAGAATGTTTCAGCACTACAGGTGGGAATAAGTGATTGAATATTTGCAGATTAAGGTTAAAGTAAGGGCTAGGTAAAGGGATAAATGTAGTGCTAGTTAGTGTTAGAGTAAGGGCTAGGTAAGGGGTTAGACTTAGTGCTTGTTAGTTAGGGCTGGAGTAAGGGCTAGGTAAAGGACTAGATTTAATAATTGTTTGTTAAGGATTACAGTAAGGGCTAGGTAAGGGTTAGATTTAGTGATTGTTAGAGTAAGGGCAGGGTAAAGGGATAAATTTAGTGCTTGTTAGTTAGTGTTAGAGTAAGGGCTATGTAAACAGATACATTTAGTGATTGTTAGGATTAGAGTAAGGGCTATGTAAACAGATACATTTAGTGATTGTTAGGATTAGAGTAAGGGCTATGTAAACAGATACATTTAGTGATTGTTAGTGTTAGAGTAAGGGCTATGTAAACAGATACATTTAGTGATTGTTAGGATTAGAGTAAGGGCTATGTAAACAGATACATTTAGTGATTGTTAGGATTAGTGTAAGGGCTATGTAAACAGATACATTTAGTGATTGTTAGGATTAGAGTAAGGGCTATGTAAACAGATACATTTAGTGATTGTTAGGATTAGAGTAAGGGCTATGTAAACAGATACATTTAGTGCTTGTTAGTGTTAGAGTAAGGGCTATGTAAACAGATACATTTAGTGATTGTTAGGATTAGAGTAAGGGCTATGTAAACAGATACATTTAGTGCCTGTTAGTGTTAGAGTAAGGGCTATGTAAACAGATACATTTAGTGATTGTTAGGATTAGAGTAAGGGCTATGTAAACAGATATATTTAGTGATTGTTAGGATTAGAGTAAGGGCTATGTAAACAGATACATTTAGTGCTTGTTAGTGTTAGAGTAAGGGCTATGTAAACAGATACATTTAGTGATTGTTAGGATTAGAGTAAGGGCTATGTAAACAGATACATTTAGTGCCTGTTAGTGTTAGAGTACGGGCTATGTAAACAGATACATTTAGTGATTGTTAGGATTAGAGTAAGGGCTATGTAAACAGATACATTTAGTGATTGTTAGGATTAGAGTAAGGGCTATGTAAACAGATACATTTAGTGCTTGTTAGTGTTAGAGTAAGGGCTATGTAAACAGATACATTTAGTGCTTGCTAGTGTTAGAGTAAGGGCTATGTAAACAGGTACATTTAGTGATTGTTAGGATTAGAGTAAGGGCTAGGTAAGGTGTTTATTTTTATTGCGTGTTAGAGTAAGGGCTAGGTAAAGAGACAGATTTAGTGCTTGCTAGTTAGGGTCAGAGTAAGGGCTAGGTAAAAAGTTAAATTTAGTGTTGTGCATCTAGGCTGAAGTATGTGTTGTGTATCAGAATTTTTTGTTTAGTGATAGTGTTATGGAAAGGGTTTTTCTAAGGTAAGATTGTAGGATTGGGGTTAAGGTAAGTGTTAGTGCATATATCAGGCGGGACACGTGCAACTTATAAATCACTTTCTTACAAGCAAATTCAGCTGATTAAAACAGCATTTGCACCATACATATATAAATCCATGAGCAATAACTTTCCCCGAGCAATAACTTTCCCCTTAGATACACACACACACACACACACACACACACACACACACACACACACACACACACACACACACACACACGCACACACACGCACACACACACACACACACACACACACACACACGCACACACATTCACATATACTTTAATTTTCATAGTCTGGGATTAGCTTCTACTGACCAAAGGAAATCCATTCTATCCTTTCATTCTAAGCAGATCAAAGGTATCCTTCCTATCATTATCCAGAGATAAAAAGAGCAAAAGTTAGTAAGTATTACAGTCTGGCAGTCTCCCACCCTGCCAGCCACTGTCTGTAGAATGAGTTGGGTATGACGTATGACACGTGCTGATACACCACTTTACCTAGCTGATAAAAAATTAATATCAGCACCTGTATTAATTCTCCTTTCATCTCTTTGGACAGTACCTAGTTAAAATGTAGTGAAAGGTCATATGAGTAATAACACCCACACACACACACACACACACACACACACACACACACACACACACACGCACACACTCGCATGCTTGCTCATTCTCATTCAATGCTTGTTACAGCTAAATAACAGGCTGAGTTAGTCCTTTCAGAGTTAAAATTATATAAGTAGAATTACTGATCAAATATTGATCACAGGAATAAAAATTACTGAATTATGTTTCAACAGGTCATGCTTTGACACATAGTGTGATTCCTAACTCTTATAATAAACAGTAAAATGTTGTTGTGTGTTTTGGCTTTTCCCGATTAAGGGGCACCACAGTGGAACTCCGGTCCCCTAATGATTGGCAGTAGATGTTTACGTGCCGAGTTGCCAGCCCTGACGCACAACCTTCAACGAAGGTATGCCCATTCACGCATGTCTCCACACAGAATACGCTCTAGCTGAGAATCGAACAGGACAATGTCTTACTGTGAGGCGACAACGCTACCACACCGCCACCACCGCAGTCATAATAAACAGTAAAATAATGATTATAATACATTGGACAATACAGGAATTTGAAATTAAATGAATAAATAGTCCATTTATATCTATCAGGTTCCTTCAACACTGATTTACTAAGACCCTTACTATGTGTGAAGCCCGTCTCTTTTTCATCCTCATTTAATTTTCTTTTCCTTTCTCTTGCTTTATGTATTCCTCTCCCAGATGAAAATTATCTATAAAATAAGATCTTTAGTCACTGTACTCCAGTTGAAACGTCATGTTTGGCATAAAGAAATGTCTGCTGGTTTCTAATTTAAATACTCTTCCCACAGTAAGTTAGTGACCATTTTAATACTTCAGCTCTGTATGTTAAACGATTCCTGTTTATGAGTCGACCATTTTCATTCATATCTGTTCTTCACCCTGCTCCTTCTGCCCGTATAGCAGCATACATCCTCTCAATCTTATGTAACAAATTTGCTGTGGTACAGTATCCACATTGAATGTACTTCACCCTCCTCCTTACAGCAAGCTAATGCCACTATACGCAAGAAAGCATTAGATCTAATACACAAACTACAGCAAACAGTTCACAAAGAATCTGAACAGGATCACAAGGTTCATTTTTTCTCTCTCTTCCTATTTCACAGTACAAAAGAGTTTTCAAGTCTTTGGTGATAACATTTTCCCTCCAGATTTCTTCTTCTTCTGTTCATTCCCCATCCAATCCCTAAGTTTGTGGTCTATGTTGATGCCCTATGCTAAGATGTATGATTTCCACATCTAGATAACCAAAGATCATTTTCAATGTGTTAAATCATTCATGTTTACCCAGCCCACCCACATCATAGTCTCTGCCTCATCTGTACATACCTAGTCAAAGAATTTGTTATCCTTACCAGAGAAATACTTTACCTTGAATTCCTTCGGAAATATCATTAGCAAAGCCACAGGACCATTGAAGTTCAGAAGCTGAACAGTCAGCAACCCTGCTGGTTAGTGGCCTACACTCAGGGCTCATTTCTACCCCAGTATTACAAGCTACCCACTATCCTCTAATCAGCCATTTATCACATTTTTTTATCCTCTTAGTTTGCTTACACCCTTATGGATGTAAGTAATATACTTTACAAAACTTCTAATAAAGGTATATTCACGGTTGATACAGCATTTTTAGAGGAGGAGATGGAAGAGGAAGATGAAGAAAAGAAAATTACTGTACTCACTTATGAAGCCAGGATCAGCCTTACTCCATTAACTTACCTTCCTCCTTCTCAGCCTCCATTCCTCTTAACCAAGATAGCAACACATCTAGTTCTCCCTCTCTGCCTCAAACTGGCTCTTTTTTCCCCTTGTGGCAAAAGTCCATCTTTATGTATGTACTCATTTATTTATTTATTTATTTATTTATTTATTTATTTATTTATACATGTTTTGCTGATTGGGGTGGCCCCACTAAGCCAAGATTGTCTTTTCAGTGGAGACCCAAAGTGGTATTCATACTGACAACAGGACATTTGGCCTGAGGACCAGAGAACTTCTGCTACCCTTTTCAATAAGTGCCATTGTTTTGTTTTGTTTTTCTTTTTTTTTTATATATATTCACCTCAGTGTATCACCATTTCAGGTAGAAGGGACCTCGGTTTACCATTTCATTAAAGGACAGCACACTCAGGAGAGTAGCACTCCTCTTATGCTGCATTGCAGTGTCCATTTTGGAAAATGAATCCACACAACTGGAATGGGACTAGAACCCACCATTTTCTGATCTTCTAGTACCAAAGGTGGGTGTGCTACCCGTTGAACCACTGACACAGCTTTTAGTGAAGGAAGATTTAAGTCCACCATTTTTTTTTTTTTATTGCCATGGTTGCTGCAATCTCATTCTCTTACTTTAAACACACATGCATACACACACACACACACACACACACACACACACACACACACACACACACACACACACACACACACATACTTCACACCAGCTCTGTCATGTCCAAGTAGCTAATTGAATTAGGTTTGCCTGGTCTGTGTTCAAGGTTTTATCCCTCTATACCACTGGAGCTACATTACGTTTATTGTGATTTAGCAACAAAAGAGATGTGAAGATCACTGATTTAAATGGAAAGTGGTAAAGGAGGGCAAGTGACATTCACCAGACAGGAATGGGGGCAACAGTATAATGATAAACTTACTTGTAAGATAAAAAATGTTAGACAATGAAGGGAGATTGTGGGTAAACAGGACACTGGAAAATGATATGAGAGAAGGATAATTTATGGTAGGAGTCTGAGGAAATTTGGGAGAAAGGAAGGGGTGAGGGTAAGGGTTAGAGGAATAAAGTAAACAATCCAAATTAAACCAGTCATATTGCTCATATTAAATAACAACTTGTCATGCATGGTATACATGCCCATGTGCCTTACTTGAGTTTATTTGATATGGGAACTAGCTGGGCTACATGATGTTACACATTTGCAAGTGAAGAATTTATAGTGTCTCCAGCTGTTGAAGAAGCATTTAACTGTATTTATTAAAATATCAAATGATGCTTGTTTTATATATAAGCTACTACAACAATGTATGCTGTTGTTAAATGTAAAATGTAATGTGAAGTAGATGTACAGAGTGTATTATGTTCTTAAATGGTATGTGGAGTTCTGATAGACACCACATATATGTTTTCATTTGCTATTGTTGTTTGTCTTTCGGCTTTTTCCTGGTAAGGGGTCACCACAGCAGAACTCCAGTCCGCTAATGATTGGCAGTAGATTTTTTACAAAACGCCGAGGTGCCAGCTCGAAGCCCAACCTTCAACGAAGGCATGCCCATTTACGCACGCATGTCTTTCGAACGCTACCCAACTGTGGTGAGGACATGCAGACTCCACACAGAAGGCACTCCCAAGTCAAGCCCAGAATCAAACGGGAGAACCTCTTGGTGTGAGGTAACAATGCTACCGCCGCACCACAGTGGCATATCATTTGCTGTACTCTCTAAAATTCTTAGAGTATATTCACAGTACTGAGTGCATTTGCTTTTTTAATACAAAAAATGTACAATGCTTAGTAAAAATATAACATAGGGTCCACAATCTGCAATGCTTTGAATTTTCCTTAGCAGGATGTCTCCTGCCCAGGTTCCTTGATTGTTATGATAGAGTTCTAGACTGTTCTGCACTCCTGAAGAAACTGTCTTCTGTGAGTGCTTTGTGTGTTATTACACAACAGGGTACATAGTCCACACTGCCACATAACCCCCTAAAAAGTCAGTTCTTTCCCTTTAAAACCCTGGTGTGTTACTGCTATGTAGGTAGCATACGGCTGATATGCTTTGTACCCTACAAGCTTTATCTATCCCGCAACCTCTGTGTACCATGAGCTAATGGTAAAGGGACAGCGTGAATCATTGAAATTGCTGTCTCACAATGCCACTTCACTGAGTGTTCATTCATTCCACTGCAGCATATACTGTGTGGACTAGCTGACAATGCCACTGCACTGTGTGTGCATTCATTCCAATGCAGCATACACTGTGTGGACTAGCTGACAAATAAGCAATTCTGTTCTGAATCATGACTCTGCTATAGACTTGCACACGGCACTGTATGAAGATCATTTAATTAAGCAACAACCCATGCCTGGGTGTGGGTAATGCTGGATTTACCCACGGTTGGTGTGGTTTGGTCACATGGGCAAAGCCCGAGTGGCCAAACAAAGACAACCATGGGTAAATCCAGCATTACCCACACCCAGAAGTGAGTTATTGTTATTATACAATGACATTATTTAAGAAAAAAATACTTTTCTTAAATAATGGCATTGTATAATGCCTCTGTGCTGCCCTTCCACAGCTGTCTGGTATTCTGCAAAAGTTCTGATGTACTGTGCAAGCGTATGCTTATGCAGTACATTAGAGCTGTGTGTGGAAGCAACGGCGAAAGCAATATCTCCGTTGCTTTTTAAAAGGTCTATCGCTATGTTAAAGGAGTTTAACATAGCAAGATATCTTTAAAAAAAGCAATGGAAATCTTCCTTTCTCCATTGCTTTTTTTAAAACTGTCTCGCTATGTTAAACCCATTTAACATAGCGAGACAGCTTTAAAAAAAGCAACGGAGAAAGGAAGATCTCCGTTGCTTTTTTTAAAGCTATCCCGCTATGTTAAACCCATTTAACACAGCGAGATTACAGCAACGGAGCTCTTCCGTTTTCTGTTGCTGTAAAAAAAAAATAAAAAAATACTTATACTAATGGAAAAAGTCTGGGCGACCGGACCTTTTTCCGTTAGTATGTCTGATTTACAACGGGCATGCTGACCAATCAGTGTGCACGTTTTGGAATATTAATGGGTGGGTCAAAGTATGCACTGGACTCAAGAACACATCTCTATACAATTAAAAATATGACATCCTTTCACCTGTCATCTGTCAGATATCATAAAAGGCATTATGAAAAGTGGTTTTAAACAGCAGTGTTAAAGAGAGGTCTTAAAGTGATTTTGTGTATACTGATATTTTAAGGCAAATTGGATGGCTTGGCACTGATCTGAGGACCAGTAATTTTGGCAAGGAACGGGACAAAAAGTATACTTAAAACTAGTAGGTATTTGAGGATATAATATTTTAAGGACAAGTAGCCCTTCACTCATATTGTAATGTAACAGTAGATGAACAATCTGTTAAAAATGTAAATGATGATACGTTGTTTTATTTTTTTCTTCGGTGACATCATTCTGAAATGTGTTCAGCAATGCCTCATATCAGATTACAAGAATGAATAATTAGACAGGAAGTCTTAACGTGGGTGGGGATGCTGGCACAGAAATGTAAAATATGCACAGTTATATAATATAAAACAGCAGCACTTATGGTTCATTATCGACATGTAAGGTAAGGCTAAAAAACATACTCTTTTTTTTTTAATACATTAATGCAAAAATTAATGCATAAATAAGACAATTGGTTATGAAAACAGTTGAAACAGAGGATAAAAGTTAAAACTGACATTTCAACCTAGGCATTTCAGAAGCAACATGAAACATGGAAAAGCTCAAAATTTTTTTTCTAGTATTGTGTTACTACAATTATGTTATTAATAGTTTCCCTCCTGTTCTTTCTGTTTCTAGTCATGAAAGTCATTATACAGGGGAAAAAAGCAACTTATTTCCCAAAAGAAATAATTCAGTTGCCTGCATAACAAAAAATAGCAGTAGTATTGCAAAATGTTAACTGTGCTTTTATTTCATATACTTTTTCTGTGCGCTGCCTTGGGTTTGCTAGTATCAGAAGATGCTTTATATGACATCATGATTTCCTTGCTTTTTATATTTTTAGTGTGTATTCTTTTGCTTCATACAGTGTTAACTGATACAGTTTTTTTATCCTTATTTCTTTCTGCATTAATGTGGAAAACTCTCACTATCTTTTTCACATTAAAGGCAAGTTTTTATAATCAAGTAATATTCCAAGTATCACTAAACAAGCTAGGGTCTGGCCAAACATCTGTTTGGTCAAAAAAATGCCTGATAAACTGTCTTTCAGCTTTTCCTGGTTAGGGGTCGCCACAGCAGAACTCCAGTCCACTAATGATTGGCAGTGAATTTTTATGGTGTTTAGTTGCCAGCCCGGTGCCCAACCTTCAAAGAAGGCACACTCACATACACACACACCTACCTGGATGTCATTTCAATTTACTAGACTGCGGGGAGGACATGCAGACTCTGCACAGAAGGTGGTCCAGTCGAGAATCGAACTAGAGAACCGCTTGCTGTGAGGTGACAACGTTAACCACTGCGCCACCACAGCTTATGTAAAAAAAAGATGCCTGTTCACGTCACAAAATATAGTCAGACAATTTAAAAGCATCTCTAATGTAGCCTTATACCACCATTTCTACTGAAAATAATGTGCTTAATCACAACGGCAGTATTCTTGAATGTTACATCATATATGCCAATAGTCATTGGCATAGCATAGTGAGTGAACACCATGCTCTAATCGTTGCCTGTGAACATGACATAAATGTCCATATTAAGCACATAGATGAGTTTTGAAGCTATACATAAGGCACGGTGAGATCATACATGCACATACTGTGGTATATGATCGATATGGTACAAATGAACAAAATTAAATAATATGAATATTACAATATTAAAAACTGCACAATGTAGTATGCCATACATACATGAATTATTATGTAACAGATGCAGAACAGGACAACAAAAATGAAATACACACAGCTACTACTTTAAATGTAATGACTCAAGCAGAAGAAAACTCACTGTTTACTATTTCACCAATTCTTCCTCAAAACTGAAGTTACTACTTTCATGATTAGAAAGCCATCTGATAACCTGCACATGATAATAACAAATAACGTGTGATGTATGGCATCACATTTACAGAACAACATCAGAAAGCCTTCAGAAAAGATTGTAAATCACTACAAATTAAATCAGTCCCAGTCAGCTATACAAGAAAAGAATAAAATCTTGGCCATGAAAGTGAAAACAAGGTAGTTAAATTAAAATCCTCTTACTCACAAGAAGCCCTGATCTTTTCATAAAGACTGATTCACTCTGACAATTTTTGCATCGGTTGTTCATGCCTTCACAGCATCCCTTCAGCTACAGGTAAATGTGTAACAGGTAAACAGGTAAACATGGCATCACTAACACTGATAGAGCACTAACTGGGACTTAACTCTTAACACACTAATCAAAGGTTTTCAAAAATCTATTTTTTTTTTTACATAATTTTTTTCCTACGTTAAATTGCAGTCATGTTTTAATTTTCAGCATAATACTGTATTACTATTAATTTTGGACTGTCTGTCTCTAATTATTATACTAAACTTGTTATTCTTTATACTTAATGTTATAAATATTGTCAATGTCGATTCTTTATCTTTGCTTATTGTCTTGAGTATGTACTGCTGGGTTGAGTGTGTAAATGGTCTGTAGGGATCAATGCTCCATCCTGGTTAACAAATACAATAAAATAAAA